>NC_083289.1:40046343-40420409 GCF_963506605.1 Zootoca vivipara
AAGAGGTGAAAACAGCGATTGAAAGCAAGCGAGTGGGAGGGTGTGATAATGGTAAGGTGGCTTCTGCAATTGTTGCTCAAGCTGAGTAGCTGTTTTGTCGCCTGTGTTGTACTGTTGAAATCAATTATGCTAATTGTGTGAATAAGTGCTATTAAAAATAACAAAGGGTTGCAGAATTTAGCCCTACCCTGTGGTTCCAGTAATTCAGCTATAATGATCATTTATAGGCACAATCTAAATAAATAGTGTGTGGATCCGTAAAAGGAACTATGCCTGCTACCCATTTATCTTTGGTAAGTGATGTACCGTACACAATGCAGCTGCATAATGTGTCAGTAAGTACTGTAGAAACATTCTAGGATGCATTATATATTAGAGCATAGGAAGCTTGCCTTTAGACCGAGTCAGACCTCTTGGTCCATCTAGCTCAGTGTTGTCCACACTGGCTGGCAGGAGCTCTTTGGGGTTTCAGACTGTGGACATTCCCAGCCCTACCTGGAGATGCATTGAACCTGAGACCTTCTGCACTCCCTTCTGGAGTCTTTGAATGTAAAGGATAGAATGTTGTCCTGAATAGGCAGGTCCGGTCCCACTTCTGACACCCTGTTGCCTAATTCAGGCTCCATGCAGGTGTGGGTAATGTAGCATGCATGTCAACAGGGGTTTATAGCACTCCCTGGCAGGGGTCCTTAAAAAAAAAACCAACCCACAAGCCTGTTGCAGAATTTCTGCTAATCCAAGGGGAAGAAGATGGACAGAACCAGCTAGGTTGTACTTTATGGGACAGCACATAGCTAAGCCGCTTGCCTCCTGATTGCAACACAAAACTCAACAACTTCCATTTCGACATCTTAACTTTCAGCACAGATATCAAAGGAGCTCAATGTGGCATTCATGGTTCTCCCCTTCCTCATTTAATTCCCTCAACAACCCTGTGAGGTAGGTTAGGCTGAGAGGCAGTGACTGGCGCAAGGTCACCCAGTGAGCTTAATGGCTGAGGGGGGATTTGAACCCTGGTCTCCCAGGTCCGAGTCTGACACTCTAACCACTGCACCACGCTGGTTGAAAACATTCCAAAGTATAGTACATAGCAAGTTTATGGAAGGCCACTGAGGCCTTTAGAAAAGGCAGGAATCATAGAATTGCAGAGTTGGAAGGGGCCACGAGGATCATCTAGTCCAATCCCCTGCAATGCAGGAATCTTTTGCCCAACATCGGGCTCGAACCCACAGCCCTGAGATTAAGAGTCTCATGCTCTACTGACTGAGCTAATAGGGAGTACAGATCTTTTCTTACTCAACCAAGCACATGCTGCTATCATTGTATGTGGCGCGAGTAAATACTGCATAGGGGGTTATTGATCATTTAAATGTCATCCCCAAACGTACACCTCAGCTTCTAAATATTAATAAATAAAAAACTGTTAAGAGTAATTGCAGTCCTGCTGATTCTCAACAACCAATTGTTTTAGCTCTATTATTATCTGCCTGTTCTTTAAACAATTTAGAAAGAAAAATGCAATTTTATATCGATCTTTTTTTCTTGTTCCATTAAAAGGAATTGATTTGCTTCCTTGTATAGCATCAGGCTGAAATTAACCTGACAGTCACTGCTGGAGAAAAGAGGGCATCTTTTGAAGAGATTGGGGCCCCCATAGTGGTGTTGGTGGGTGAGAGATTCGGGAACACGCTTTTGTTCACTGCAGGAAACTTTCAGGCTGATCCCAAGACTCACTGCGCTGGGAAATGAAATGCTAAGAATAAGCCCTATCGAACACTCTCCTAGCATAATCTCACCCAGACATGATGGCATGCAAATGCTGCCTCTAGGGGTGGGAGAACCCCTCAATTTCGGTTTCTCTCCATTTCTTATTTTCCCCCAAGCTTAAAGCTCTCCACATTTCCACATCAGTTTGTGATTTAAAAAAAGAGAAATCCTCATGAAAATTCATCAACTTTGTAGTGTGACTGTCTCCTGGTGTACACATGCCTTTATGTGTACAAAGCAATCTCCTCTAATCTAATAAATCTTTGTATGTTATTTTCACTAAAATATGCATTTATTGAGCACATTTTGTACCCTTACCTGGCTGGTGAACTGCATTGCAAACTTCAGAGATGTGTGTGCCTTCTGAAGGATGGCTGTATTTTGACTCTGGTATTGTAGATGTGCTTTCACATACAAACTAAAATGTATTTCTCCTCCATCCCTAGTTATTGATGCGATATTGTTGCCCATAAATACACAGAAGTCAAATCATAGGATCTGGGTGCCAGATTTGACCACTCCAGTGGCATTTTGGTCACTGAATAGGGTTGCCAGACTCAATAGAGGACAGGACTTCTGTGCCTTTAATTGCCCTGCTCTCTTTTGAGTCTGGAAACCTTAAAGAGAAACCAGCAGACCCTTTGTTTAATTTCCAAGCAAAGGGTCTGCTGGTTTCTCTTTAAGGTTTCCAGAAGGCACAGAAGTCCTGTCCTCTATTGAGTCTGGCAACCCTATCACTGAAAGTTTATGATCAAACAACCACTTCTTGTAATGTAGTCAAGTTTCTTTTTGGTTTGTTTGGCTGGGTGGTTTTTTACTTGTTTCAGCTAAAGCTATGCCCACTTGCCCCACACTCTGACTTATCGCTGTTGCTTTGCCTATACAGGTAGATTTCAAATGGGTCACCTGGTGTCATAGCAAACATCAGGTGATGGAGAGGTGGGAAGCCTTGCCCAACAGGGAATGGGGGAAGATAAGGATCAAGCCCACAAAAAGAATCCAGGATAATTCTCATTGGGAATATTGTACACAGCTCCCCACGCTACTATTAGAAAGGGGAGTTCTCATTTGCTCCAACTTCTTTTTAAAAATGCTAGCGTGATTCCAAATGGCATGCTCCATGTTACGGTGGAGCATGCGACGGTGACGGCGCATGAAGCTCCGCCACTGTCCAGAAATAGCCTTTACGTTGTGTGAAAGCTCAGAGTTCATGGCATAACCCAGTCCAAATGAATAGACTTCCTCCTCTCTTTTGAGATCCTTCTGAGTGGGATAGGACTATTTTTCCTTCTTAATTCAGAAATACTAAGTTCTATCATTCTTGTTTTTATTGGTGTTGCCCTTGGGAACAGATTGCTAAGGATGATGATAAATTGAAGAAATTGAGGCTGTATAAATAGAGATTTATTACTTGCCTGTCTAGTTTGTCTGTTTTCTAAAAATGAATCATTTCCCCCCTCAAAAAAAAAATAGGGGATCAACTAATTATTTCCAAACTCTCCAGTGTGCCCTCAGAAAATGTTTGCTACTGCTTAAACTCCGCTCTCAATTTTGGTAGCCCTAATGCTGGAATAATTTGGTTTGAGGATCGCCTCTGAAAAATTCAAGGCTAAATGAATATATGTATTTGAAAAGAGATCACCAGGTCCTTGAAAAATACAGAGCCACAACTATTTTGCAGATCACTTTAAATCACTTCTCCCCTAAGATGGATGACAGTGGAATGAGATACACAGGAGCATAGCTGCCAAGTTATCCCTTTTTTTAAGGGATTTTCCCTCATGCTGAATAGGCTTCCTCACGAGAAAAGGGAAAACTTGGCAGCTATGCACAGGAGGAGGAAAAATTGACCCAAATCCTTATTCTGTGCATACCAGGAAAGCTAGTCTAGGGATTTCAGTGCAAAAGCAGCAACCATTTGCAACAGCTGAGAGAGTGGCGAATTTGTGAGAGGGAAGTAGTGATATCTTTGCTTTTCTAAGCCTAATTTTGGACTTGCCCAACCATGTGCACACACCTCATCAGCTCCCTAGCCGGCTAGCAACATAAAGCTTCACATTCCGTTAGGTATTGCATGAAGTTTGCTAGCTAGTCTAATGGATCTTGCTCGCCCATAATGGCCGCCCTGCTAAGCATTCAGTAACTGACAGTTTCCTCTCAGAAATTGGAATACTTGTGAACATTCCGTGACATGACCTCACACACACACACTCCCCCCATTTTCTTACTTCCCATTTAAAGGCAGCATGAGAGGGAGTAGCAGAGGAGGGCAGAGCCTTCCCAGCAGCGTTCAAAATTCTTCCTGATGTATAATCGGAATCCCCTTTCTTGTAACTTGAATCCATCGGTTCGAGTCCTACCCTTGAGATCAGAATAAAGAAAGCTTGCTCTGTCCTCCGTGTGACACACCTTTAGATATTTAAATATGTCTCTCGTGACTCCTCAACAGTCTCTTCCAATCCAGGCTGCACATACCCAGCTCCCTCAACCATTCCTCATAAGGCTTGTTTTCCAGACCCTTGATCTGCACATGTTCCAGCCAGGTGTCTCTGCTGTTGGATTCCTGTTTTTCTTTATTTTAATCCTATATAACAGGGGTGGCCAACTCCCAAGAGACTGTGATCTACTCACAGAGTTAAAAACTGGCGGTGATCTACCCCCTTTTTGGAGGTTCAGGTCAAAATTGTTGAGTTTTTTTTAGGAAGGAGGAAGGCCCATTTTTAGGGGTTCAGGTCAAAGTTGTAGGGCTTTTTTGGGGGGTGCAGGGCAAAATGTTGAGCTTTTGGGGGGGGAATCAAAGTTGTTGAGCTTCTTTGGGGGGAGCCAGTGGTCTACCAGTGATCTACCACAGACGTCCAGTGATCTACCGGTAGATATCGATCTACCTGTTGGGCGTGCCTCCTATATAATAAAGTCCCTGTGTCTCTGCGTCCAGTCCCTGTGTCCGCGCTACTGCGCATGTGCCCCACGGACACAGGGATTGGATGCAGAGACTGGACGCACACTCGTGCGCGCTGTCCCCCCCTGCCTACCGTTTACCTGCGGCCGCCAACCGCCGCTCCCGGCTGCTCCCCCTGGCGACCAGCAGCAAGCGGGCATCGCACACACACACACACGCTCTCTCCACCCCGGCCGCTCCACTATGACCTTTCAGTCTCCGAAGCCCCGTCTCATGCTGGAGGTGCGCGGCGAGGCGGCGGGGGAGAGGAGCGCTCCCCCCCGCCTTGCCGTGCACCGCCGGCATGGGACGGCGCTTACTCACTGAAGGCAAGCAGGCGGGCTGCCTGCCTGCTTGCCTTCGCCGAGGAAGCCAAAGCCGCAGCGTGCACCGAGGGAAGCCGGCTTTGGCTTGGCCGGCGGTGGGAAGAAGAAGAATTCCTCCCCTTCTTCCCGCCGCTGCCAAGCCAGTCCCCGAGCCAAATTGTGGCGCGGCGGGGGCTTTTCGCCATTTGCCTCCCCCTTCGCTCGGGGAAGGCAAACGGCGAAAATCCCCCGCCGTGCCGCAATTCGGCTCCATCCCCCGCACGCTTTGGCTTTGGGAAGCAGGCAGGGAGACGGCAACAGCCCGGGAAGCTGCGGGCTGTTGCCGTCTCCCTGCCTGCTTCCCCGAGCCAAAGCACATCGGGGGACAGAGCCGAAGATCGGCGGGCGCTGTTTGCCGGGGTTGACAAGCCCTGGCAAGCAGCGCCCACCGATCTTCATGTGACAGGCGGTGGGGAATGCAGGCAGGCAAGAGAGCAAGCACCTGCCTGGGTGCCGACCCGGCAGGCCGCTTCCTTGATCCGTTGGCCTGCCAGGTCGGCGCTGATCAGCGCTGTGCGGAGCACCGGATCGAGGAGCCGGTCTGCAGAGTCAGCGCCCAGCAACGCCGCACGGAGCATCGCCTCAATCCAGCACGGCGTTGCCGGGCGCTGACTCTGCAGACCGGCTCCTCGATCCGGTGCTCCGCACAGTGCTCACATATGTTCTAGCGCCCGTTTATTTAACGGGCTGAACGACACCAGTAAATGTATATTATCCTTAATATCACAGTTTCTAAGCCAAACACAACAGGGGATACAGCACAAAAAGCAGTAGCAATGAATCATAACATTGGGGAAAACTTGGTTTGAACGCCTGCCAAAATAAATTCAACGCATGGGGAAGTTCAGCAGGGAGCGAGTTTCTGATCTCAGCCTTGAGGGAATTCCACACACCCTGCAGTGAGAAGTGTGTGGCTCCTGGTGGATAAAGGCCAAAGCATGGGTTCCACAAACTATGCCCCCCAAAGACCTCAGGCAGGGATAGAAGGCACCAAATGGTCCTCAAGGTATCCTGGACCCAAGCTGCATTCAATGACAAAGCCCTCCTGCCAACATAGCCAATAGTCAGTGCTGCTACTCTGGGGAAAGTAAGGCCAGCATCTTCCCTCCCATGGCCATGTTTCTCATTGATGATTGCTTAGACGGAAGGGAGGGGGGAGCTCCGCCTGCTGAAATGTGGTCCGAACTCGTCCCCTCAGCCCACCCGCCCTGGTACAGCACTCTGCAGATGCCCTGACTCTGTTTTGTTTCCAAACAGGCAAAGCCAACCACAATGTACAGTGGGATGAGGACTCCGTAGAATACATGCCAGCAAACCCAGTCAGGATCGCATTTGTCTTGGTTGTTCATGGCAGAGCTTCCCGGCAGCTGACGCGCATGTTTAAGGCTATTTACCATAAAGACCATTTTTATTACATTCATGTTGACAAGGTAATATATCACTGGTTATAAATTGCCTGTCTCGCCGCCTGTCAATCTGCCCCTCTCCATTGCTTCTGCCCATCTCCCTTCTTTCCCTTCGTCATCTTTAATCTCCATCTTTAATGTCACTTATTGGGTGTGTTTCCCCCATACATCATGGTTTATGTATGTGTATCTTCAGCCTTTCCTCCTCTACACTGTGTCCATCCATCCCTTTTTATGTATCTCAGGTTCATTTCTACCTGTAGTACGTGTACAATGCTAACCGATGAGCCGTTCCAGCAGGCATGGGGGAACTTGCGGCCCTACACATCTCGGACTACAACTCCCATCGACCCTCACCATCGACCATGCTGGATGGGGTAGATGGGAGTTGGAGTCCAGGAACATCTGGAGGGCCATGGGTTCACCACCCCTGCCATTAAAGGCTCAGATACTAATTGAAAAGAGCTTCAGCTCTCCCCAGACCAGATGGAAGAGAATTAAAAGGGGGAGTGTTCTTCTTGATGCCTCCACATTAGTTTACAATGAACAAATTGATTTGGTCTGTGATAAGACTTGGAGAAGAAGGTGAAATAAATATTAAGTTCATTGAGGCTTGCTCCCAGTTAAATGAGAGGGAATAACACCTGTTTACCTGAGAGTGAGTCTGGTTGAACTCAGTGGGGCTTACTTCTGACTGAGGTGACATGCCTGGAATGCACAGCAATTGTCACTTTCGTTAGAAGACTATTTTCTGTACAAACTCCCACTCAGAATTCTCTCTCTGTAAAATAGTTTAATTGAAACTATTCCGTGAAATGTGTGAACTTCAAATTGCTATTATTATTATTATTATTATTATTATTATTATTATTATTCCTACTATTATTAATTAGTTGCCTTCCAGCAAACTCCTGTAGGTAACATTCAGGGTCCCCATTTTCACATAACAGTGAGCCACAATCAGAAGCAAACCATGGTTTACCAAAAACATAGGAAGCTGCTTTATACTGAGTCAGACCAGTGGTCCATCCAGCTCTATATTGTCTGCACTGATTGGCAGTGGTTCTTCAGAATTTCAGGCAGGATACTCTTCCTTCCAGACTTGGGAGATGCCGAGGATTGAACCTGGGCCCATCTGTGTGAAAAGCAGGTGCTCTACCACTGAGATAGGATGCTTCCTTGTGTGCCTCCTACACCAGAGGTCTGGAGGGTGACCACACAAGAACAGGCCTCTTCTGTGGTGGCTCCCCACCTTTGGAATGCTCTCCCCAGGGAGCCTCGCCTGGTGCCTTCATTTTTATTTTTAAAAAATAGTTTTTATTGGGTTTTTTGTGTTACAAGGCAAACAGATAAACAGGGAATGCTGCATCCATTGTCTCCACTTTCGGTTCATAGTCCTTTTCACGGTTTGTTTGGTGAGAGACATTTTTGTCATAGACACCTTACATCTTTAGGTGCCAGGCAAAAACATTCCTCTTTTCCCAGGGCTTTGGCTAACTAAACAATCTATAGCATTTTAAACTGCGCGAGGGAGGTACTGTTTTTGTTTGTTACTATGTTATGCATTTTTGTGTTTTTATATTGTAAACTGCCCTGGTATCCTAAGATGAAGGGTAGCATAGAAATTTAATAAATAATAAAATGATAACAGCTCCCCTCATCCCTGAGCACAGGCCATGCATCCCCAAACTGTGGCCCTCCAGATGTTTTGGCTTACAGCTCCCATGATCCCTAGCTAACAGGACCAGTGGTCGAGGAAGATGGAAATTGTAGTCCAAAACATCTGGATGGCCAAAGTTTGGGGATGCCTGGCACAGGCTATGCTGGCGAGTTGGAGTCCAACAACATCTTGGGAACCCAAGGATGGGGAAGATTATACTACGACACAGATAGGGAACTTTTTTAAAAAAAGAGTTTTCAATTTTTTACATTTCAAAATAAACATATTACAAACTTTACATATTTTTACAAACTTTAAAATATCCATTGACTTCCCTTCTTTCTCCTTCCATGGTTCATATTACATGTCATACATTCCTGCATATTTTCCTGTAATATTTCAAATCAATTTTCCACTTTTACATCAATCAAATATTGCTTACTCTGTTGAATTTATCGTAATACTGTCAGCGTTTTCAGCTGTGTACAATTATTTTCCATATATTCAATAAGTATTTTCCACTCTTCTTTAAATATACGTTTTTCTTGCTCTCCTGTTCTGTGGTTTAAATCTGCAAGTTCTGCTTATTCTAACATCTTAAATTGCCAATCCTCTTTACATGGGACCTCAACTCACTTTCCATTTTTGGGCTAACAGAACATGGGCCACTGTTGTTGCATACATAAATAAACTTTTCTGGCACCGCACCTGGGGATTTCTGTCTGGGTTATTCCCAACAAAAAGGACTCTGGTTTTGGGGGGAAGTTAAATAAAAACTTTTTTTCAACTCATTATAAATCATTTCCCCTTTTTTTACCTTTCTACATGTTCACCACATATGAAAAAAGTTCCTCCCATTTCTTTACATTTCCAACACAAATCTGATTCTGCTTTATACATCTTAACCAACCTACTCAGAGTTAAATACCATCTATGAATCATTTTCGAATCATTCTCTTTCAGAGAATGACACACAGTAAATTTCAAATCACTTTTCCAAAGTTTCTCCCAGAGGTTTAGGTCTATATTGTGTCCTATATCTACAGTATTGCCCAATTGTCATTGATGCTTTAACTAGCTCATCTTTTGTTTCCCATTCTAATAAAAAAATATACATTTTAGACAGGAGTTTATCCTTATTTTGTAGCAGTTCTTTTTCGAATTGTGAGCTTTAGTCCCATACACCCCCTTTTTTGTCTACCTTAAACATATCATTTATCTAGTGGTATTGTAACCAATCCATAACTAGGCTCCTTAAGTGTTTTTCTTTCTAGCAGATTTTACATTTCTCCCAGACTCTATACAAATTTTTCCTGAGAATGTGGTTCATAAAACTCATGGCCTTCCAAATCTAAAATGTCTGCATTATCCAATACAATCCATTCCTTTAACCAACACAAACAAGCTGCCTCATAATACAATTGCAAGTCTGGCAGGGCAACGCCTCCTCTTCCTTTTGTATCTATCAAAATTTTATATTTAATTCTTGGTTTTCTCCCCGCCAGATAAATTGGGGGGGGGGATCCATTTTTTGAAGCAGCTTGCATTATTTACAGTCAGAGCTGATTGGAATAAAAACAGCATCCTAAGAAGTACATTCATTTTCAAGTCTTTCTTAACCTCCTTCCCCAATTTAATATAATTGTTTACAGATAAGTTGAGGTTCCTTGCTGTTAGCTGAATTCCCAAATATTTGACTTTTTAAACCTATTTTTAAACCAAACAACCTTTCTAAAACATTTTTTCAACTGCTCATCCATGTTTTAACCAACATTTTGGTTTTGTCTGAATTTATTTTAAAACCTGCCACTTCTCCATACCTTTTAATTTCTACTAGAACTTTGGGGGTGCTATCCAATGGTTGTTCCAATGTTGATACCACATCATCAGCAAATGCCCTTAATTTATAGATTCAATACTTTAATATCACTATTTCTCCTTATATTCTGAAGCAGTATTTCTAACGTCCAGATACAAATGGGCACCATTGGTCAGGGGTGATGGAGAGCTGGACTCCCAAAAATATGTGGAAGGCCATGGATTCCCTGTGCCCATTCTAGGATGAATTGACGATTGCCTTGGATGCCCCTCAGTCACAAAAGCAAAACTGAATACAGTGGTGCCTCGCTAGACTAATTTAATTCGTTCCACAGGTCTATTCTTATAACGAAAAATTTGTCTAGCGAATCCCATAGGAATGCATTGAATTTTTTTGATATATTTTTTTGCCCATAGGAACGCATTAATTGAATTTCAATGCATTCCTATGGGAAACCGTGATTCACTAGACGAATTTTTCATAAAACGAATTCGTCTAGCGAGGCAACCTCCGCTCGAAAAATCCTTTCTTTAAGCGAAAATTTTGTCTTACGGGGCGTTTGTTAAGCGAGGCACCACTGTACTGTAAATAGATGGAGTGTCCCAAAATGAAGACTGTCTCAGGCTACAACCCTGTACACACTTGCCTTGGAAGAGGACTTAACTTGTAAGCAAGCACATCTGGCATTCTATAGGTTTTCCTCTTTGGATTGAGTCAGTAAATGCTTTGCCACACGAAATAGAGAATATTTCCACCGAGCCTCTCTCTCTACCTCTTCCAGTTCCGTCTGCACTTAAGGAATATTGGAGGAAGATAATGATGTGGAACATAGCTGTATGGTTTATGCATGTGCAAATGTCTGAAGCCTTTTCATTAAATTTTATCCTCCTTCTTGCTCCCCCACCCCACCCTGTCACCTTAAAGCGCTCCAATTACCTGTACCGGCAAGTGCTCCAGTTTGCGAACCAGTATCCAAATGTGAAAGTTACTTCTTGGCGCATGGCAACGATATGGGGAGGAGCGAGCCTTTTGTCGACCTACTTGCAGAGTATGCAGGATTTAATGGAAATGAAGGACTGGCAGTGGGATTTCTTCATTAACCTAAGTGCTGCGGACTACCCAATCAGGTACTGTGATTCACTCCTTTTGGAACTAGTTATGGTTTCCATGTTATAAGAATTGCCTTGGCTGGATCTGACTTAGGGTTCTTCTAACCCAGTGTTGTGTTTCCAGCAGTGGACAGCCAAATAGTTTTGACAACCTTCCAGGAAGCAAGGCAGTAGTCCAGGCACGGCCAGCTTAAAGTATCAGCATTGTTATTTAAATATGTATGCTGCTTTTCTACCCAGGTATGCCCAAAGTGGCTTACAACACAATAGCAAAAAAATACATCTCAATGCATCATTACAGTAATATGTAGTCTAACAGCAACTCATTTCACAACATAACTTGACAATCCAATTTTCTTTTAAAATCATTTGGATAATAACAACATTGTAGCATTTAAAATTCATTATAGAATGGGCAATGATAATTAAACTGAAAATGAATTTGTATGTTTTGTGCTGAAATATATGAACTAGAATAAGAAAAGATGCAACTTTTCAGTGCAGACAGGTATTAATAAATGGTATAACCAGGAGCCAGTTCATCAAAAGCACCAAGTGCATGAAATGGCATCCAGATTGCTTATACAAGGGCTGCCAACCTGGCACCCGTGGGCACAGAGATGCTTACAGAGGCCTTCCCTGGTACCCAAAAAGATTGCCAACCCCTTCCTCAGAGCCCGCAGCAGATGATCTCTCAATGTTCCACTCACTAAGGCCAAATCTGCACTATACATTTAAAGTAGTGTGATACCACTTTAAACTATTATGGCTTCCCCCAGAGAATTCTGGGAGCCATAGTTCATTAAGGGTGCTGAGAGTTGTTTGAAGACCCCCTGTTTCCCCTTCACCAAGCAACATTTCCTAGAACTCCCTGGGAAGAAGGATTGACTATTGAACCACTCTGGGTGTGTTTAGTGGGGGAAGGCAGAGTTTGACCTCCACTTTGCCTGACCTTGCCTTTACCCTCTGCTTTGTCGGACATTACCTTGTTAGGACTTGGCCTTTCTTTGACCAAACTTTCCTTGACCTGGTTCTGGAACAGGGCTGTCAGCGTGTGGCCGGATGTCCCCTGACTCTCCGCCTAGTGCAAGTTCCCACTTGAGCTAGAATTCCGTCCTGCAGTTGAGGTCACCGCCTGGGACAAAACCAATATGTCCTATAAAAGACCCATAGCTTCGCATCTGCTTTGCATGCAGAGGGTCCCGGGTTCAAACCCTGGTAACTCCAGTAGGGCTAGGAGAGACTCCCTCTCTGATACTCTGGAGAGCCCTTAACAGTCAGTGCAGACAATACTGAGCTTTATGGAGCACTGGTCTATGTTCCTAAAAAATAAGAGCTAATCAAAAGTGGAACAATTCTGCCTTGGCAGGTTGGGTGCTCTTCTTTGATGAAGATATTTAAACAGATACTGACAGGGGTGCTGTGATTGCAAACTCCCTGCATTGCAGATCCTGAATTGAGCAGCAGGGTTGGCAATATGACCTGCCAGGTCCCTTCCTTTTCCATGATTTTGTGGTCCTAGGGGTGTAACAAGCATTGGAGAAATAATAATAATAATAATAATAATAATAATAATAATAATAATAATAATAATGTTTGTTGTTTAGTCGTGTCCGACTCTTCGTGACCCCATGGACCATAGCACACCAGGCACTCCTGTCTTCCACTGTCTCCCGCAGTTTGGTCAAACTCATGTTCGTAGCTTCAAGAACACTGTCCAACCATCTCATCCTCTGTTGTCCCCTTCTCCTTGTGCCCTCCATCTTTCCCAACATCAGGGTCTTTTCCAATGAGTCTTCTCATGAGGTGGCCAAAGTATTGGAGCCTCAGCTTCAGGATCTGCCCTTCCAGTGAGCATTCGGGCCTGATTTCCTTCAGAATGGATAGGTTTGATCTTCTTGCAGTCCACGGGACTCTCAGGAGTCTCCTCCAGCACCATAATTCAAAAGCATCAATTCTTCGGCGATCAGCCTTCTTTATGGTCCAGCTCTCACTTCCATACATCACTACTGGGAAAACCATAGCTTTAACTATACGGACCTTTGTCAGCAAAGTGATGTCTCTGCTTTTTAAGATGCTGTCTAGGTTTGTCATTGCTTTTCTCCCGAGAAGCAGGCGTCTTTTAATTTCGTGACTGCTGTCACCATCTGCAGTGATCAAGGAGCCCAAGAAAGTAAAATCTCTCACTGCCTCCATTTCTTCCCCTTCTATTTGCCAGGAGGTGATGGGACCAGTGGCCATGATCTTGGTTTTATTGATGTTGAGCTTCAGGCCATATTTTGCACTCCCCTCTTTCACCCTCATTAAAAGGTTCTTTAATTCCTCCTCACTTTCTGCCATCAAGCTTGTGTCATCTGCATACCTGAGGTTGTTGATATTTCTTCCGGCAATCTTAATTCCGGCTTGGGATTCATCTAGTCCAGCCTTTCGCATGAATGATAATAATAATAATAATAATAATAATAATAATAATAATAATAATAATAATAATAATAATAATAATATGCTAGGTGAGATTGTTTAGAAAACCCCTTTATGTACTCCAGATGGGCTTGATAGACTTTTTACTGTGAACAAGCTGATGGCTGGTCTTTAAGGAAAGGTCAAACCAAATAATATGCAAGTCAGGGGAGTTGTTTTGTGCTGTCATGAGATGCATTTGCTTCTTAGCTCTTATCCAGAGTACAGGCTTCTCTCTGTTCTGGGTAGTGAATTTCCCGGTAAGAAGGAATGTTCTTCTTGTTTGTTTTTAAACTGTACCCACCCAGAGGTGCCCTAAGGTCGGAATCAAGGAGGTTGGTTTGTCCTTTCTGTTCCTGCCTACCCTCAAAGGGAGGAGGGTGGGGAGGCTGGAGGCGGGAGACGGGAGATGTTAAATCTGGCAGCCTCAAGAAAAGCCGCTTCTTTCACAGTGTCACGGTTGGGCTGTGGGCAGCAGTCTGGGGTGAGCTGGGAATAGGGGTGGAGGAAAAAACCCATTCAGTTTGCATTTAAAGGTGAGACAACTGAATTTGCACTTTCTGAAACAAATAGGAGAAAAGAAACACAGCCAGCCTTCGCAATCTGCACTTCTCTGAATTTTGCAGTGCCAAATAAATGTTTACCAGAATGCATATGCTGGGGTAAAGGGGGCATAAAAATGCATCTATCAATGCATGGGAGAAAGTTGTTTCGCAATAATGTGTATATTACGAGAGGTTCGCGCTAAAATGCTGATGAATTTTCAAGAGGGGGGAGTTGTTGTTGTTTTTTTCCAAAAGCAAACTGATGTGAAGAACGTAAGACTGAGAATCAATGGGGAACCAAAATGGGCAGATTCACTCACCCTAGTTGGGAACCAACAGCTGTAGGGCAAGCTGGCAGCCAAAGCCAAAGGACAAGTGAGTCAAGATTGATGGTCCACAGAGGCAGGACCACAGAATAGCAAAGGATGCAGGAGCACACCTGAGCTCAGGAAGACCCATGTTGCTCAAAAAAGAGGTGGGAAACCTTTTTCAGACTGAGGGCCACATTCTCTTCTGGGCTACCCTTCAAGGGCCACTTGCCAGTGGTGAGTGGGGCCAGATCCAATACTGGGTGGAGCAATTGTTTTAAATTTCACAGTCTAAATGTCCTGCATCACCCCAGCAATCAGTCAACATTATTTGGCCAATGTGCCAGGATTAGTCACATTTTGACTACAAAGGCACTCTTCTCTGAACACCAGGAATAATTAAAGTGTCTGCCAAAGGAGAGCCCCCCCCCACAAAAGCATGATGTTGACCCCCCCCAAAAAAAAGGGCAGATAAGGCATCGACAACCCCCCTCTCAAAAAACTTTGGTTCAAACTTTTCTTTTCAGATCTTTCTGTCCAGAATTTAAGACAATTGTGCCTAATAGCTGTATTGACTAATCCTCCTGATAACAAGAAAAAAAGCAAGACTAAACGATGAGTGTTTATTGTCTCAGTGAAACCACAGTGGACAGATTGCCTGACACCACTCTGTTGACTTGAGCTGTTTGCTAAATGTGATAAGCAAAGCTGTAATTTACATTGAAGCGTTGCTGTTCAGCTTTCACACGAGCTTTGCAAAACCTTGAAGGGGAGAAAAGTTATTTTATAAAATGCAGAAATGATTGGATGCCTTGCGGGGAAAGTTCCCTAGTTAACCTAGCTGTCATAAAATAAAATAAAAAATGTAATAGCAATGGGAAATGAATCCAGTTGGCTAGAGATGCACATTTCAAATGCTGTTCTTCCTTGTTTGCAGTATTCAGTGACTGAATGTGCTACAGGCACAAAGCCAATGAGAATCTGCTCTACTCTGCCTTGGTCAGACCCCACCTGGAGTCCTGTGTCCCAGTTCTGGGCAGCACAGTTTATGAAGGATATTGACAAGCTGAAACATGTGCAGAGGAGGGTGACCAAGATGGTCAAGGGTCTGGAAACCATTTATTTATTTATTTATTTATAGCCTGCCCATCTGGCTGGCTGGATTTCCCCAGCCACTCTGGGCGGCTTCCAACCGAATATTAAAAACAGTACAGCGTCAAACATTTAAAACTTCCCTAAACAGGGCCACCTTCAGCTGTCTTCTAAAAGTAAAATAGTTTCTTATTGCCTTAACATCTGCTGGGAGGGCGTTCCACAGGGCGGGTGCCACTACCGAGAAGGCCCTCTGTCTGGTTCCCTGTAACCTCACTTCTCACAATGAGGGAACCGCCGAAGGCCCTCGGTGCTGAATCTCAGTGTCCGGGCTGAATGATGGAGGTGGAGACGTTCCTTCAGGTATACTGGACCGAGGCCGTTTAGGGCTTTAACAGTCAGTACCAACACTTTGAATTGTGCTCGGAAACGTACTGGGAGCCAGTGTAGATCTCTCAGGACCGGTGTTATGTGGTGCCGGCGGCCACTCTGAGTCACTAGTCTAGCTGCCGCATTCTGGATTAATTGCAGTTTCCGGGTCACCTTCAAAGATAGCCCTACGTAGAGCGCATTGCAGTAGTCCAAGCGGGAGATAACCAGAGCATGCCTTATGAGGAACAATTGAGAGAGTTTGGAACATTTAGCCTCTAGAAGAGAAGACGGAGAGGTGAAATGATGGCCATCAAATACCTGAAATGATATCTGGGTGGTGGAGCAAGTTTGTTTTCTGCTCCAGAGGGTAGGACCCAAACCAGTGAATTCAAATGACAAGAAATGAGATAGACAACACTAATTTAACTCTCCCTCACTTGATGACATCCTAGTTTATTCTGATGCCCCAGAATTCCATGTTACATTTGTCCATCAACACCCCAGAGAAAACCAACTCTACGCAAAGCTGGAGAAGTGTGCTTTTGGCCTCACCCAAGTTGAATTTGGGGGATTGTTACACCCCAAGTCATTAAAATTGATCCCCGAAAAGGTCAGGCTGTCCACACCAAGAATTGTGAAGGGGCCCAGCATTTACCTGGCTTCACAGATTATTACTGGTGCTTTATCCTCAAATTTGCCACAATAGTCATGCCATTGACAGATTTGTTGTGAAGTCAGTCCATCTTCGACTGGGCGCCTGCAGCTCAAAGTGCTTTTCTCAACCTCAAACAGGAGTTCACCATGGCATCTATGCTTGTCATTTCAGATCAGACAGAACCATTCATTTCCAATGCCTCCTCTGTGGTTGTTGGGGCAGTCGTACACCAATCTCAACTTCTCCATCCACGTACATGTTTTTTTTCTCAAAAACTGCCCCCCCCCCCACTGCAGAATACATCTTACTTGCAGAAATGTGTACAGTGGGCAAGACTGCATATTGAAAATGTGTTTATTTGCACTACAATGCTGATGAACTTCCATGAGGATTCTTTAAAAAAGAAAATAAAGTATAAATGGATGCAAAATGTGGACAGCTGAATTTAAGATTCAGGAGGGGGATTATCGGGTTGCTTTTGTTTTTATTATGTACTAGCTGGCCCTGCACGTGTTGCTGTGCGTTAGTCTGTGAAATGGAGGGTAATAGCCGCCCTTCAGATCCCCCTGAGCCTCAGAGTCCCCCTGAGTCGAGGCGAGACACTGTGGAGAGGGCAGGTTTCATCCCTGTGTCTCCCCCCCCCCCGTTCTGACCCATTATGTATCCCTGCCCTCTATTGCCCCCACACACACACACCTCCACTTGGCCTAGCCTGGAAAGCGGCCTAGTCTGCAAAGCCGAGGGGAGATATTATGGAGAGGGCAGGTTTCATCCCTGTCTCTCCCCCCACCCTGTTCTGACCCATTACTTATCCCTGCCCTCTATTCGCCCCCCCCCCTACCTCCACTTGGCCTAGTCTGGAAAGCCGCCTTGGTGGTTTCAGTTGCTTGGTTGATGATGATGTCATTTGGTTTGTGAGTGTGGCTTAGATTTCACAGGAAGGGAGGGGGTGTACTGTGGGAGGAATTCCACTTGAGGGCGCTGTTTGACTTGGTGGAAATCCAGGTCTGTACCTGCCCAGGTATGCGATTTGAGGGATTTTTGTCCCCAACAACGCGCGGGGAGTGGCCTGGATCGTTGTGTCAAAATTTCAGGACGATCGGTCAAGCGGTTATGGAGAAAAGTGGAACCTGGATTTTCATGATTTTTACATTTTTATATATATATAGATTTTGTGTTTTTATATTGTGACTTTATGTTGTGAACTGCCCTGAGACCTGTAGGATTAGGGCAGTACAGTCGAACCTTGGATCACAAACGCCTTGGTACTTGGACATTTTGAATCCTGAACGCCACAAACCCAGAAGTTTGCGAATGGTCTTTGGAACCCAAATATCCAACGGGGCTTCCGCAGCTTCCAATTGGCTGCAGGAGCTTCCTGCAGCCAATCAGAAGCCGTGCTTTTGTTTCCAAAAGTTTTGGAAGTCGAATGGACTCCCAGAATGGATTTCGTTCGTCTTCCAAGGTATGACTGTATACATATTTAATAAATAATAATAATTTTTTAAAAAAATGAAAAAGCGAGAGAACCAAAATGGACAGATCCTTCCATCCCTACCTACCTGGGACTCTCTGCATTAAAAGGGGACCCACTTTCTCTGCAGGCCCACAAGAACAGGAATGAATCTCATGAAAACAAACTCTTCCCTCCGCCCACCACCACCCAAAAAAGTATCAACTGAACAATCTGTGGAAACCCAGGCCAAACCCAGCCTTTGTTGTTAAAGCAAACATTTTCTTCCCGTCAGTGAAGCAATGAAGGAAAGGGGGAAGTATCGAGGTTAGGAAGCTAGTCCAAAGAACTGCAGGGCACATCCCACCAAGTTGATATGAGAGAGGGAGGGAATTAAGTGAAAATCCATGCACAGGCAGGCCAGGCCATTGGTGGTGCCTCGCCTGTGCCCGAAGCTCTCCCATCTCATTTTGGAATTGGGAAAGGCTGGCCAGGCCATGGCTTATTAATACCGCAGTCCAGACAGAACAGGTGGCGTTCATTTCTGAGCATTCATTCAGCGCTTCTGACAATCACACAGTCCTCACCTTCAGGATGCCTCATCTATACCAGCCACACAGGGAAGGGCTGTAGCTCAGTGGCTGAGCATCTTCCTTCCATAACAAAGGTTCCAGATTCTATCCCCAGCATCTCCCGGTAGTGCTGGGTGAGACTTCCACGCACAATACCCTTCCGCACACAGTCCCTTAGCAAGCACCACGTGCCAGAGTGATGTGTACATCCAGCCACAAAGCAGTGTGTTTTCATTCACCGTAAGATTTCACTGCCCTGTTTAGAAAGATGCCAAACACTCTGGTGAAACCCTGATAAGCTCTGAATAACCACTGGGGCTTCGAGTTTATCCAGAATACACACCGCATGTTTTCCTTTCCATCATTGAAGAGCCAGAGCAAATTCCTGGGCCGTCGCTATCAGCATTCCCCACCCAGCCGATGCTTCGCCCAGCCCCTTGATCACTTTCCCCACCAAGCGTGTAACTGTTCAGAAGATCCCAGCTTCTTGCAGGAGCACACAGAAACGATTCTGATACCATTTTATCTGCCTGTGTTGCAGCTTTGCACCAAGGTGATGCTTCTTTCCTGCTGTGGAGGCAAGGAGAATTATATTTTGCTATATGATTGCCATGCCGGTTTTTTTTAATAATTAAAAAAACCCACACCAAGAGAGGGTTTCCCAAATCCTTATCTTTGTTCTACAGATGTTGGGGTTGCAAATCCTGGCTTGCAGCCAAAATTCACTCCCAAAATTAGGATGGGCTGCCTCTTACTGCACTTCAAACTCATGAAAAGCTGGGATATGGGGAATGAGGCATCCATTTAAAAAGACAAACAAACTAGGGTTGGCATCAGTAGAGCAGCATTCAGGGCCTAAGCACCCCAGGAGGGCATACAGATGAGGCCCAGTCCTCTGATCACAGACCTGACTTCTCTGGCAGCAGTGGCAGGGTCTGAGAAGCAGCCCAGCATTTCAGATTTCCTGTAAGTCACCCAAGAGATGTTGGCATTGAGGGCAACTGAAACGAGAGGCAGTTTGCAACTACAGTCATATCTCAGGATACGTCCGCTGCATGTTGCGTCTTTTCAGGTTATGGACATGCCAAACCTGGAAGTCCCGGAACGGGCTACTTCCGGGTTCGGCACGTCAGTGACCTGCGTGCATGCGCAGAAGTGCTAAGTCATGCTTTGCACATGCGCAAAAGCGCTGCATTGCGTCACGCGCGTGTGCAGATGCAGCGCTCATAGCTGCCAAGTCCGGATCGTAAAGATCCGGGATCGGCAGCGCGCACATGACCGGAAGTTGCGTGACGCAACTTCCGGTGGCGCTTCGCCCTTCTATGGGCATCAGAAAATGGCGGCGCCGGCGCCGGAAGTCGCTTCCGCGCATGACCGGAAACACGTAAAAGCGACTTCCGGCGCCGGCGTCGCCATTTTCTGATGCCCATAGAAGGGCAAAGCGCCACCGGAAGTCGCGTCACGCAACTTCCGGTCATGCGCGGAAGTGACTTCCGGCGCCGGCGCCGCCATTTTCTGGTGCCCATAGAAGGGCAAGCGGCACCAGAAAAATGGCCGGGTAATTCTCCTCCACTCATAGCTGCCAAGTATCCCGATTTAAGGGACAATACCGGGATTTTCCGCTAAACGGGAGACCGCCGGGAAATGGTAAGAAAAAAGGGGTTTTCCCGGCGGATACGGGATACTTGGCAGCTATGAGCACTTCATGTTGCGGCCTTTTCATGTTGTGAATGGGCCGCCGGAACGGATCCTGTTCGCAACAAGAGGTACCACTGTACCTACCACGAGTGCTGCTGCCCACCACCACCAATAAGTGAAGTTTGGAAGTCAATGATGTCAAGAGGGAAATGACACTTTGCAGGTGATCGAGGGGCAGGGACTTAAAACTGAAGGCAGCTCTAGGCCACATCCGCACCATACGTTTAAAGTGGTATCATACCACTTGAAGCAGTCATGGCTTTCCCCCAAGGAATCCTGAGAACCATAGTGTGTTAAGGGTGCTGAGAGTTGTTCGGAGACTCCTATTCCCTGTACATAGTTCACTGGGAGGATAGATTTACTGTTATACTGTTCTGGGAATTGGAGTTATAAGAGGGGAATAGGGGTCTCCTCAGCACCCTTAACAAACCGCAGCTCCTAGAATTCTTTGGGGGAAGCCATGACTGTTTAAAGAGTGGTTTAAATGTGTGGTGCAAATGGGGTCTTGAATTGGAACAGGGCTGTTCTGTTCCATCCATAGATGTTACCCACCAGACAGCTAAGTTGATGGTGGGTCCAGCACCTTGGAGAGCTCAAAGTGAGCAAGTTGCTCTTGCAAAGGTTGGAGGTGAATTGAGGAGGAGCTGCTATTAAAATGCCACCATAAATGTCTTTGATGTTCACTGGGGTCATCCAAAATAGCTGAAAGGTGGGAGTTTCTGGACAGGTAAAAGGAAGCCATCCTTCACATAGTACAAAGATAAGCCAACAACCACAGTGGGAAACTGGACTTTGGCCTTTATATAAGATTTTAGATTTGATCCAGCAGGACTCTGGTGCATTGCTGACACCATCTATCTAGAGGCTGCTGTCAACTGGCCATGTAAGCAATCTCCATGGGACAGACTATGTCCTCCAGGGATGATGGGAGCTGTAGTTCAGCAACTAAGTAAAAAAAGCATGTGCATGAACTTGTGTTTTAATCCATTATTATTAGCGGTATTCAGTTTAGAAAAGGTTCTGGGCCTATTAAGAAATACTTACTTGGCACTAGGAGGCAGGATTTCCCCCACCCCATTAACCAAAGACATTTCAAGGTTCCTTAGAATATAACCATAAAACATTCCAAGCAAATGAAGTTCTGCTTTCTAAGGATAATGAGACATTGAAGGTCTTTATGAACTCTCAGCTTGAATAAAACTAATACCCCTAGTTAGATGAAGAAACCCCCAATAGAGGATTTTCATCAGTGACTGAGCCTCTGTTTTCCTTGCTTTCCATGGAGCATTTACATATCACAACATTTTTTTGGCTGAAGTCCAGGAGATCGTTTTTAATTTTGAACTCATTTTCTTCTCTTACCCTTGCCACATTCTCTCCTAGTCCTCCCTGGGTTGTCATGTAAGCTCGAACCGATGTTTGGTTTTTGCTTTGTTTTTAATGTAATCTTCAAAAACTTCTCTCAGTCTAAACTTGGCCATCTGAGGAATGATACATTTAGAGAAAGAGCCCCCCGAGGTTTTCAAAGTGGGTTCCTTGGAGTAGTAAAAGACTTGTACACCTTTTTACGAGCAAGGGCAGCCCGATATCAATGGCTGCTGACCACAATGGCTATGTTCTGCCTCCACTGCCAGAGGTATTATGTCTCAGAATAGCAGCTGCTGGTAGTCGTAGACAGGGAGAGTGCTGTTGTGCTCAAGTTGCTCATACGAGGAAACCACCACCTGCTGTTTATAGCATAAGAGCGTAAGAAGAGCTCTGCTGGATTGGGCCAGAAGACTTCTCTCTTTTTTTAATTAATTAAACTTTATTGAAATTCAAATCAAAACAACTCCAATCAAAACAAACTCAACTCATAAAAACATTCTCCTTCCTTGGTGGTCATCTGTCATGGACGCTTTAGCGGAGATTCCTGCCTTGCAGGGGGTTGGACTAGATATCACTTGGGATCCCTTTCAGCTCTAAGATTCTATTATTCTGTTATAATAGAATTAAATGTGTGTGTGTGTGTCTGTGTCTGTGTGTCTGTGTGTGTGTCTGTGTGTAAAGATCTGTTGAAACCGTTCAAATACTTACAATAAAAACAGCATGTTAAAAACAGCACCTTTCATTAGAAGTAGTCAGCATACCCTCAAACATTTCTCCAATGAAAATAAGGACCTCCCTTCATCATCATCATCATTAATATCCCAGCCACTCTGAGCAACTTCCAACATACAGAGGACCATAATAAAATATTAAACATTTTTTTAAAAAATCTTCCCTATACAGGGCTGCTTTCTAAAGGTTATATTAGTTACTTAGCTCCTTGTCTCAAGGGTCGCATAACTCCATACCCTCCAACATTTCTCTGATGAAAATAGGGACATCCTAAGAAAAAGTGAGCGGGACGCAGGTGGCACTATGGTCTAAACCACAGAGCCTAGGGCTTGCCGATCGGCAGATTGAATCCCCACGACGGGGTGAGCTCCCGTTGCTCGGTCCCTGCTCCTGTCCCCCTAGCAGTTCGAAAGCACGTCAAAGTGCAAGTAGATAAATAGGTAGCACTCCAGCGGGAAGATAAACGGCGTTTCCATGCGCTGCTCTGGATCACCAGAAGCAGCTTAGTCATGCTGGGCACATGACCCAGAAGCTGTCTGCAGATAAACACCAGCTTCCTCGGCCTATAGAGCGAGATGAGTGTGCATGCAATCCCAGAGTCATCCGCAACTGGACCTAACAGTCAGGGGTACCTTTACCTAAGGAAGAGTGGGATATTCCGGGATCAAATCAGAACTGGGATGGCTTCTGTAAATCTGGGATTGTCTCTGGAAAATAGGGACACTTGGAGGCTCTGAGAGTCAGTTCCCCAAAGCCCATTGGAACAAAAAGGTATTCACCTGTCAGCAGAGGGACAAGGAGGGAGTCAGTTTAGCTTCTATAGGGAGGGACTTCCAGTTTCTGGAAGCAGCCAGCTTCTCCTGCTTTTTTCACTGGGGCTATTCTATAGATTTAGGATTTTTGTTGTTGTAAGTGTTCTTTTTATATTTGGGTATTACGCTTTATGGGTTGTTTTCCACTCAGTCCTGCTCAGGTTAGACCTGTTGAAATTACTGGCCCAGAGAACCATGTTCATTAATTTCAATGGCTCTGGACTGAGTAGGATTAACACTGAGTTGTATTCAATTCTAGTCCTTCTCAGGAATATACCCATTGAGATTAATGGACATAACAAACTTCAGTTGACATTAATGAGCCTGTTGGGTATATTCAGTGGATAGCTAGAAACTGGAAATAAGCACATCTAAACAGATGTACAAAAATGGTATAACATAATTTGGGACATAGCATTTAATGAAAAACTGATGCAATAATTTTCTGTGGGTAGAGGGAGAGAACTGGAGAGACTTTTATGGCAGTCTGGTGGTCATTTGTCCAGCCCAAGAACAAAGGCGCTACAAAACAAACTGTACTTCCATAAGACATTAACATTCTCCTCCATATTGATGAAACTTCCACTTTCTCTCCACTTCTGCTCCTGCATGAACCTTTACTATTATTGTTTACATCTGACTATGCTTTGGGTTGTGGGAAAGGGTTTGTAAATTTATTAAATATAGGAGTGAAATAGAGGGGAGAGAGAGAAATTAATGAGCCTGTTTATTTGAGCAGAGCTTGGATACAAACTTTTAAAAGTCACAGTTAAAGACTCTTTTACGTAGCAAGTGACTAATACATTGAATGAATAACAATAATAAATAAATATAATTAGCTCTTCATCGGGGAACGCTGGCAGTAGAGGCAACGGTTGAGAATTTTGCATAGCTGCTGTGTTTTAGGATTGTGGTATTGAAACATAGTTCAATGAACAGATCGCAAGAAACAAGAGAGCACAGCATTTTCTTTTTTAAAAAATGATTATTGCACTTGTTAACTTGTTAAATTCATTCTTGGAGTAAACCTGAAGTAGGAAAGTAAAGATAATCTCTGAAAAGCTCATCCGAGCACGCCGGTGTTTGCCTAGAAACGAACCCTAAGATGTCAGCCATTGAGGCCTTTTCATGTGGAAAGATCGCTAAGTAAATTCCCTAAATGTCTATTCATCCCCCATAAGATGGCAATTCAGTGAAGCAGCAAATGTGAAAATCGGCAGGGCTTTACGATAGAGAGGGAGAGAGAATGTGTGTTTCTTCCCCTGCAAATGCTAAATTGAAATGCAGATTCTGACCCCGGGAGACTTTTAAAGCTCACTTGAGTGAGCATCAAAGGAAGGTCTCAGGCTTCTGCAATCTAGCCATTTAGGTTGATTGATAGACAGATACTCCAATTGGTCTGGACTTAGTCAATGGTTAACTTGTTCGTTATTCATCAGGGCAATAATGAACTGTTCCTTGAGATGATTGGAGAGTTTGTAAATGCAGGCTACTTAGGGGGGGATCACTGTGTTGATAATGTTCCCTGGCTGGGTTTGCTCCCTTGTGCAACTTGGAGTACGAGTCATTTTGCTCCACAGGCAAAGTATTCAGAAGGAATTGCCGCAGCATTTGAAAAAGAAGTTCCGTGTTCCCGACTACGGGCATAGAGTGACTCAGAGCACATTTTCGTGGATAAACCGCTTCAAATGTGCCTCTTTCCCTTTTTAATGTCCAGCTGGGTGTATATATACAAGTGGAACCTGCAACTCAAAATCCCACAAGCTCAGGGGGCAATAATGCTTCTTGAATACCAGTTGCTGGAAATTCTGTTGCACTCAGGTCCTGCTTGTGAGCTTCCCAGAGGCATGTGGTTGGCCACTGTGAAAACAGGATGCTGAACTAAATGAGCCACTGGCTCTTCTTATTTCTTGATAGTGGAACCTTGTTTCCTGGAAGGGTTTCAAGCTAGCTAACCATTCCCTCCTTCCAGTTTCCCATTTTTTCTTTTCCAATTAACCATCAGCATTCTGTGACTACCGAGCATGCTCAAACCTCAATGAGTTGTTGGGAGCTGAGCTGCCTTTTTAAGAGGGATAGGGCTTTTTTTTGGGTACTTCTGCAAACTTTAGGGTTCTCCAGAGCATGTCTCTCTATCTATCTTTTTAAATAAATATTATTCAGTTTTATAGGGAAAAATATAGAGTTTAATACTGTATCTTTTCCTTTAAAAAAAACCACAAACCAAGACTTATCTAGATACTATAAAAACACAAAAGGGGGGAGGGAGAAAGAGAGAACAATTAAATAATTAAATAAATAGAAGAGAATAGAAGATGTTAAAAGAGAAAGATAGAGGAATAAGATTCAGAATGTAAAGAACTTCCACTTCTTCATCTGCCTGCTATATAAAAACAATATTCACTTTGTCCAATCCAACATAACACCCAACCAAGCTTCTTTCTATAAACAAACATTATACAGTGGTACCTCAACTTACAAACGACTTGACAATAGAATTTTTGACTTACGAATGGGGGTAATGGTCGCGCGCTTACGAATGTCTCGACATCCGGGGGGAAACCGCGGTGGTTTTAGATAGGGATTTTTCGACTTACGAATTTTTCCGTTTTCAATGCATTCCTATGGGAAATCGCATTTCCAATGGCGTTTTTCGACTTACGAATTTTTCAACTTACGAAGGTGCCTTTGGAACGGATTAATTTCGTAAGTTGAGGCACCACGGTATTCATTCCTCAGATCCAGATATCATTATTTCTTTTTCTTTTTCACACAAAAAGTTTCTTTCTCTCTTGCTTTTAAATTCCAGATCGACAGTGCAACCCTTCCCCAAAAAGTGTTTGGTGGCTCCTTAAAGACTAGCAAGTTTATTGGCATAGGCTTTTGTAGATACCATAATAAATCCTTTAGTCTTAATGCACCACAATACTCTCCCGAGTGACTGCTCATTTTAAAACCTTCTTAGAGCTGCTCCTTTCCCCCACCTGCTGCCTCCAAGCACTTTGAAAGGATGTGAATAATTTTGCAGGTGTGCTCCCTTCACACTTGATGTCAGTTTTGTACTTGTGCTTTTCACAAGGCTGTAGTTTTGGAGTCAGGACCGTTCAGAGCTAGGTAAAATGAACGGGCAGGTGTAATTCAGTTTTTTTAAAAAAATATGTATAGTTACCTGAACTACATTTAAAATACAAAATAACAGATAATCTGAATGGAGAAGCATCTTCAATATGAAGTGAAAATCTGTTTGCATAAATTGCTATTGAATTTTCAGACTACAATTTAGTCAGCGATGTCTTTCAGTAATGTAACATTTTATCTTCTTTTACGAGGGGGGGGGATCCCTAAGATTTCATACAGGAATTTGAAATACAAATACACTGAATTTTTGTTTCAATAAGAGAAAGACGCAAAGAGGCTCTCCTGGAATATGCCTCACATGATATCAGTGAGTAGGCAACATCTGCTTGCAAATCTGAACTTACATTCAATGGTAAAGTTCCTGGTGTGTATGACTAGTCTCTGTTTTAATTTTTTGTCCCAATCATTTCACAGGACAAACGACCAGCTCGTTGCCTTCCTTTCCAGATACCGAGACATGAACTTCTTGAAGTCCCATGGAAGAGACAATGCAAGGTAATGTGGCCTTTTCTGTGCCTCTCAGTATAATAATAAAAATTTGTGGTGATACTTTTCATTTCTTCTTTGTTTGCAATCCAGGCAAAAGTGTGATCAATAAAACCGGCACTTTCAACTGCAGTTTTCCCGAGAAAGATGTACAGATAGAAATAGAAATAGAAATACAGTACTTTATTGTCACGGTACCACTTGTTTATAGTGAGATTAAACGAGCCCCCCCCCCCAATCTCTCAGTCCTTGTTACACTTTGTGTGCTGTCGTACGACCACCAACCCCAAACGTCAGCTGCAATGTTGCTGTCTTCCATTTAGCAGCTTCATGGCCCATGGGTAGAAACTGTTCTTTAACCTGTTGATGTGGCTTATCATGCTTCTATAAAAGGTGCTGGCCAGGGTGTGAATCATCCCTGAGAATGTTCCTTCTGAGGCAATGGTCTCCCATGATAACATCTAGCAGACTCAGGGGACAGCCCACAATATCGTGTGCTGTCTTCACCACCCTCCGTAAGGAGTGTCTGTCCATGGCTGTCAAACCAGCATTTGTTGTTGTTTAGTTGTGCCTGACTCTTCGTGACCCCATGGACCATAGCACACCAGGCACTCCTGTCTTCCACTGCCTCCCGCAGTTTGGTCAAACTCATGTTCGTGGTTTCAAGAACACTGTCCAACCATCTCGTCCTCTGTCGTCCCCTTCTCCTTGTGCCCTCAATCTTTCCCAACATCGGGGTCTTTTCCAGGGAATTTTCTCTTCTCATGAGGTGGCCAAAGTATTGGAGCCTCAGCTTCAGGATCTGTCCTTCCAGTGAGCACTCAGGGCTGATTTCCTTCAGAATGAATAGGTTTGATCTTCTTGCAGTCCATGGGACTCTCAAGAGATCACTTTCTATCGTGGACCGATAGAAGGAAATCATTGCTGTCCAACCACGGCATCATCTGTTGACCTATTTCTCCTGTAGGCAAACTGGTGTTTTGGGTAGTGCAGAGCCAAGCATTCTCAAGACAGAACGCTTGGATCAGAGTTTGAGGGTGGCATTCAAATTATTTGTGTGCACACAGTGGAGGCTGGCTCATGAGAGTGAATGGGGCACTACCCCACCAACATCAGTCTATCCCAGCCTTAATTCCTAAAAAGAGCAAAGTTGAATGTCAAGCCTGGGCCATGGGTAGAAGTTTGAGATGCAGCCTTAAACCACGGGACCAACTCATTATTTAGGACCAATGAGTAAGTCAGAAGCAAAGGACAAAGAAAGATACAGGAACAGATATTTTTTTTAAAAAAATAATTTTTATTAATTTTTAGAAAAAGAAAACACATACAAAGTATACAACATAAACTCTGTCCCTTCATTTTCCCTCCACCCACAAGCCCACCTCTGCCACCAGTGAGACCCATGGGTATTGGGGAACAAAGGGGTCCATTTTAAGCTGGGTTTGACCTCCCCCCTCCTTCCTCCCCCCTCATCCCCCCCCCTGCCACTGAGAGGACAAAGGCGGAGGATCTCTGGGGATTGGCTTATCCCCCAGCTATTTCTTCACTGTACTGGAAAAAAAGAAAAACAAGGAAAAAAGGGGGGGGGGAAAGCAAAAATATAAAAAGGGGGGGAAAAGGAAAGAAAAAAAAAGGAAAAAGGAAAAATATTAATGGCTTCCACGACTCTCCTCCTCCTGGATTTCCCAACCTCTTTACATAGTTATGGCGGGTTTTCTAATCCAATTCAGAATCTTATTCTTATAATATTAACACAATCCTCCTCCTTCTTCATGCTGTCCCCCTCTGAGCCCCCCCCCCTGCCACTGGGGTAGCCCGAGGAGTCCAGCAGTCAAAAGGTTCCATTTTTGTGTCTGGGTTTCCCTCCACCCTTCCCTCTCCCCTCAAGGCACCCCCTGCCACTGGGTACCAAGAGTAAGAAGGGGGAGACAGGCAGTTTTCCACCCAAACACCTCCTGATCACCAAAATTATTCAAAAACAAACTCTAAGCATATTTCCTCAGCCATTCTTTTTACTCCCTCCAGAAAGCTCTTAACCTTAAACTATAAAAATCTCTCCTTCTCCCCCCCCCCCAATGTCCCTCCTCCCAATTGGATCAGCATATCCTTTAACAGGCCAAGATTCCAACACCGTTGTTCATAAACCAAAAAAAAGTACCTTAAACTAAAATTTTTACCCCACACCAATTCTTTCCCACATCCACTTCCAGACCTCTGCTCCTCCCTCTTTCTGCCTTTCCCTCCCTTCACTAACACCATTCAACATTTCAGTCTCTCCAGGATTTTCACTTCCATCAATCTTCTCCTCACTTTGCTTCTCCTTGTCGGCCTCATCTCTTTGTTCTGATCTTTGTTTTTCATCATCCAACACATATTTTTTATGGTCTGAATCAGTCTCCAAATTGTCCTCAAATTGTTGCTCCTCACACACAATCTCATAATCAAAATTGTCCTCTAAATCTTGCTCTTGCACCTCATTCTCCTTTTCTGTTGGATTGAAGCATTGCCTTTCCTTGTAGATATCTTCCCATGTTTGTAGATAGCCCAGCACAGCCTCCTGGAAAGCTCGAGAGAATTTTGTTTTCATAGTTCACTTGACCACAGGCAGACCAGAGATAAGGGCAGAAGGGTACTGGAAAATTCCTCTCTACCACGTTGTCGGCTCCATCTTGGCTGTTCTTATCCTTTGTCTTTAACCTCATCAGATTTCAAATTTACAGTCCACTTAAATCCTTTTAAAACCTTTTGAATCAATTTTTCCAATTCACAGGAATAAAATCGTCTTTCTTAGTCCTTTAACAATTTGACAGCTTTTGACAGCTGTCAAAGCGTCCTCCCCCTTGTTGCTGCTGAACCTCAAGGGGCAACGACACCGGGGGCTGGGGAGGTTTGGAAAAGTCTTTCTTTCTCTCGGGTCCGCAATCTTGAAAGAAGTTTTCCCTTTTCGGCTTGGGAATATTTAATGCGCCTCCCGATTGTCCATTTGGAAGAGATCGGCTTCCGTTACTTTAGAATCTCTTCCTATCTTCAAATTTAAAATTTTTAAGATCCGAATGGAGATTTGACTTACTTTGAAGAAGTCTTTTATTTCCTTGGAAGAATCCGCCGCTTGCAGGCTGAGGACTCGGAGCTTCACTTCAAGGAGGTAAGATGAAACCCAAAAATGGCTCCCGCGACTCCACTCCGCTGGCTCTCGATTGCTCTACTGAGCTCTCGGGCAGCAGAGGATTCGCGTCCGGAGCAAACAGCTGGGCACTATGTCACCGGGACTCTCTACCCGGTGTTTTTTCGGGGAGTCCGCTCGCTCTGCGGACTTCCCCCCCCCCCCTCCACGAAGCCAGGGACTTCGGAGTACGAAGTCCCTGCGTCCAACTTCACCAGCGCGACGAATCGGAAGCCGAGATACAGGAACAGATCAGGGAGCCATTATTGTTTAAACAAGGCTCCGCTGCGACAGGAAGTCCTCTTATACTGTTTCCTGTCCTGGGGGGCAGCCTGAATCCACCCAGGGCCTGAAGGTCCTTCACTGAGAAGCCGGCGTTTGCAATTCAGTGGCTGACCACGCAGGGCAGTCACCCACAGATCCCAGTAGCTCCTGACAGTGGGGAGGTGATGCCGTCTTCCCAAAACCCACGTTATCTGCCCATTCTATGCGAGAACAGGCTGTGATTGCTCAGAGATGACATTAAAAAATGCACTCTGACCCAGCTCAGGGGCACCATTCATTATCCACCTATTCTACAATTTTAGACCAGCTGTTGAAATAAGATTCCAGAGCTAAGCCAGGCACAAAATTGAGCCCTTTTCGCACTATCCAGTTAAACGGTGGCAGATTTGAGAAGGCTTACCACTTCATGCATATATATCAAGTGGGCTGGGGGAGAAAGAATGGTGGGCTGGGGGAGATCTCTGTCTTTTTGTCACTAAAGTGACAGTGTTGTCGTTTTATTTTCTTGCAGAGTATCAGTCTGCTCAAAAATATGAAAAGCTATATGTTTATCTACTCTAATCTGGTTTCTCTTTTTTTGCAAAGAGTTTCCTGAGATCAGCTTACATATTTTATCTCTCTTGCTAATACAGTTTAACCATATCTTAGGACAGTACTGTGCCATATTATTTTAAGGAGAGACTGTTACTTATCATTCTCAATAGTGCTGAACTTGGATGGTCTCGTGCCAATCCCTTTGCAAGTGACACTGGGCCACCCAAAATATGTTGTTGTTCTTTATTCTGTGTTTCAGGATACAAATCCTTCCAGGGTTTCAAGTAATATTAAGACTTATTAGTAGAATCACTATATTATCACAGTAACTATATTAAAACAAAACAATTCATCCACACCATACATTGGAAGTACATTATTTCACCCAAATTATTCTGGGAACTGTAGTTTCTTATGGGTGTTGGGAATTGTAGCTCTGTAAGGCAGGGGTTCCCAAACTAAGGCCCGGGGGCCGAATGCGGCCCAATCACCTTCTAAATCCAGCCCGCAGACGGTCCGGGAATCACCATGTTTTTACATGAGTAGAATGTGTTCTTTTATTTAAAATGCATCTCTCAGTTATTTGTGGGGCATAAGAATTCATTCATATTTTTTTTCAAAATATAGTCCGGCCCCCCACAAGGTCTGAGGGACAGTGGACCGGCCCCCTGCTGAAAGTTTGCTGACCCCTGCTGTAAGGGGTAAACTACACATCCCGTGGTTCTTTGAGGGAAGCCGTGTGCTTTAAGTTTATGTTGTAGGTGTGACTTAAACCCTTTCCACACTGAGCAGTTGGTAAATAGATGCTGCTGTGCAGAAGAAAGTCCAGCTGTGGGAAGCTGTTCAGTGACTTTTGCAACCCTCTCTCTCTCCCAGAACCTTTCCTTCATGGCAGTCGGTGATAGATATGTTTGGGCTGTGGGAAGCTGGAGCAGGCTTTCCTGGTTTCCTGAGATTTTTCCCATAGCGCACCACATGGTCCCAGGTGTAATGTCTACGGCAGATCCATTCCTTGATCTCATGGTTGTGGAACTACCAAGAGGGACCCTCCCTGCCTATCAAAACACCCAGCAAAATTTGTAGGAGCGGAGGTGGTCATTTGGCTATCAACTCACTGAGGGCTGTGTGAGCACACCTTGAACTGGGCCCAGAAATAAGCCAACAACCAGCCATAGACCGGGGCCAACAGTCTTGGCCTCTTGCAAAGAACCCTGGGAAGTGTAGTAAGTTCAAGGTGTTGTTGAGGAACCCCTATTCCTTTCACAGAGCTACGTACAGTTCCCCGGAAAAGAGGATTTGTTTGTTAGACTACTCTGGGAATTGTAGTTATGCAAGGGGAATCGGGGTCTCCTAACAACTCTCAGCGCCCTTAGCAAACTACAGTTCCCAGGATGCTTTGGGGGAAGCTGTAACTGTGAAAAATGCTGCTTTAAATGTCTGGTGCAGATGTAGCTTAAATTGTTTAGGGCTTTGAACACAAATGTGAATGCAACTTGAATTGGGCCCAGAAATTAACTGGGAATGCATTGCTTCATTTTGACTGGCAGGTTTTGCATTAGCTGGCATTCCTGTCAAACGATGGAGTTAAATTAGAAAGGCAATAAGAAAGGGTTGTGGAGATATGCCTCCCGTTCACTTCTGACTCTTGTGATCATTGCTCCTCAAACACTGTCAAAAGAAGAAATAAGAGCATGAATTATGACCGTTCCACACAAAGCCATAAGATGCTCACCTCGGCTGGGACAAGAGCAATTTGGATGAATTAAATCTGCTCATCTTCTCATTAATTTAATATTAAATTGTGCTAATGTGCCACTTGGCCTCTCTTCTGGGGAATAATAGGTTGGGTCTTTAATGGGGATTCTGCCTTTGGAATACATAAACAGTTAATTGCATTTTAGGATGTACTGTGATATATAGGTAGGGCTGGCATATCAGTTTATGTATTATTCAGAATCAATTATCTCTTCATAAAAAAGAAAATAACTGAAAGTGCTTCAAATTAATTACAAAGAAAGCAGTAACAAACTTGAGGGGTTGCGATGGAGAACAGTCGGATTTCAGGAACACATCGGTTCAGGAGAGCTGTTCTGGAACAATCTGTTGGCAGGAAGTGGTTGGGCGAAGGGAGAATGTTCCCACAAGTTGAAGCCCCCTCCCCCCAAGCTGCTGTTCACTTGCAGAAGAGAATGGCGTTGCATGGTTTCAGGGCACTGTGGTGCTGGGATGGGCCCCCTACATCGGAGGGGGTAGGAGGAGTTATGACAGGCTTCCTCCAACTCGGCCCTCCAGCATACCTGCCAAGTTGCTGTCAGAGAAATAAGGGACCGGGCCGGAAGTACCGGTAGCAGACCAGAAGTAGCGCTGCTGCCATTTTGGAACTGGGCGGAGCATGCTCAGAAGTGACTTTTGATGCTGCTTTGCCCAGTTCCAAAATGGCCACCGCGCCAGAAGTCGCACTGCAGCCATTTTGGAACTGGGCAGAGCAGCATCAAAAGTCGCTTCTGAGCATGCTCCGCCCAGTTCCAAAATGGCCGTCGCGCCAGAATAAACCGGGGGGAAACAAAAAAATCCTTTTTTTCAGCTAGGAACAGCTGGAAAAATGGGGATTTCCCAGGGAATACGGGAGACTTGGCAGCTATGCCCTCCAGATATTTTGAGACTCCAGTTCCCATCATCCTACTAGCTAGGGATCATGGGAGTTGTAGGCCAAAAACATCTGGAGGGCTGAGTTTGAGGAAGCCTGAGTTATGGCATAGAGAAGAGCATAGGGGTCAGCAAACTTTTTCAGCAGGGGGCTGGTCCACTGTCCCTCAGACCTTGTGGGGGGGCCGGACTATATTTTGAAAAAAAAATATGAATGAATTCCCATGCCCTACAAATAACCCAGAGATGCATTTTAAATAAAAGGACACATTCTACTCATGTAAAAACTGTTAGGAGATTCATTCCCCGTCTGCAGTCATAGGGTTATTGTGTATCATATGACTGTATGTGTTTTCATTTCCACAGAGTGGAAGTGACGTAGACAGGATGTTTACCTTGCTGTGTTCCTAAGTGGGACTGTTGTCTCCTTTGTCCTCTCTCTTTACTGGCTGTGATGCCAGAGAGAGGGAGCCATGATGTAGAGCTCCCAGTTTGTTTATATGTAAATAAAGCAGTTAAGCCTTATTTACTGACTTGTGTGTTGTTCATCACATTTGTGAGAGCAATCACATATTTGGCCTGTGGGACCAGTCTAACAGCTGGCCCCCGGGACGGCCGAATCTTAAAATGCTGATTCCCGGGCCGTCCGTGGGCCGGATTTAGAAGGCAATTGGGCCGCATCCGGCCCCCAGGCCTTAGTTTGGGAAGCTAAGAAACCAAGAAGAGCTCTGTTGGAGAAGAACACAGATCCTTCTGGTCCAGCACCCTGTCCTCACAGGGACCAAAACAGATGTCTATGAGACACTCACAAGCAGGATCCGAGTGTAACCTGCACCTTCCCAGCAGCAACTGGTTTTCAGACGCGCACTGACTCCAACCGCACAGGTAGAGCACACCCATCGTGGGCAGTCGTGGTGCTTTAGTAAGTTAATAGTGCACTGTATGAAATGCTGTATGGCAGCAGCAGGCGTTTCAATTCTGCTCCCAAGCAATTGCTGGAAAGCAGTTCCTCAGCAGGGAGGATGCACTCAGTGTTATCAGCCGAGTGTTTCTGAGCAATTAATCAGTATGCTGGTCTGAATGGCACATCCAGTAAATGCTTGTGTATTTCTGTAACAATGAATCACCCATTTAATACCCAGCACTACTTAGTACTGCACATAAACCAGAATTTATTATCCCTGCAGCCCAAGTATTTTAACCTCTTTGCTCCTGGTAGCATTAGTGGTCTCACAAGTTTTGGGTGCAGCTCTGTTTTTTTGGCCGGGGGTGGGGGAGGCAAGTTACATGTTTGAAATTTCATACTGCCACCCATATGGGTTATTTTAGCCAAAGGACTCCTTGAAACATGTTGGCTACAAAATTCCTTCCTATTGCACCTGGGGAACATAATGCAATATTTGCAGGAGCTGTATACAAAATACAATATTATTAGCACAAAGAATGTGTTGTTGTTTTTGTTTTAATTTTTTAAAAAAGTGCAAAGCAGGGGCACTTAGAAATGTGTATATTTTACAGTGAATGCTCTGTTTCTCCACTTTATCACCTGGGTTGCCATAAAACAAAACAAAACAAAACTTTACTGCTCATTTTTGGCAAAGCGCCCTCACTTGGCTTTCCATCCTATGCTATTTAAGGAACAGGTTTTTATTTTTATTTTTTTGAAATTTGTGCTAAAATAAACAGGTGTGCTGAAAAACTGGGGTAATATAACTCAGGCTGCAAGGTTAGGGAAAATGCATGTGAGGGGGAGGTTTTGTTTTATTTTCAATGTATGTGGTGACGTGAAGCCATTTGGCTCAGGCTGCAGATCCGACTTCTGCCCTGCGTCCTCCCCTATGCGTTGTGCTGTCACAACAGTGCCTTTGCCCTCACCACTGCCACTACACCCACTGCACCCTTGCCACAGCAGTGTGAATGCCACTGTAGATGAGGGTGCAATTGCAGTACAGTGGTACCTAGGTTTAAGTACACAATTGGTTCCGGAAGTCTGTACTTAACCTAAAGCATACTTAACCTGAAGTGAATTTTCCCATTGAAAGTAATGGAAAGTGGATTAATCCATTCCAGACGGGTCCGCGGAGTACTCAAGCTGAAGTGTACTTAACCCAAAGTATGAGTGTAATTGGTTCCAGAAGTCAGTACTTAACCTGAAACGTACTTAACCTGAAGTGAATTTTCCCATTGAAAGTAATGGAAAGTGGATTAATCCGTTCCAGACGGGTCCGCAGAATACTCAACCTGGAGCGTACTTAACCCGAAGTATGAGTGTAATTGGTTCTGGAAGTCCGTACTTAACCTAAAGCGTACTTAACCTGAAGCGAACTTTCCCATTGAAAGTAATGGAAAGTGGATTAATCCGTTCCAGACAGGTCCGCGGAGTACTTAAACTGAAAGTACTCAAACCGAAGCGTACTTAAACCGAGGTATGACTGTAGTGGGACCAGCAACAATGCAGGCATGGTGGAGGGAGAAGGATGTGGCCCAGATCTGCAGGGAGGGGGGGGACATTTGGGCATTTTGCATACAGCAAGTAAACATCTTGGGCCACCCCTGGTAGCCCCATACACATAATTGCTTGAGAATTATATGAAAAGAAACCCCTCATTGCAGTTGCAAAAGGTTCAGCCCACCCCCTTGATTCAAAATGGCTTCCAATTGTATCCCAACATCAATGAAAACCTGCTCATTGATTTCAGGAACCATCATGCAAAATTTGGTAAGGGATATTTAAATGCACAGAAAATATGACAAATTGCTTTCCAAAATATCTAGCAGATGTTTTTTGGGGAGGGGGCATATGATAAAATCTTAATATGCCCCTGTTGTTGGCTACTTTTAAATCAACCCATTGATGTTCTTGCACTTCACCGCGACAAACTTTTCCATTAAAGTATTGGAAACAAATACATTTTGTGGCATAGATACAGCCTCTCCGCCGGGTGAAATATGTGACTGTTCGAACCATATGTTAAAAAGTAACAATGACAAATGGTTTGTTAGTAAATACTCCCAACAAATCTGTTTGTTGTTAATTGCTAGGAAGAGAAGCGGGGGGGGCACACCGAACCCTCTGCCAACCTTTTTAATGCAAGAAGTCATTTGGATTTTATTGCAGAGCATTAGAATGATTAATGCTGGAAGAGGAATATTTAATCTCCAATGGACAGCGCTGATTTAGTTTTCTTTGTTCCTTACCTTTCACTGGAAGGACTTATCAGAGGTGGGATTTCAGGTTTTCATTTCAGTTGTTGCCAAGTTGCAATCAGCAATTAATTAGCCTCATGGGCGATATTACTCACTTTGAACTGGGAACCAGACAATCCCTGAAGAGAATCTTGGCTCTAAGCTTCTGCAGGGACACACACACACACTCTTACACTTTAAAAAATAAATAAATCAGGGGTGCAAAGCCTTTTCCAAGCCAAGGGCCACAATCCCTTCTGGCTGACCTTCCAGGGGCCACATGCCAGTGGTGGGCAGGGCCAGAAGTAAAAGTGGGTAAAGCAATTAATGTAATTCCATAGGCTAGTTTTTACACATGCTCAGTCCCTTTGTCTGCCAGCCAGGCAAGCTACAGGCATTATTATCCGAATTCAAGGACACATTCCAGGCAGGCGAAACTTTCTAGAGTGTGACTTCATTATACAGCTTTAGGCGCTAGGCAAAAACATCCCTCTTTAACCAGGCCTTTGGCTGAGTGGCATCCAATGTCCTTTTAAAATGTGTTGGGGAGGGAGGAGGAATGTATTGGGTTGTCTTTGTTTTCATTATGTATTTTGTGTCTTTATATTGTGATTTTATGTTGAAACTGCCCTGAGACCTGCATGTATAGGGCGGTATACCAATTTAATAAGTAATAATAGTAATAATAGGTGCTGTGAGGAGTGTGGCCTGGGCTGAGGGTGTGTGTCTGAGGAGAGTTCTGGGGGCCTGAAAATAATTCATGTAAATTGCATATTCAAAGTAAACATTGTTTTTCCCCCCAGAGGCGTCCCCACCACCATCACCAAATAATAGAAATAAATGACTGAACTTTCACATGCATGAATATTTAATTTCGCAGAGAATTGCATAAATATTGTATTTGGAGATTCTAGAACACCCCATTAAAATTGCAAGACATTTCCATTATCCCTTTTATAATAGAATGTGGAATTAGGAGCTCATCTATGGAAATAAAATGAAATAAAAAATTCTCAACTTCTTATCTTCCCTTTTGTCCTCTAAGCGCCGTTAACGCACAGAGAGGCTCGTATGTCTGGGCTTTGTTTTTCATTAATTAGATTTGGAAAACAGCCCATTTTCTTTCTCTGGGCTCTGTTGCTTTTTGAAATAAATTCCAATCAAGGATAAGAATGCCAACTGCTTAAGCACCAGAGTTTCGTGGGAACCAGGAAAGTACACAAATGTGTTTACTACAATGTTTAAGAGAAAGAGAGTCAGTGTACGCACCATATACTTAAAACACATTTCCCACTCCAAAGAATGCTGGGAACTGTAGTTGCACCTCACTGAGCTACAGCACCCTTAAGAAACTACAGTTCCCAAGATTCTTTGGGCAAAGCCACATGCTTTAATTGTATGGTGTGTACTCAGCCAGAGAAGGGAGCTAACTGTCCCTTATTTGCTATCCTCTGTTTTCTTGTACCTGCTGCTGGTGAATCTTCTCTCCCTCAGACAATCTGCATGACATTTTTCACTGTGGAGGGTGTTCCACTGCCGGTTTATTTCTCTCTTTCCCCCACCCCCTTTTACCTCCTGCTATAATCACATATGTTCAAGAGTCTGTATCTTTCTTACTCGTTACGTGTATTTTTAACATTTCCTTTTCCTCCTCTCCAGGTTTATTAGAAAGCAAGGGCTGGACAGGCTTTTCCTGGAATGTGATACCCACATGTGGCGCCTCGGTGACCGGAAGATTCCGGAAGGAATAACGGTGGATGGCGGGTCAGACTGGTTCCTGCTGAACAGGAAGTTTGTGGAATATATCACCTTTTCTAATGATGACCTGGTGACGAAGATGAAGAGGTTCTACTCCTACACATTACTCCCAGCTGAGGTGAGCAAACTTGCAGTGTTATGGAAGGCTTTTTCCTTTGGTTATTGGTTGGTTGGCTGCTTTGAAGCTGCTGCACTTTAGCATACATTACCTTTCTAAAAATCAAGGCCAGCCCTATCATTAGGCAGGGTGAGGAAGCTGCCTCAGGTGACGGAACCTGATTGGTATGTTGTGAAGGGAGCAGAATTCTTGCCGGCTGTTCCTCCTGGGTTCATGGAGGACAAGGCTATCAGTGTGGTTCCTCATCATGTATACTGCCCTCCAAGGTCCAGAGGTGGTATTCCCCTGAATGCAAGTCCCTGGTGAGAAATGATGGGGGGGGGGGTGCTGTTGCCCTCTTGTCCTGCTTTGGACTTCTCACAGGCAGATGGATGGCCACCTTGGGGAGGGTGGAGGAAGGATACTGGACTAGACAGGCCTTTGTTCTGATCAAGCAGAGCTCTCTTTTTGTTCCATGAGGAAGAAGTATGTTACAATCACCCTGCTTGATCAGACCCAACGTCCACCTAGTCCAACCTTTAGCATTCCACCAGAGGCCCCCAGGCCTTTTTTCAGCTGGAATTCGCTGGAACTAAGTATGGGAGGCATTTTTGCCACGGCTGCATTTGCCCTGAAAAAAGCTCAATAAGTTCCAGCACCTCTTTTTCTAGATAAAAAAAGCCCTGCATAAGCCTAAAGCCAATGTTTGTCCCACAGCAGCTGGCATTCAGCAACTGAACAGGGAGACTCAGTTTAGCTATCAAAATGAACAGCCTATGTCAGCCAAACCTGTTGCCCTCCAGATATTTGCAGGCTATAGCTCCCACCATGATTGATCATTGGCTACACTGGCTGAGTCCAACAGCATCTAGAGCAGGCATCCCCAAACTTCAGCCCTCCAGATGTTTTGGACTACAATTCCCATCATCCCTGACCACTGGTCCTCTTAGGTAGGGATCATGGGAGTTGTAGGCCAAAACATCTGGAGGGCTGCAGTTTGGGGATGCCTGATCTAGAGGGCAACAAGATAGGGAATGGTAGCCTAAGTTCTGTGAGATTAGGAAAGTTTGTGGCATATGGGGTTTTCAGTTAAGAGAAAGGGTGAATAAGAAGCAACATGATACAGTTTGCAGAATTACGCGTGGCATCAAGAAAATGGCTGGGGGGAAGTATTTCTCCCTCTTTCATAACACTCGTGGATGTCCATTGAAGCTGAATTTTGGGAGAGTCCAAGAAAACAAAGTACTTCTCCATGCAGCACCTTGTTAAACTGTGGAACTCCCTCCTGCAGGGCGGCTGCCAATTTGGATGGCTTTAAAAGAGGTTTAGATGAATTCATGGAGGAGAGGGCTATCCACAGTTATTGGCCATGATGACTGTGCTCTGCTTTCATTGTCAGACACCGAAATTCTTCTGAATGCCAGTCATTGGAAGCCACAGGAGGGGAGAGGGCCTTTGTGCTCGGGTCCTGCTTGCATCTGGGTGGCTACCATGAGAACAGGATGCTGGACTAGACGGACAAAATTGTCACAAAGCCCATGTCCGATGCTAGCATCTTGTGGCGGCGGATTCCATAAATTATGTGTTGCATTAACTGGATTTTTTCTTCCTCTGTCATTCTCATTAGTAACGGTGATCAAAAGTTATATTAAGTGTGTAGGTGACATCCATCTTTCTTCTGTCCACTAGACCTTAATGCATTCAGAAGATGACTGATCCCCTTTCTCCTTTTCACTTACACATATATTAAATGTTCTCCTTTTAATCCTGCTTCTCCTAAAAGGGAAACGAAAGGTATCGTCTTCCCTTTCAACTCTGTCAACCTTTTATTCTGCTTATCTTTGCAGCGGCCTTCTCTGCTAGTATAAAAGGACAGGGCAGTGGGTAATTGGGTAGGTTTCTCTCCCCCTCCCCTCCTCAGTCCCGGCTTTTTGCCTGAATGACAATGTATGCCTTAATGGGTTTAACTAGACAATTCAAGCGTAAAATCCATATTCACTGGCCTGTCATTTAACATTTTTTAAAAGGGGGGCAAGGGGCTTGTCCAGGGGGATAGGCGGTCAACCATACTAATGCCATTCCGTGTGTCTGTAGATCACCCTATAGTTGATATTTTACAAAAGAACTCACTGTTCTGTAAAGGCCTTTTGCTTTTTCACCACCCAATGTTTATCCTGTTTCAGTTTTTCTACCCACCAGATTTCCTCGGCTAGGTTTTGTATCCGACTCCTTCAAAATAAGAATAAAGATAAATAAATAGGGAGCCCACTTTCATGTTAACCTAGCCCAGCCTTGTCCAACCTGATGTGTGGATGTGTTGGACTATAACTCCCATCAGCCCCAGCCACACAGTGTCAGGGAAATTGGGAGTTGTAGCTCAAAATGTCGGGGTGGTGGTGGGGGGCATAAGGTCCGGGAGAAGAAAAATCCTCAGCACTGTCCCAAAAAACAAAGCCTCACTGGACATGGGAAGATAGGAAGCTGCCCTTATATCGAGGCCACATTCACACCATACATTTAAACCATTATGATACCGCTTTAAACACTTGTGGCTTGTTCCCAAAGAATTGTGGGAGCTGTAGTTTGTTAAAGATGCTGAGAGTTTTTAGGAGACCCCTTCCCCCCCCCCAGCAGAGCTACAATTCCCAGAGTATGATAACAATAAGTCTATTCCCGCAGGGAACTCTGTGAGTGATCCTAAAAAACTCTCAGCACCCTTGACAAAATGAACCAGGTCCCAGAATTCCTTGCTCGAAGCCATAACTGTTAAAATGGTGCCATGGTGCTTTAAATGTATAGCATGAATGTAGCTCTCCAAGGCTTCAGTTGGGTTTTCCTCAACCCTAACTGTAGACGCCAGAGATTGAATCCGGGGTCTTCTGGATAACAAACAGATTCTCTGCCCCCCCCCCAGTTATGAATGTGGGCAAAACTCCTCAGAGATGCTGGGGCCCCAGTAACTGCCTGAGGGCCCCTTGTGGTTGATGCAGGGCCTGTCAGCCTCCATTACTATGGGATTTAAGTAAACACCGAAATAACAGTGGTATAATTAGAAGAAGAAGAAACCCATTGAAATTTCTCACTGCCTTGAATTGGCAAATAGACTTAGCAGCTTCGGAAATAATTGCAAGAGACAGCGTGTCCCTTCTTTTGCCTTAGGGGCGAACTGGGTCTTTCACTGCGAGGTCATTTTCACCTATGGGCACATTGCAACTTCCAAATAAATCAGCGGTAGTAGACAGAGAGGAATTGGCTTGGTTTGCGGTGGTTGTCTTTTTCTTTTATTACTTTCACTATTTCCTCACATTAATTGGTGGGAGATTTTGACCTTGAAAATCGCCTCCACCACATTGAGAAATTTATCTGAGGGGGAAAGGACCCTGACCCTACCTGACTGGAGATGCAACGTTAGATGCAAAACAACGGAATTAAATATGATCTCCTCCTCCTTCAGATGCTTCTACCTGTGGCCCTTTTCAGTGTTGGTGTTATAAAACCACTTTCCTGTTCCAGAAATCTAAAATCTTTTAGAATTGTCATTTTTAAATAATTAATACGGAAATTTTCCTCAAGGTTAATCCCCTCCCCACTACAGCAAAACACACACACGAAAAGAAACATAATGAGAGATCTTGTAATAATAAAAAATGCCAAAACACATCAATTACATTATTAAAACAGCAGCCAGAGAAAGGCAGAAAACAATGTATTCCATTTTAAAATGCATTGACACAGCAGCTTAATAGTAGCCTCTGTCTTCCTAAGATTCAAGAGAAAAGGGTCAGCTTAAATTATTTAGGGGAGGGAGTTTCATAATCTTGGTACCGGGGATGGATTTAGCTTTGATGAGGCCCTAAGCTACTGAAGGTAACGGGGCCCTTTATGTGTCCAGCTGTCCTTTGTTAACAACAAATTGTCACTGTTTTTTTGTGTTGAATATATGCTATGTGGTAATTTATGGACCTAATAGGTATCTAAAGCTCTTTGCACATAACAAAATATGTATTTTAGCTTTTAGCAAAGTAATTGTGAAACTAATCTTATATTTTGGAATATTTTACATCCAGTGGGTTTTTTTAAAAAAAATTGGGGGGGGGGTGGGCAAGAGAGTGGAGCCCTAAGTTATAGCTTGTTTAGCTTATACGTAAATCCGGCACAGCTTGGTACCCTTTTCGAATACCACTTGAGAGTCTTTTTGGCAAAAGGGTGAGGTATAAATGCTGCAAATAAATAAAATAGTAATAACACACACACACACCAGCAAATTTCAAGCTGTCCACAGAGAAAAATGGTTTGAGAACAAGTGCAGCACACTACGTGATCTCTTCAGCCCATATGCTTGTAATCATCTCTTAATGTGCTTGACTCCATACATTTAAGCATTCTTACCCCCCACTTTAACTATAATTTGTTAATGGTGCTGGGAATGGTAGCTCTGTGAGGTCGGCACCCTTAACAGACTATGGCTCCCATGATTCTTTGGTGGAAACCGTATCGTTAAAGCATGGGATGGATGTGACCGTAGTGTCCTCTCACAACCCCACTGAGTTTTGTGTTTCTCCCTGCCTCCCAACAGTCTTTCTTCCACACCGTCCTGGAAAACAGCCCTCATTGCAACACAATGGTGGACAACAACCTGCACATCACAAACTGGAACCGCAAGCTGGGTTGCAAATGCCAGTACAAGAATATTGTGGACTGGTGCGGCTGCTCCCCAAATGATTTCAAGCCGGCCGATTTCCACCGATTTCAGGTAAGTTGGTATCTTATCAGGTTTGTTAGTCATGCCGTCGTGAGGCTGGATCCAGCAGGTCCTTTCTTACGTTCTTATGTATAAGAGTTGGAGCCCATCATTAACTGGAAGACACCATGCCGGCATCTTCTGCTCTATCCCATACTGTCTGCTCTACCTGACAGCAGCTCTCCATGAGTTCTGGTCACTGCCGCCTGCTCCTTTTTCCATCCTTTTTAAAAAGATGATGCCAAGGGTTGGATCTGAGACCAGCTGCCCTTCCCTCCCACAGAAGCTCCATCTGGTGTTTCAATCCATGGTGTAACTAGAGCTCTGAACGTTAGTTTTTCAAACTAACCACCCTTCTGAGTGATCCCCCCTCCCCATCCCCACCCCTCCCCACCCCTTCTCTACATAAGTGCCTGGAAACTTCCATTTCACTGTATCTGAAGAAGTGTGCATGCACACGAAAGCTCATACCAAAATAAAAACTTAGTTGGTCTTTAAGGTGCTACTGAAGGAATTTTTTTTAGTTTTTCAAAGAATCTAGTTCAAGCTCAACATGTCCAGGAAGGAACCCATGCAAGTTCACCTTCATCCCTTTACAAAACAAGCTAGTTCAGTTCACAGTTCGATTCAAATTCAGCCAAATGACTCTCAGCCTCCCAACCCACCAACATGCAGAATGTTACTGGCTGCTGTGCTGAAGTATAAAATATAATTTAGAAGGCTAAGAAAACATCCAAAAATGCATGCACACGGTGAAATGTGAATTGTTTAATTACAGCTCGGTCAGTAGACTATGAGTCATGGGTTTGAGCCCCACGTTGGGCAAAAGATTCCTGTATTGCAGGGGGTTGGACTAAATCTGACCCTCATGGTCCCTTCCAAGTCTACAATTCTGTTATTTTTTGGCTCATGTTTTCATTCTATGATTCTGTTTTTCCTCAGAAATTATGATCTTGAAGCTTAAAGGCCCAATGTGTCTGAAGTGTTTTTTTTAATAAAAACAAAACAAAACACCACACATGTAAGAGAATGAACTTGATGATGAACTGGAAACCGGACAAAGTCCTACCCCAAAATGAATTTAGTTCACATTCTGTTCTCAGCAATTATGGCAGCTATATGTTCAGGCATAGTTCAGATATTTTTGAACTCATTCAGTAAACTTCATTAAACCAAACGAGTTCATTCCAAACACTGGATGGAGGGCTCCCGCTTGCACAAATGAGGTCCCAGGTTCGGTTGCTGGTATTTTCAGTTTTAAGCCTCTCAGGTAGCTGGGTTGCCCAACAAGTTCTGGAGGGCCAGTGATTTCTCACCCCCTGCCCGAAAGTAAACCTGTTTTGCTGGTGAGAATGCCTCATGCATTCCAGGCATTCTGGCTGCAAATGGAGAGAATAAACATAATCGGAGCCACTCTGAAAGCAAATTTGACGGGTGGTGTTGACTTTTTGGAAGGCATGTTGCACCTTTTGGTCTTGGCGCTTTCAAGCTTGACACTTTTTATCCCTCTATATTTTTTAAAAAAAAATGTGCAGAAAACAAAGAAGTCTTTTACAGTCTAACAGAGCGGTGTTAGAGAAACACATAAGCCGTGGGCAGCATCCCAGTTCAGCCTGCTATAGAAAAATGTAAGAGTCCCCTATCACCAGCATCCACTTTCCCAAACACTTGTTAACATAACATGGCTTCCACAGACACCAATGTACCCACCAACGCATCCTGTGGTGTTCACAAAAGGTCTGAGTAAATATCCCCTCAAAAACACATAAGAGACTATTTGCTTTTCCTGCTCATTTCCTGTTTGCACTGACTCAGCCTCTCTTACACTGAAGCTTTTGTGTCATGCCCCCATGGCAGCCATTTTAAGTTATGGCACCCACCCATGGCAGCCATTTTAAGTTATGCCAGGCTCAAGGCAGCCATTTTGTGACTGATGCCAGCAGCACTTTCTCAAAATTAAAAATGTGCTCATTGGCCCAAAAAGGTTGGCAACCCCTGCGCTCGAACAGCAAATCACCCATACACAAAAGTTCACAATTAAACTACTGGGTCTCTTCTCTTTGATACTCATTCTTCCAACCTGCCAGGACTGTGTTGACACTTTGTAAGTGGCTCCCCGCCCGCCGCCCGCGGTTTCTCTGCATCTGAACTTTTTATACAGTGGTACCTCTACTTACAAATAACTCTACTTACGAATGTTTCTACTTACGAATAGAGCTCTGTCCGCCATCTTGGATGCGGTTTAGATAGGATTTTTTCTACTTACGAATTTTTAGATAGGGTTGCTTCTACTTACGAATATTTTCTCCCAATGCATTCCTATGGGATTTGACTTACACTTTTTTTCTACTTACAAATGTGCGTTTGGAACGCATTAAATTCGTAAGTAGAGGTACCACTGTATATCGTTTTTGCTGGAATTTTCTGACATACGTTCTTGCATCACCATGACGTGTAAGGTGGGAACCTTGTGTTCCTCAAAAAAAAAAAAAATCCACAGAAACGGCATTGTAAAAAAATTTTGTTCTTATTGACACAGCAAACCACAAGACCGACCTTCTTTGCGCGCAAATTTGAAGCGGTGGTGAATCAAGAAATAATTGGCCAGCTGGATTACTACTTGTATGGCAACTACCCATCGGGCACTCCAGGCCTGAGATCGTACTGGGAGAATGTCTATGACGAACCAGATGGGATCCATAGCATCAGTGACGTCATGCTGACCATGTACCACTCATTTGCTCGCTTGGGCCTGAGGAGAGCAGAAACATCCTTCCACACTGATGGTGAAAACAGCTGCCGGTAAGTTCAGAGTTCCTTCAGTCCACAGCAGGTGGCAAGTACCTCTTCTCCTCCAAGCAGCTGAGATCTACATTCCCCTCTGGGCTAATGTGTCAGCAGCTGCCTGCAAGCCAACAGGGACCAAGAAGCTAAGCGGGTGGGCGCAGGACAGCGTCAAAAATGAGCAGGGACTCCCCTTGTCCCTATTTCTCTCTTGCCAATCTCCACTCTCCATTTCTCTTTCTCTCCAATAATACCCTTTTCACTCTCCCTCACTCTCGGATTGCGACTGCACATTTCAGCTTTATTTATTTATGTAGACAACAAGGGTAGCACCTGTCTAATATTTAATGAGAGGGAATTCCAGAAGGGAGGTGCCATAGCATTAGAAGCCAGATCTGCAAGAGGCCCTCTCCTGCAGAGCACAGTGATTAATTGGGTAAATAAGGGGGCAAGATGGATATTTTAGGTGTTCTGGTCCCAAGCTGTACTGTAGAGGAGTTTATAATTCACAACCAATACCTTAAACTTAGCCCAGTAGCCAGCTGGCAGCCAGTGCAATTTTTAAAAGTTTGTGAGTCTGGGAGCTGCCATTTAAATTTCCCACAAGACCCCCCAAATGCCGAATCTCCCCAAGGGGTTGTGGTGAAAGTAAATGGCAGCTCTCAATAACTCTCAATTAACTGTTGCGGATCAAGAGTCCCTTGGTCTCCGGGGTCCCACCTCAGTGCCCTTTGCCAAGCCCCCACCCTACCCAGGCTTAAAAACAGAGGTTTAAGAAGAAGTGCGGAACATGCTCATTCCAATGAACTCAGCGTCACTGTAGCTGTAAGAGCCTCACCCTCTGCCAAACCACTAACTCTGTTCTTGCTAATCAAGCTCTTCTCCATTGGCATTTATGTTTTCCAGGTACTACCCAATGGGTCACCCATTCTCCGTCCAACTCTACTTCCTTGCTGATCATTTTCAGGGTTTCCTTGTCAAGCACCATGCTACCAATCTGGCTGCCAGTAAGCTGGAGACCTTAGAGACATGGGTGATGCCCAAAAAGGTGTTTAAAACTGCAAGTCCACCCAGTGATTTTGGAAGGCTGCAGTTCTCTGAGGTAAGCATTGCTATTATCTTTTTTTCCCGCTTCCTCTTTTAAACTGAACAAGGTTTCCTTTTCTTTGTTCTGAAACTGCCATGGCTCCTACTTCCTAACTGAGGCCAGATCTGCCAGATATGACCTTCTCCACACTTTCATTTGACCCCTATTTTGACTGCACTGTGTTGTGTACGAATTCATTCCCCTGGGTCCCAGAGCTTTTCTCACTGTTCTGAGGCTGGTCCTTGAGAAAATCCAATCTTGCTCGGAAAAGGCTTATCAGGTGTGCAGAAAATTCAAAGAGAGATATTGCTTAACCCATTTGCCCTGTGGATAGCTCAGTCAGTAGACTGAGCATGAGATTCTAAACCTCAGGGTTGTGCTACATTGCAGGGGGTTGGACTTGATGACCCTTAGGATCCCTTGCAACTCTAGGATTCAGTGATTGTAAGCTTCAGTTCAGCAGGTAAAATCGGATTTTCTTAGCCTGCCAGGGAATTTCCAGAGGATGTTTCCTTGTAATAATTGCTTTAAATTGTTGTTGTTTTTATTGATTGCATTTCATCCCCACCCTTCTTTCAAGGTGTTCAGGTTTGTGTACATCGTAGTCTCCCACCCCCAACATTTTATCTTTCCAACAACCCTGCGACATAGTCTGGGAGAGTGACTGGCCCAATGACTTTGATGGCTGAGTTGGATTTTAGTCTTCCTGATCTCTGTCTGACTCTGTCAAGTGCTAAACCGCTCTCATCCTGAGCCACACATTCTTTGCAAATGGCACAGCTGCCTAAAGCTATTTATTTCATCATTTTTTTCTTGCTAAATCACAAATTTTAATTAAAGCCCACACAGCTAATTGAACAAATTTTTGTTCGTAGTCATTATGTCCTGGCCTATAAATTCTGCATTTTCTTTGGCAATTGAGAGAGGCTTAGGTAGGCTTCAGTGTTTTTAATGGCATGTGTGGCAAATCGGCGACATTAATGTCCTATTAAGGAGATGGATGCTGGTCTTGTTCTGTTTATTGAGATATCGGTGGATTGAATTACTATTTTCATGTCCTAACAAATGATCGCACCAACTGTATTTCTTGGGAATGGCAATTCTTCTGTTGTTTTGCTGGTGTGAGGGCATCTTGCAAGTTAATGAGAAACGCACATGCAAGATAACAGCTGAAACAGTATGTCCGGGTTTTGCTTGGAGTATAATCACAAGCGTCAACCTAACCTATTAAAAATCCCATTGGTTGAACACAAATTGGGGGCTGACACCAGTGGTCAGGACTCATTTTTCAGGGGTCAGAATTGATACTCATCCATTATCATCAGAGCCTTAAGAATACATGTCCTTGGCAACAGTCAATCATATGATCAATTGCCGCAGAAAGCAGGGTTGAAGCCAGTTGATCACCCTACAGAAACCAGCTTTGCAAGCCCTATACTCAGTGCTGTGCAAGCAGCTCCCAGGTGCCTGACAACTAGCTGGCTGTTGGAAAGCACCCAGCCACTCTAACTAGTGGTTGGGGCAATGCATCTGTCAATCATGATGTCAGGTGACTGGGTAGCCATGTGATTGTCCCACCCACCAGTCAAAGTTGGTCTGCGGGGGTGAGGATCAAGAAGGTTCCAGCCTACCAAGCCAAAAAAGGTTTCCCATCCCTGGTAGCGACAGTACTGAGCCAGATAAACACATTGTTTTATTCACTAGGGCACAGAGATGGAGAGCCTATGGCAGGCATCCCCAAACTGCAGCCCTCCAGATGTTTTGGCCTACAACTCCCATGATCCCCTAGCTAACAGGACCGGTGGTCAAGGATGATGGGAATTGTAGTCCAAAACATCTGGAGGGCCGAAGTTTGGGGATGCCTGGCCTATGGCCTTCCAGATGTTGCTGGACTATAGCTCCCATGACCATTCATTGTCAGCCATGTTGGCGTTGGCTGTGGCTGTTGGGAGTTTGAGTCCAACAACTTCCAAAGGGTGGCAGTTTCCCAATAAGAGGTTAATTCCATGTGACGTAGGTATCACCTCTTCACTTGAGTTTGGGTTTTTTGTTTGTTTGTTTTTTGAGAAAGATGGCATCTGTCCAAAGAGAAGGCGAAAGATGGACTTGGATTTCATTTAGGCATTCAGGGACTTCTGCACTAAGCCTTATCAGCGGAACTCGAAAAAAAGTTTGTTTCTAGCCTCGTTAGCAGTTGTAATTCATCACAGAGAACTAAGTGAACTGGGCGGCAGGCAATTAGTGTCTTCTGTGTGGACCTAATGGTCCCCGTTTGTGGTGAGCAATGAGACACAAGCTAGTAATCAAGGCATAATTTATCTTGGGCAAATTTTAAGTGCAAACCCAAGCAGGGACCGGAATAAGTGATGTAAAAGCTCAGCAGGGAGTTAAGAAGCACCCTAACCCACCACCACACCACCTCTTCAGAGGAAAACTGCAACTGATTTGGAAGCATAACTGAAACATTGGGGTGAGCTAAGAAAATGTAAAGTCTGTTACATGTTTGTGGTTTGTTGTAAATCAGTGTAGTTCTATACAGAAACTTGTTGTTCTGTGATTCTTCCCTTCATTCCTGCCACCACCTACTGGGCATTAAAAAAAAATCAGTTGAAGCTGTTCCAGGTGGTGCCAGGCTGAGCAGGTAACCTGCAGGTAACATATTACAAGCATTGGTGTTTTAGTTCCAACAAGGATTATGAAGAGTCCTCAGAAGTAATGCAGTGGCAAATGTAGAAGTGCAGGTCCCCTTCATGATAAGTCGCAGCTGTGACCCCCTCATTGCCACACCCCCTTCTGAGACCATACAGCTTTCTATATTTATACAATGATCCTATGATTTTGCATTAATAATAATTAGGGATGCCTTGCAATGATGCGCTGGCTTTGTACTAGATCTACTATTTTCTATACACATATAACTGGGGCAGATGGGGCTTGTCAGCCTGAGAAGGTAGCCCATCTCATGTACCGGTAGGAGAAGCAAAACTCTGATCCTAAACTTCCACTGCCTTGTGGGATATCTTTGGGAGAAGAAAAGGCTAAACCAGGCACCCCCAAACTGCGGCCCTCCAGATGTTTTGGCCTACAACTCCCATGATCCCTAGCTAACAGGACCAGTGGTCGGGGAAGATGGGAAGTGTAGTCCAAAACATCTGGAGGGCTGAAGTTTGGGGATGCCTAGGCTAAACCCTACACAAACCCAGAGTGGAGTCCCTAAGACAATAGGATGGTCCCTTGTACGCCTTCTTCCGGCAACTCCTGCAGCCAGGCTGGTGCCAGACGTATTGCTCTGCTTTTCTTTGGACCACATGAGGAAGAATAAGAAGAGGGTCTTGTTGTCTGGGTAGCCCAGGGCCTCCATACACGCTGCCTTGGCTTGCTCCTCAGAGAGGTCATTTCTGTGCTGTTAATGCAGCGGTTTGGCTTCATCCCCAGAAGTGCACTCCATTGTCTCTTGAGACAGACAGATGCCATCAAAATATGAGGAAATCATTTTGAGTGTTTCAGGGAAAATCAAGTTGTGTTTCCCTTGTATGTCACAGAAATTGCACACCATTCTCTTGAAACTCACACACCTTTTGTTTCTGGCATTCCTAAATGCTTAGCTTTGAAACTACAGAACAGAACAGCTCCACCTCCTCAATGTTATTGCCACTTGCCTGTTCCAGAGTGACCCTAGGAGCCAGTCCTCAGGGACTGACTTGCCTCCTTTCAGTCTGGCTCCAGTGAGCACAAAAGGTGAAAGCACTTCTTCTCAGTTGTACAAAAGCTCCCCCTTCATGCTGATTGGGTAGTCCCAGGGTGCTGGAGACGAGGACCCTGCTGCAGGAATAGTAATTGGTCTTTGACTCCCCGCAACCCCACAGAACCCCATCTCTGGTCCCTAGCATTGGAGGCAGAGATTGCATTCACAGATGCACAGAAAGGATGGCTACTGGCTGCCTCTGTCAATCATTTAGCTCCACTTATCTCTACCTTCGAAGATAATCCCCCCCCCCCAAAAAAAAAGTGGGATGGAGCAACTTTGCAGCAGCCATCCAATGCGACAATTACAAAAATAGAACAGAATACATTGATTTTTAAAGCAGTTGGTTGCTTCTTTCAGCATTACCTGATGTGCAATGCTTCTGTTTACCCTTCAGATTGGAACCGACTGGGATGCTAAGGAGAGAATATTCCGGAACTTTGGGGGACTCATTGGGCCCATGGATGAGCCAATCGGCATGCAGAAGTGGGGCAAGGGCCCCAACGTCACTGTTACTGTCATCTGGGTGGACCCCACAAACACCATCGCCGCCACGTATGATATCCTAATAGAATCCAGCGCAGAGTTTACTCACTACAAGCCGCCGTTGAATTTGCCTCTCCGCCCGGGAATCTGGACTGTTAAGATCCTGCATCACTGGGTCCCTGTAGCGGAAACCAAATTCCTGGTCTCTCCTCTGACATTTTCCAACAGGCAAAGCATCAAGCAAGGTAAGTCATTTTTGCAAACCAAACCATTATTTGCAATTACGGCTTGGCCACAGGTGCTTAACTAAGATGGGGCTTGGGTGTGATCCAGAAAGCCTCTTCTTATTTTTCTCATGACATGATGGTGGCCATCAGCTTAGATTGCATTAAAAGGGAATTAAGGAAATACAATGGAACGTAAGGTTTATCTACGGCTGCTAGTCATGAGGGATACATGCTACCTCCAGGATCAGGTGGGGGGGGGATTGCCTCTGAATTGTCGTTGTTTTGTCATTGTCAGTTGATTTACATATCACATTTTCCTCAAGCAGATCACTGCTCAAAGCAGTTCACAAAGTCTAAATACAATGATATGGTAACAATGCATAATAAGACATATAATATCACTGCAACATGCTAAAAAATTGATAAGCAGCAATTAACACTTCATTTAGCATATATAAATGTTTAAGTAAGCATGCAGCTGAAGAGTAATAGCAGACGATGAACACATTCTGCCTGTTGGTTTCTGTGCTGCAATCGGGGGGGGGGGGGGAGAGATGTCAACAAAAGCATGTTCCGTATCACACCTAAGGAGTCAAAGAAGGCCCTGACTCATGTCGGGGCTGCTGCAAGGACAGATTTATTTCAGGTCTGTTGCTTCACAGGCCTAACTATTCCGGCCTGTTTCCACTGTCCCACTTCTCTGAGGCTGTTTGCATCCTCCTGGGTCACATCCACACCATACGTTTAATGCAGTATGATACCACTTTAAAGAATCGTGACATGCCACAAAGAATCCTGGGAGTGCTAATTTGTTAAGGGTGCTGAGAGCTGTTAAAGGTAAAAGTAAAGGGACCCCTGACCATTAGGTCCAGTCGTGACCGACTCTGGGGTTGCGCGCTCATCTCGCATTATTGGCCGAGGGAGCCTGAGTACAGATTCCAGGTCATTTGGCCAGCATGACAAAGCCGCTTCCGGCAAACCAGAGCAGCACACAGAAACGCCGTTTACCTTCCCGCCGGAGCGGTACCTATTTATCTACTTGCATTTTGACATGCTTTTGAACTGCTAGGTTGGCAGGAGCTGGGACCAAGCAACGGGAGCTCACCCCGTCACAGGGATTCGAACCGCTGACCTTCTGATCAGAGCTGTTAGGGGGCCCCAATCCCCCTCACAGTTAAGCCACCATGTTAAGCCACGCTGAGAATCGTCATTCTGCGAGGCGAGCAGCAGTCTGCGAAGGACCCTCAGCACCCTTAACAACCTACGGCTCCCATAATTCTTTGGGGGAAGCCATGACCATCTAAAGTGGTATCATGCTGCTTTAAATGTGTGGTGTGAATGTGGCAGAGGTTTCCTGTCCTTTCTATTTTGTCTGAGACAGCTGTACACCTCCCTTCCCATCAGGCAGGTGAATGGGAGGGCACTGCCTAGCTCCTTCCAGCGCAGGAATCCAAGCAAGGATTCCTCAGAAGCCATTCCTTGCTTGCTGCTTGGTGGTAGGGGACCAAGGCCTCTTTAAAGGCCAGAGTGCTGGCAAATGAGCCCCTGCAACTCATGACAGCATCCCAGAGGCATCTGGTTGGCCACCGTAGGACAAAAAGATGCTGGACTAGACGAGCCTTTGATCTGATGCATGATGACTGCTTCTCAGCACAACACAGGATGCAGTCCAAACAAAGTTAAAGCACCGTTAACTTTCCTTAATTTCAGCAGAAGAGCCACGCACGTACTTCATTAGTTCCTCTTAGAGTCAAGCGCTTTGATAATGACCACAGAGATTAAGGAGTATTCTACTAACTTGAGGAAGGAGTTCATTACTGGGGGAAAACATTGCCCTTCTATTATTTATTGTACTGGTGCCACTCAAGGTGCAAGGGGCGGCTTTGGGTACAGATTATACGAAGGAACCAATGTGCAGTGCTGTCATCTAAAATGCAGATATAGAAGGGGGATCTGTTGCAGTTTCAAGTGCTCCTGTTCAAGCAGACAGGCATGCCCTCTTCCAGGACACTCCATTCCTTTCCCACTCCCATTTTCATTTCCATCTTTCCAAGGCTACCAGATGGATGAGGCCAGAAGTGCAAGGAGGCAGAGCGATGTGTGTACATTTTGCCTTTGTTCTGCAGCCCTGTGTAGGGAAGTTTTTAGTGTTTGTTATGTCTTACTGCGTTTTCGTTTGTTGGAAGCCGCCCAGAGTGGCTTGGGTAACCCAGTCAGATGGGTGGCATATAAATAATTTTATTATGATAGTTTCTATGCACCATGACACCGCCACCCCTCTCTTAAGTGCCATCCAGGCAAGCAGGAGGCATTATCAGGGTTCCAGGACACATTTCACAGCCAGGGAAGAAGGAAAAAGGAGCGGGACAAAGGCGGGGCGGTTCAAGATGTGGCCCAAGAGGCTATGTGGCCTTGATAGAGCCCCAAGGGCCAGACAGAGAGGTCTGAAGGGCCACATTTGGGAGCCTGAAGTTCCCTGCCCGTGATCTGCACAGTTGGAATATCGTGGAAAAGGAGACATAATTTCAAGAGGCACACTGAGATTAGAGCAGAAGTTTAGAAGAGCATTCGCAATGTGAGCTTCTGAGTGTGCCCCTCTCCAAGACCTTGCAGTTCAGAAACATTATGCTGCATGCGAAAAATTGTTATAAAGCCTCTTAGCTTTCTTTTCTTTTCTTTTTCCTTCCTTTTTTAAAGCATTTTTTTCACTTTGCCACCACTTGCATTACTTAAACTTACTTCTAATGCCAGATAAATGCTATGAAACTGACAGAAAAATTAGGACATCTCCAAGAGCCATTTTTCTGATATTTTGTGAACAATGCCAAGGCTGCCACACACAGAAAATCACTACGCACCTCTAGATCCAAAGAGCAGTATAATGAGATCCGCCTTTTATGAAGGATAAATAATAGGGCAGAACTAAAGGATGGGGAGAAGGTAGCTCATTTTCCGTAAACTTCTTCAGCCACAGTGATTTCTCCCACCCCACTCCACCCAAGGATCATGTCAAAATGGGGCTATTCAGAGTGAGGGCAGTGTGATGGAGGGCGTGGCACAAAAGGAGGTCTGGACCGGCCATGTCAGAGGCAGCCTGCCTCCGAATGACAGTTGCTGGGATTCGCAAGTGGGGACATTTCAGTTGTGCCCACGTCCAGCTTGTGGGCTTCCATAAACTGCCTCGGTCCAGTATACCTGAAGGAGCGTCTCCTCCCCCATCGTTCTGCCCGGACACTGAGGTCCAGCGCCGAGGGCCTTCTGGCAGTTCCCTCGCTACGAGAAGCCAAGTTACAGGGAACCAGGCAGAGGGCCTTCTCGGTAGTGGCACCCACCCTGTGGAATGCCCTCCCACCAGAGGTCAAAGAGAATAACAATTACCAGACCTTTAGAAGGCACCTCAAGGCAGCCCTGTTTAGGAAAGCTTTTAATGTTTGATGGATTTCTGTATTTTAATATTTTGTTGGAAGCCGCCCAGAGTGGCTGGGGGAACCCACCCAGAAGGACGGGGTATAAATAAATAAAAATAATTATTATTATTATTATTATTATTATTATTATTATTACAGTATTATTATTATTATAATTATTATTATTATTATTATTATTATTATTAGAACACGATGCTGGACTAGATAAGCCCTTGGTCTGATCCAGCAGGTGCCTACAGTGAGAGCTCATGCCATCTGAATAAATCAGGAAGAATTCGACTGCAAGCAAAATTATATGATCAATGCCATAATAAGCCAGACAGAAACAGTATATTTAATATAACTGAATAATCGGGGTTGGCGGGGTGGGGCTTGCAAACGGAGGGGGTCACCTCAAAATATAAAACTTAAGTCTCAGGGAACCACAAAGAATGTCCAAGCCAGGGAGACAGAGCCTTAACCAATTTACAACAGACAGTCAAACCGTTACCTCCTTGCACAAAAGGAAGAGCTTAGATAATTGGCACAAGTTGCAAATTACACAGGCGACGTGGCAGGAATTGTAGACACTAGTATGTCATTCCTGGCCCACAGACCCATTGGAACACACAGGATAGTCCTCCAAGTCTGAGAGGGCCTTCTTGAATGAAGGCATTTTGCCCTGGAGGTGGTATGTATGTTTTGGCAGAGTCCGACGAGTCCTTTCCTGGCATCAAGTCTAGGCTGTGGGGAAATCCATTAACCCCGCCACCTCTATCCCAATTTCCATATGTGAATTTTAAGGCAAAACTCCAAGCTAGTTTCCTATAGGCAGTTTTAAGCACTTTTCATGTAGCACCGTGGGCACTCAGTGAAGCTGTATGTTAGACAGTTCAGGACAGATAAAAGCAAGCACTTCTTCACAGAGTGCAAAGTTAAACTATGGAACTTGGAGGCAGCATTGCTTCAGAGTCCCAATTGCTGGAAACCACAGGAGGGAAGAGGGCTCTCATGCTTGAATCCTGCTTGTTGTTTTCCCACAGCAATTGTTCAGCCACTATGAGAACAGGATGCTGGACTCGATGAGCCATAGGCCTGATCCAGCAGGCGCTTCTTATGTTCTTGAGTATCCAGCCATTTCAATGATTGCCCTGTACTGCTTTTAATGGAGGGGGCATTCCCATTTTTATATTGCTACACACTGTGCCAATATTTCATTAGGAGGCGTGGTCTATGGTTACTTTTACACATGTTTCATTTATTTCATAAAATTTATACACTGCTTGATTTGTCAAAGGGAACTCAAAGCAGTTTACCAAAAAAATGAAAAACAGTAAAATTATCACCAAGAAAAATTAACAACAGTAATTTAAGACGTTCAAAAAATTAAGATAGCAATAGATTAAAAGCAGGTTAAAACTTATGTCAACTTTATAAACATCTGGGTAGCTTTATCTAAACAAAAATGTTTTTAGCGTGCACCAGAAAGAGCACAGTGAAGGTGCCTGCCTGATATCAAGAGGCAGGGAGTTCCAAAGGGTAGATGCAGCCACACTAAACCACCAAATGGTTTTGAATGGCAGCCCTACGCAGAGAGTGCTAACGGTAGTTTTGATCTGAAGGTCAGATTGATGTGAAGCGTCTCAACTTTGGATTTCGGTTTGTTGTTTTTACAGAAGAAGCCACGAGGTTGCACAGCGGACCGCCAAAAAACGCCTACATGGAGCAGAGTTTCCAAGGCCTCAACCCGGTTCTGAATATCCCCATCGACGCTGCACAGGTGGACCAAGCAAAGAAGAATGCAGCCCTTACTGGCAGCAAGCTGGAGAACTGGGTGGACAAACTAGTGGGGGGCATGTGGTCAGCTGTAGATATCTGCAGCACAGGCCCCACCTCCTGCCCGGTCATGCAGGCCTGTAGCCAGACGTCTTGGAGTTCACTCAGCCCAGACCCAAAATCTGAGCTGGGCCCCGTTAAACCCGACGGCCGTTTGAGGTAGCACAGGGTACGCATCCCTTCACTGGCTTTTAAAAGGGAATTTAACTTGGTTGCTCTTGTGACATACGGGGGAGGATTATCCTCCTGCCCTCCAAAACTTGGGCTGGTTTCGAAGTGGATTAACTGCCAGGCATCCTTCAAGAAAACGTACAATTTAGTTTTTGCGTAGTTCCTGGAAGTGGTACGGAGGGTCCCCAGCTAATTTCATCGGAGGACTGTCATTTTAAGCTCCGGGAAGGTGTGGAGAGAAGGAAACCAGTTTTTAAAATATGTCTTAAGTTTTTAGCGTGGGTGCAGTATCAAGACTAGAGATTATTTAAAACCTCAATCTGAGGTGTGTTGGCTATTTTATCACACACACACACACACACACACACACACACACACACACACACACAGCTGATAAATAGATGGGAAATGAGTAGCAAAATGGCAGCCGGTAGCAAATGCTGAAATTGCCATCACTCCCCATGCCGTCACTTCCCAAAGCATTCCCACAGCAGCCTAGCAAAAGTGTTGACATTATCACTACGCCAAGCCATGTTTTTCACTGGCATGGACTTGGGGCTCCCCATCCCCCTTTTGTTATGTATGGAACCATGTATTTATTTATTTATTTCAGTCTGACACACACAACTCACAAGAGTTGAATATTTGTCATAGCAGACTACAAAACGCTTGCAGAGAGCCCCAGTGGGAAGAAACCCCTTCCTCCACCCCAGCATTTTAAAGAAGTGGTTTCAGGCAGGGGAATAGCAGCTGTTTAGGGAAGTTTTTAATGTTTAATGCTGTATTGTGTTTTTAATATTCGGTTGGGAGCTGCCCAGAGTGGCTGGGGAAACCCAGCCAGATGGGTGGGATATAAATAATAAATTATTATTATTATTATTATTATATAGTGATAACGGGGAAAGAGTTCAACTACTCCCACCAGCCTGTGCTTAATCCTCAAGTTACAGGGAGCTGGTGATGGATAAGGAGTCTCTCTGCCCGAGACCCTCAAGAGCTGCTGCCGGTCAGAGCAGTCAACCCTGGGCTGGCTTCATGTAGGCTTGGTTTCCAGGCAGTTTCCAATATTCTGATTTTAGGTGGTTACAAGAGGGAATCCTGGGTAGGGCGCAAGGCAGGAAGATCAGCAGTAGGTGGCGCCAGTGCAAGGCAGTGGCAACTCATTCTAGTCTTGTCCCCATCTTCCTCCCTGGTAAATTTCTACTGAGGGCAAGGAGGAGGAGGAGGAAGATGACAGCACTGTGCCCCCCACCCCACCCCCCAAGAATGGTTGTCAGCAAGAAGGCAGGCACATGGGAATCAAGGCTGAGACTGGTGGGGCAATCACACAAATGACTCTTTAGGGCTAGTGTTAAAAGCTGCTCCTCCATAGGAGGGAGAGCAGTGCCCCCTGGAGTGCATTTATGCATTTTACCTGTGACATTTTAGCAGGCCTTGAGCAGTCGTTTTTCCACTTTTGGGAGCTGGTAGCCTATCATTTGGTCCCCAGGCAGCCAAACACTGAGGAAAAGTATAGATTCTATTAACATTCAAATGGCATTTTAATCCAATTAATTTCTAGCTAAGCTCTTTGGCATAAGTTGTGCAATCTACATATACAGGTGGGTGTGTTTGTGTAAAAATAGCTAGTTAATGTATTTTTTTCTTAAAAGGTTTCTTTCTCTTCTCTTCCCCCCCCCCCAATTTTGTGCCTGTGTAAAACTTTCAGGCCTACTCGAGTGCAACCCTGTGCGTAAGGGCACTTCCAGACTGCCATTGTTCTGCTGTGGGATTCAGTCACATACTGGCAAATTCAGGTTGTGCAATTGTAATTGATGGGGAGGGTCCTGTGTGATAAACCAGCTCCCCCTGTCCCACCCCAAACTGAACTTCCTTGAGATAAGGAAAGTGGTGGCAAATTGCATTGGAAAGCGTTGGATAACATTTGCTTTAAGACCACGTCACCTAACCTACCCCACAAACAAAGCAGAACGAATGACCAGGTTGGGTGGGTCAGTAAACTGGTACCCTGGAAGCAGCCTCAATCCCAATTAGTTTAATGGGGCTTCCTTCTGAGTAGACCTGCACAGACTTGCACTGTTCTGTAAGCTCACGTGTTGGGAGAGCCTGATGACAGAAGAAGCACGTCGCAAGAATCAGTTAAATTCCCTTTTAAAACAACTGCAATGGTGACCATAAAAAAGAAAAAAGAAACTTCTGAGTTTCCAGTGGCTTGCTAATGTTTTTCCTTTCACCATCCTTCTTTGGTTTAAAGCTACTACCGTTCGCTTTGGACTTTGAAATTGCCGTGTCAGCTGTGCTGGCATGAAGGCAGAGCATTAAATGTTTAGAGCTGGCAGCAAAGGAGGCTACATAGGAGGGCGGTTTTAGGTATTTATTTGTATTTTTAGTCAATGACTAATTAGTAGGTGCTGCTTGTGCAGCTTGGAGATTATCTTATCTTACTAACGAAAGCTGCCTTTATTAAGAAAAGGCCTTTTTTTAAAAAAACAAAACAAAACAAAAAGACATCTCATTTCTCCCCCTTCCCTTTTCCTGCCTTCTTGATTTCCACTCGAATAAGAATTCTGACTACAAAAAAAGAAAAGCTAGATGTTCCAATTGCTGATAAAAGAGGGGAGAGAGGATGGAACCCATTCCGTCAGAAATTGTCCAGTCAAAGGTAGCAGCTGCTCGTATCAGTGTACCCATCCATGTCTATCAGAATCCTAGAAAACCACAGTCCTATAGGTCCACATAGTGCTTCCATCATCTCTGCCATTGTCCCTGTTATCGAGTCCAATAACATCTGGAGGGCCATGGGTTTCCCTGTCCATGGCTCAGGTGCTTCTGTAAGAAGACCTTCTCTCCTTCAGCTGGAGAACCGTCCCAAGTCCTAGCAGAAGACCAGGAGAACATCATTCTCATGCTAAAACAAGGAAAACCCAGATTTCCATCTTGCAATCCAGCCTTGTGGGGCTGATTCATTCATCCATGTTCATCACTCTCTGAGCTGCACTCAAGTGGTCTTCCTTGAAAACAACTGTACTGAGTTGATGTGAGCCAATGGCGTTTGATGTTTGGCAGGCATTTCCCATGCTCGGGTCATTGCTTCAGGTTGTGCTCACTGAGCGCGGAATGATGCATATGCAAATCTGCCCAAGCTGTCCATCCCTGTCCTTGAGCGTCTCAGGTCAAGGCAGCTTCCTAAAGCTAAGGTGCAGATCACTCAGCATGCAGCAATCCCCAACAGTTGCTCCCAGTAGACTGTGACGCATCTTGAGCTGGACTCCTTGGTTATGTGAACTGTGGAAACAGATCCACCTCCTGGAGCTTCTAGCACACAGGTGAAGCCCCACACCGGGATTCCCAAAAGCTTCATCTGTAGACTGAACGGACGGGAAAGTAACTGCTGAGTCCACCAGGTTCTGCTTGCCTGCAACATCCGCTCATTCTTAGCACATCAGCACCCTGTGGATGCAACTCTTTGCACACTGGCAGAAGAATGAGATCTACGGCTCAACGGGCACATAACCATGTGCAGGATCTGAGCCAAATTCTTTAGACCGTTCTGGGCGCTCCACTTTCATGCCACCTACCCATCAGCTCTTATGCTACAACACCTCCATGCAGAATGTAACATGTTTGAACTCATGCAAGGAATCTTTGTGGTGTTTCAAGAGCTTCCAGGGAGCACAAAACCCCAAGATATCACTGAGCAGCATAGGGAAAGCTTAGCTCAGCTGTAGATCCTCTGCTTTGCACGCAGAGGGTCCCAGGTTCAATCTTTGGCATCTCCGGGTAAAGCTGGGAGCAAAACCTCTCTGAAACCCTGGACAGCCACTGCCAGTCAGTGTAGACAATGCTGAGCTTGATGGACCAGTGGTCTAACTCAATATAAGGCAGCTTCCTATGTTCCTTTCATTAGGCAGCTGTAAGAGTCCTTATGTAATGCAAAATATTCTTTACTCTCCTACTTTCCCCTCTCCCGATTCCTGATGCTTCAGAGGCGGCCCTTTGCACTTCATTCCGAAGCATTGAAAATATATATATATGTATTTTCCAGCTTAGTATCACGGTAGCAGTTTATGTCATCTGTTTTTCTTGAAAATTTCAAATGCTGTTAATCAGGCATGGTGGGGAGAACTGGGGCCCTTCAGATATTGCTGGACTACAACTCCCATCATCCCAGACCCTGCAGGGGGGGGCCTCCATCCTTGCAGTTTCCTCCCCCAAAACACCTGTTTTCATTCTCTCACTTTCCTGCCCAATTGTTTTTGCCTTGGTTACCTTATTTTGCTACCAAAGGTACTACCTCACTAATACTTTGAAACGTGTTTACCTAATGAAAACAAGAAAAGAGGGTTTGGGGAAAGTGGGGGGAAATAGCTGAATGTACAATCTATGCAAATTCTCTCTCTCTCTCTCTCTCTTTCTTTCCTTTTTTCTTTCTCTCTTAGTAATTTAAAATAAAAAGACAAAGAAAGAAAACTTATAAGTATTAGAACTTGCCAAATAAACAGCAAGATACTGTACAGGTGCCTCTGATAGCAGAGCGATCTTTTACCCGGCACAGTTCATTGTGCCGTATTTGTATATTGTAATAAAAAATGAGTTGTCTTTTGGTTCAGTTTGTGATTAGAATCACCCTTGATGGAAGGAGGTGGTTGGCGTTGCTTTGTTTAAGAACAGCACCTTTAGATTTGCTGGGGAAATATGCCAGACAAGGAAATGGAGCGTGCTTTGTGGGGGGGGGGGTTATGTAGGTTGCCATTAACAAACAACGATGGCAACAGCAAAAAAGTATGGGGCACTGGCTCCTTTTTTAAAAAAGTTTGGGAGGCTGTTGCTTGAGAGATTTCCCTATGGGTAAATCAGGTTATCTGAACTGTTTCCAACTCAGTGTTCATGCCATGGCATCCTATGAGTTGCCCCTTTTAGAGAAGCCTTAAGTTCTTTCATCTTTTTTTCAATGTGGCCTTAAAACTGTGTGTGTGTGGAAATTTTAGCTGTTGTATATTCTTTCTCTCTTGACTATTGTCAACGTATTAAAAAACAAAAGCACCTTGAGATGACTGTGGCCTTTTTTTTCTCCCCCACCCTCCTCCTGATGCTGTACAACCGTCACTTTTTACACACTGCGCAAGTCCAGGAAAGGACATGTTTATAACTGCAAGCCCCCGGGGGAGGGTGGGGATAGGGCAACATTATCCTTTTGCAGAAAAGATCTGCATTATCCATTTTTGCAGAAAGAAAGGAGGCTTTGCAAATATCGGCAGTTTTCCGTTTGCAACATGTTGACAGTAAGACAGTATGATCTCTCTCACTAATGGGGAATGTGCCTTGGAAGAATTACTCCTGGGTTTTTACACCCATAAAAATCTGATCTGCGCACCTGTCTGAGTGCAGAGAAAGGTGACCAAGAAGATAAAGGGTCTGGACACCAAGCCTTGTGAGGAATAGTTGAGGGAGTTGGGTATGCTTAGCCTGGAAAAGTGGAGACTGAGAGGTGATATGATAGCCAAATATCTGAAGCAAGGGCGTACCCACCATGGGGCAAGTTAGGGCAGCTGCCCTACTCTAGAAGCCAGCTGGCAGCTGCCCCTCTCTAGAAGCAAAAGGACGCAGCGAGGGAGAGGAGGGGAGAGAGCGCAACACCCTCCTGCTGGAGCTCGCCCGGGCTGCCTCCCCACAGCCTTCGCTCGTTCAGCTCATTCTGCCGCTGCTCTTACTAGAGCAAACAAGGAGGGGGGAATGGAGAACCAGAATTGGAAGAGCTGGGGTGTGGAATAAAACACTGTACGTAAAACACCACACTCACTCTGATGTTCCTCCCAGGGATCGCGGTGGGAGGGAGGGGGGAAGAGAGCGAGCGAGAGAGAGAACTTGAAGCTGGCTGCTGAAGGATTGAAGTCAGTCAGTCAGTCTCTCTCTCTCTCTCTCTCTCTCTCTCTCTCTCTCTCTCTCTCTCTCTCTCTCTCTCTCTCTCTCTCAAAGAGAGGAGGCTGGATAAGGCGAGCCTTCCAAAGCTCCTGTGCCAGTATTTAAGATACAATTTGTTTCCTTGTTTCAGGTAGCAAATGGTCGGCACCACAGCTTTTACTCTTGTCCTTGGGGAGGGGGGATCTTTATCAGTTTAATGAAACCTCCAGCGATAATGAGGTGTGAAAGGAGTTCCGTTTTAACTGGGTGGTTTTGCATAAGGAGGCTTGGAAGGCATGGGAATGCAATGGTGTTATATCTTTCCCAATTGTCCTCCCTCCTTTGTGTCTTTTATCATCCAAGCTGTTTGGGCAGCCACTGTGTGATGTGATCTTAAAAGATGTGTGTTAGAAAGGGTGGGCATGGATGTCTCAGTTTTCTCTTTCAGCCTTAAAGGGCCAGCACCCCTTTATTGCTATAAAGCAGGCATGTCCAACAGGTAGATCATGATCTACTAATAGATCACTGGACGTCTGTGGTAGATCACTGGCTCCCCCCAAAGAAGCTCAGCAACTTTGGCTCCCCTAAAAAAAGCTCTACATCTTTGCCCTGAAGCCCCCAAAACAGGGCTTTCCTTCCTAAAAAAAGCTAAACTTTGACCTGAACCCCCTAAAACATGGATGGCTTTCCTTCCTAAAAAAAAGCTCAACAACCTCAACCTGAACCCCCAAAAGGAGGTAGATCAATCACTGCCAGTTTTTAACTCTTGGAAGTTGGCCACCCCTGCTATAAAGAGTCTGCATGTAGCTTCATTGGAAGCGATGGTATGTTGGCATTGACAACAGATATTTTTTATGTTGTTATGTATTACGGTTTTTAGTTTCTTTGCTGTCTCACCAATAGAAAAACCTGGGTGGTCACTGTTAGGGAATTTTATAGGGGGGGCACCCAAACGAGGCTTCATTTGGGAATCAAGATTGGCACAAATGCCCTCAAGGGGACCCCATTTGATCCTACAACACCACTCTAGTATCGCACCAACACGAACCCCCTCAAGATCAAGCCCTGTGTAATAAAGGCTCCCTTTCCTACCCTTTCTCTGTTGCCTGAGACTCTATGTAACCATATTTCTTTATGAATGAATACCGTGTATCTTTATTTCTAAATGAAACCCCCTTTTGCTACTCTGGCCAAGGGCTCTCAGGGATGCAGGGAACAGCCATAATCCTTTAAGCAAGAGGTCAGGTAGCCAGGGTGGTGCTCCTCTGCATATCCATAATCCATTCAGGTACCATCTCCTGCCATTCCCAACCCTCCGAAGCCAGAGGCAATACTCACACCTGGACCCATTGCCCCCCCCCCCCGCCAGGTACTCAAGGATCCCCTCCCAGATACTTACTGGTACTTGCTTAACAATGTCCTGGGACATCGTGCATTGTTACCTTATGTTAATCCTGTTTACCTCCTGTTTACCTGTATGCTAATGCCCCTTGCCCCTTCCCCTTTTCTGACGTTTTACCCTGTCACAAGTGATGTATGTATGATGCTTTCGATGTACATTATGGGATGGTGGTGGGAACTTTTAAAAGTTCTTGCAGCCCTGTTCATGGTGTTCAGTCTGGCATTGAACCTGCTGCGCAGTAATAAACCTTGCTGTTTGCTCCGGATCGTGGCTGGACTCCTTCCTTTTATACTCTGCAACGACCACAGGCCCTTGCCTGATGAGCTGGGTGGCTGAGCATTCTCGCACCCAGAATTTTGCCCTAACAGTCGCTTTTTATCTTTGGGCGATGCTCAGAACAAAACAGGAAGAAAGCAGGTGGTGGACTTTTGGGGGAATTGGAGTCCTTTTACTTCTTCTTCTCTCCTTTAGGAGGAATATAACTTTCCATCTCCCTCTCATAACGAACTTTGCCACTGTTTGCCATGTCTTCAAACTTGCCTATTTGTTTTGCTGACATTGTCCACCATTCAGACGATTGGGTTGCATTTCGCAGGGCAGAAGAGTCCGGACCTTGGTGTATTCAGCTTGCTAGGCTTACAGGAATCTGGACGTATGAAAGGGGTCGGTCTCGCTGTGGGCAGGATTCCTGCATTACCGGGGGGGTGGACTAGATGACCCTGGGGGTCCCTTTCAGGCCAGCTCTACAGGATTTCTGTGAGGGGTTCAAGTGAAAGGAGCGGCTGTAGATAGTTTCTGTGCTTCAGGCTGCTATCCTATACAGGCTTACCTAGGCATGGATTGATTTCTTAAGATGGTTGTGTGAAAATTATTATGGACAAAGTATAATTATGTAGCGCCTGTATTGTAGGCTCAGCTTATAAATATGTGTAAATAAGCAATACATCATAAAGACACCACTATCTCCACTGTGGAAATATGAAGCCTGGGCAAGTGCCTTGGCCCCTGGAATCTCACTGTTGTGGATATTGGGGTGGCATGGAACAATATTAAAACTTGCAGTTTGCCCCCCTCCTCCATTCCCTCAATACTTTTCATATAATCATAGAATCACAGTACTCCAGGTGAGGTCTGACCAGGGCAGAATACAGTGGTACTATTACTTCCCTTGATCTAGATACTATACTCCTATTGATGCAGCCCAGAATGGGATAAGGCAAAATATGGGATAAGGCAAAAGCAGACAAACTTTAATTTATTTCTGTACAGCAGGCTTTGCTAAGCTGATTCCCCTCCGTGTGCTTTGGACTACAACCCCCATCTGCCTCTGGCAGCGCAGTTGTGGTCCAAAGCACGTGGAAGGTGCCAGGCTGGCAAAGGATGCTGTTCATTCATAATATGAGTGCCCATGTGCGTAGTATGGGATATGCCTTGTCCTTGCTCTTGCGTAACCACAGCTGGTCCTCAGCAGGCTCATTGAGAATGTCCCTTTTTATAGCTGCTTGTCCTGACCTTTCTCTGATCCTCCTTATTATTTCCCTGGATTTCCCCCCTTTTGGTGTTATTAGACTGGAGTCAGTTTCACCTGGGCTCTGTAGCCCCACCCACATCCCCACTTTGTGACACCTCCCCTCCTGTGCCTTGGCCCCGCCCCTTGCCCCTCCCCTCCCATGCCTTGGGCCCACCCCTTGCCCCCCCCTAGTTTTGATCCTGGGTACGCCCCTGATCTGAAGGGCTGTCACATGAAGATGGAGCAAGCTTGTTTTCTGCTGCACTGGAGGATAGGACTAGAACCAATGGATTCAAGATACAAGAAAGGAGATTAATGACTCTACAGTTCTATGATTCTGTTAGTCTAGTCAGGGAGATACACTGACCAATGACTCAGCCCAGTACAGCTGATCAATACAGACAAGGAAGCAAACAAAACGTTTGCAGGATCACGAGTCCAGGGGTTCAGCCTGCAACAAACCCAGTTAGTGGAGGAGTTGTGACCACCATCATCATTTTGTGGGCCTTCTCGGTAATGGCACCCACCCTGTGGAACGCCCTTCCATCAGATGTCAAGGAAATAAGCAGCTATCCTATTTTTAAAAGACATCTGAAGGCAGATGTCTTCCCTGTTTAGGGAAGTTTTTAATTTTTAATGCTGTATTGTTTTAATACTGTACTCGATTGAGAGCCGCCCAGAGTGGCTGGGGAGACTCAGCCTGATGGGCGGGGTGCAAATAATAAATATTATTATTATTATTATTATTATTATTATTATTATTATTATTCAGTAACTGCCCTTCACCCAGGGCAGGTTACATCTTTAAAAATATAATGCATTTAAAATGTACCAATTCATTTGCAATCTAGCTGGGTTGAAAGTTTCCACAGGTAACATTTCCAGTGAACTTCAGGAGGTGGTGGTGAACAGGGGAATGAAATGGGGGAAATCAATGAATTTTCAGGGATTGGGGAAACCATTTTTTGCCATTCAACTGCTTTATTTGTTTTAAAACAAAAAAAGCTTTCTGACTTCTTTGTCTCAGTGTCCATGAGACAACCAGTTGCCCAACCTTGTTCCTGTTTTTCACAAAATGGCCTGGTGGGAACATCTTGTACATGGGCGTAGGCAGGGGGGCAGGAGGGGGCAATTGCCCCCCCCTAGAAGCAGGGCCGCTGGCCAGCCTGCCCCGCTGCCCGCCCAGTGCCGTCTCCCTTCTCCCTGGCTGGCTGTGGAGTGGGCGGAGGGGAAGCCAGGCAACCGCTTTGCGCGGCTCTGGGGCTTTCCCTCCACCTTCCCCGGCGATTGCAGAGGGGGAGGAGGGGATCGGAGCAGCCCGATTTCGGGCTGATCCTGGCTCCCCCTCGCCCCTGCCGATCGCAGAGGGGGAGGAGGGAGTCGGAGCAGCCCGAGTTCGGGCTGATCCTGGCGCCCCCTCGCCCCTGCCGATCACAGAGGGGGAGGAGGGAGTTGGAGCAGCCCGAAATTGGGCTGCTCCGATCCCCTCCTCCCCCTCCGCGATCGCCGGGGCAGGAGAAGAGAAAGCTGGCAAGGGAGAAGGGAGCTTTCCTTGCCCCGCTGTGGCCCCTCCCCCCGCCCCTTGGCCCCGCCCCTTGGCCCCCCTTGCCCCCCTGATTTTTATCCTGGCTACGCCCCTGATCTTGTATGGTGTGACTTGGGACCCCTAAAGACTGTTGGTGTTCATTCTGTCTCATATCCTTAATTCAATAATTGTGCATAAGTGATGGGTTTATACTGGACCGTCCGCACATCGTTCTGTTTTGTTAGTTTTTCTGTGATTCTTCCCCACCATTACCACACTATTGCTGTCTGGAGGGGCCCCCCAGTATTATAGCTCAACGAAAATGAAGAAGAAGAAAAAGCCCAGACATTGGTTGTATAAGTGACAGGATTCCAGCAAGAAGTTTCAGAACATGCACTGATTTGGCCAAAGAAGCAGCATGTCTGCCCCAAAACTTTTAGATGTGTGAACAGAATGAAAACAGGATTACATGTAACCTCCCCAAGACCATATTGAGCACAGACCATGAAGGATTCTTCAGCTGTGATTCCTGCATTGCTGGACTAGATGTCCCTTGGGTTCCCTTCCAAATCTACAATTCTGTGGTTCACGCAGTACAGCCTAACAACATCAGGAGCGCTACAGGTTTCCCAGCCTTCCTTTGGGCTGTTCTTCTGGAAGCAGCCGTGTATAACCCAGCCTTGGCCAGCAGAGAGGGGAAAAAGTTATGCTACCAAATGCTGCCCCCCCCAAAAAAGGTGCTTCATTGAGCTCCCCCTCCTCCTAGTGGCAGAAGAAAATGCAACTCTGTTCTAGGCACAGCAGGGGAGCCTGTTCCTTGCTTTGCGCAATGCTGTGCTCACCACATCCCTGTCTAATCCATAGAGGATGATTTTAGTTTTTTTTTTACTAAGGAGGCCTGGAGGGAGGGCATTTCCTAAAGGAATGTGAATTTTTCAGAGGACTCCTCCAAAGGAGGGATGGGGAAACTCTGGTGCAAGGCCCAAATGTGGCCCTCAGGGCCCAGGCCAGGCCAAACACCCACCACTGACCCAAGTGTTTTTGCCAGGCTGGAATGTGTCCTTGAGCTCTTAATGTCTCCAATTGGTGGACATGTGCAGAAACTAGCCTATTGTACATACATTGTCGTTGTTTTAAAAAATGCATTCATTGCCCTGCCCACTTTTACCTCTGGCCCCACTCATCACTGGCATATGGCCCCTGGGAGATTGCCCAGAAGGGAGTGTGGCCCTCAGGCTGCAAAAAGGGCTTCCCCAGCTGTGATCTAATATGACAGGGAGCATTGATACTTAGTGGCTATGGCATCTGGGTTGGATTTCCCCTCCCTGCCAAACCACAGTGAATTGGGGAGACAGTGGCCAGGAATGTGGGTGGGGGGATACGGGCAACAGCATGGGAAATGGAGCTTCGTACCCTCGTCTGAAATGGCAGCCGCTGCAGAAAAAAAGAATATCAAATGTAAGGGGGGAAATGTGCCTTTGCACTTGTGGACAGCTTGAGCTCTGAGAAATTCCTATATTTCTGTGCAGTCTGGCCACCCAGCACAGATTGCGTCGTGGGAATATTGGAACATGTGACACGGAGCATAAGATCCCTCCAAACTCCCCTGTAGTGATATTTTACTTTTGCTTTCTGTTGGTGCTGTTGGGGTTCAGGTCATGTTCTTGACCCAAGTGGAACCTGGCATCTACACCCCCCACATGACCCCCACTATGGACCCTTCCAGATTTCCATTTATTGTGCATTCATGATGATTGGAGCTCATGATTCTGTCAGGGCAGATATAATCCCACTCCCAATACAGTTTGCACCCCTATTACCCTCACAGAGCAACAACTCCCAGACTTTCCTGTGAAGAGGGGTGAATTGTTAAACCACTCTGGGAATTGTATTTTGGGGAGAATAGGGGTCCCCTGTAGCAGCGCTCAGCACCCTTACCTAATTTCAGTGCCTAGAATTCTTTGGGGAAGCCGTAGCGATATGTTTTCGCATCTCTTTCTTCAGAATATGGCGAGTCAGTCTATCCCTTTACTCATTCTGTGGGGCCTTGGGCTACTCCCTGGCAAGTCCCACACTGACAGGAACTTTTCCAGTCTATAACCACCCCTCCACTCATCCCCATGTTCTTCTTTTATGAAAGTTCCCATTTGTGATGAGAAATGTCACAAATGAAAGGCAGAAATAGCTAAACCTTTGGCTAAGTAGCGACTCTTGGGTGTCACCAAAGCTTTTCTTGTCATGTGGATTTGATAGTTCGCTGCGGTGCAAACAGCAACCGACTGACAGCCACAATTCATAACTTGTGAAAAGTAAAGACACTGCAAACCCAGCCTTAAAGAGGAAAATGCAAGCTTTTTGTTTTTGCTTACTAAAGTGGCTTGTTGCTAAGAAACTGAATGAAACATTGCCCGTTAGCATACATCCATAGCTTGTTGTGTAATGCCGATATTTTCTCTGCAAAGATGGCGTGCTAAGTTGGCCCTGCAGAGCAGACATGATCAATCTTATTCAACATCTTTATCAACGACTTGGATGATGGGCTTGAGGGCATCCTGAGCAAGTTTGCAGATGACACCAAATTGGGAGGGGTGGCTAATACCCCAGAGGACAGAATCACACTTCAGAATGACCTTAACAGATTAGACAACTGGGCCAAAGAAAACAAGATGAATTTTAACAAGGAGAAATGTAAAGTACTACACTTGGGCAAAAAAAATGAAAGGCACAAATACAGGATGGGAGACACCTGGCTTGAGAGCAGTACATGTGAAAAGCATCTAGGAGTCCTGGTAGACCACAAACTTGACATGAGTCAACAGTGTGATGCAGCAGCTAAAAAAGCCAATGCAATTCTGGGCTGCATCAATAGGAGTATTTCTAGATCAAGGGAAGTAATAGTACCACTGTATTCTGCTCTGGTCAGACCTCACCTGGAGTACTGTGTCCAGTTCTGGGCACCACAGTTCAAGAAGGATACTGACAAGCTGGAACGTGTCCAGAGGAGGGCAACCAAAATGGTCAAAGGCCTGGAAACGATACCTTATGAGGAACAGCTTAGGGAGCTGGGCATGTTTAGCCTGGAGAAGAGAAGGTTAAGGGGTGATATGATAGCCATGTTCAAATATTTAAAAGGATGTCATATAGAGGAGGGTGAAAGGTTGTTTTCTGCTGCTCCAGAGAAGCAGACACGGAGCAATGGATTCAAACTACAAGAAAGAAGATTCCACCTAAATATTAGGAAGAACTTCCTGACAGTAAGAGCTGTTCGACAGTGGAATTTGCTGCCAAGAAGTGTGGTGGAGTCTCCTTCTTTGGAGGTATTTAAGCAGAGGCTTGACAGGCATATGTCAAGAATGCTTTGATGGTGTTTCCTGCTTGGCAGGGGGTTGGACTGGATGGCCCTTGTGGTCTCTTCCAACTCTATGATTCTATAATGGGTTGCTTTTGCAACCCAGAAGTCATTCCATGTCCCACAGCAGCTGCAAACAGAGGTTTCTCTGTTAGTTGCTGTGTTTTTTTTTAATCCCACAACCAAATTCTTTGAAACTCTTGTTCAGAAGTCTTTCAAATTCCAAACTTCTCGGTTTGTTTAGCATCAGAATTAATATGTCTACTTAGAACAGAGGTGAGGAACTTCCAGCCCATTGGCCAAATTTGGCCCAACACTGGTCTCAATTTGACCCAAGAGGCCACTTCCCCAAAACCACACCCATCTGCCACACAGCTGGTGTCATATGTGACATCAGGTGTGCGGCAGGTAGAGATGTTGCTGGATCAGCTGCAAAATGGCGTTCCCCATGGGGAACTCAATCGTGCAGCCCACCCATGCAGAAGTTGTTAGAAGATGCTTATTTCCCCCATAGAACCACCATTTCCAGTGTGCTTTAATAATTCAGTTCCCCTTCCCAGGGAATTTTGGGCACTCTATCTCTGTGAGGGAATAGGGTCTCCTAACAACTCTCATCACCCTTAAACTACACTTCCCAGTATTTTTTTTGTTTGGGGGTGTGTGTGCCATGACTCTTAAAGTGATATAATACAAGTCATGGGTGGGGATCCTCAGGCCTTGCTAGCCTGGATGGAGACTCGAGAGGCACATCCCCGGCCTGTGCCCCCTGGAATGTTGCCCTGAAGGAAATGTGGCCCTTAAGGCTGAAAACATTCCCCACCCCTCTTCTAAGGTCTGCTCCCTTTGTGTGTAAGCAGATTGTTGTCTTTCCTAATATAAATCACACAAATCAGACCAGACTACGCTGAACTCAGCTCTGTTGACAGCTACCAAACAGCTAGTTGTATGCTTCCTATATGCAGTAAAGTTTCCCCCCCACCGGTGCAAGTTACTCTTGTCTGATCACAGTAAACCAGAGCTGTCAGATTGCCTGTGTTGGCACCAATTTGGTGCAGCTGGAGATCGAAGAACATGGTTTTTACAGTTGCAATATGGTTGATACAGCCCACGAGGCCTTGCTGTTTGGATAATAATTACCTCCTATTGACAACAGCTGAGCTTCTCTGAGAAGCGCACAAAATCAATGCGCTGGGCATGACTAGCTGGATGACAGAAGCTCCCTGTATTACTCAGGAGGAACTTTCCAGGGGAAGATCAGACCAGACTGGCTGCTTCTCCGTTTGACTGATGAATAAACTTATTAAGTGCCTGACAGGGTGCCCTCCAGAGGAACCATCTCATCTGCCGGCATTACTCGCACAGAGTTACAACAGCAAGGTAGCGGTTATGTTTTAGTCATGAGTGCCAACAAGTGGTTTCAGCAGGATCTTTCCAGGGGAAAGAAAAGACTCCGAGCCTGCCAAGTATGTGGAAGGTACTGAAGGAATGCACATGGCACTAGGTAGGTAAACAAGCAGTCACAACGTCAAGGGACTTGGCACAGAGGCGTAGCAAGCCCAGGTGATACCCGGTGTGGATCCCCCCCCCCCCCAGCTGCGGCTCTGGTGAAAATTGAAAAACATGAATTGGGGAAAAAAACCTAGGGCTTACAGAACAAAACCGACTTCAGATATGGAATCAGCATTGAAAGAACATATAAGAAGAGTTGAAAAATCTCATGCAACAGAAAATAAAAAAATGTTTCCCAGTGGGGGGTGCCGAGTGTCACCCCCCCCTCCAGGGTGGCACCCGGGTGACCCGCCCCCATCGCCCCCCCTTGCTACGCCACTGGCTTGGCACCAGAACCTAGAGAATGCTGGAGATTAATTTCTTTCCATTTCAATGAAGGAAAAAGGAAGATGGGGGAATGACAAGACAAACAAATAAAGGCAAGGCAAGGTAAAGGTGGCGCTGTGGTTAAACCACTGAGCCTAGGGCTTGCTGATCAGAAGGTCGGCGGTTCGAATCCCTGTGATGGGGTGAGCTCCTGTTGCTCAGTCCCAGCTCCTGCCAACCTAGCAGTTCGAAAGCACGTCAAAATGCAAGTAGATAAATAGGAACCGCTACAGCGGGAAGGTAAACGGCGTTTCCATGTGCTGCTCTGGTTTGCCAGAAGCGGCTTTGTCATGCTGGCCACAGGACCTGGAAGCTATACGCCGGCTCCCTCGGCCAATAATGCGAGATGAGCGCGCAACCCCAGAGTCGGTCACGACTGGACCTAATGGTCAGGGGTCCCTTTACCTTTACCTAAAGGTAAAGCAGAAAGGGGTTAACAACCACAAGAGCAGACAAAAAGCCAAGAGAGGAGATTTTGTTCCTGCAGAGAAAAAGACCTGTGCCAAAGGCAAGGTGGACCTGGAGGTCAGGGGGGGCTCCTTCTCCTCCTCCTTGCCTGCATGCCACAAAAGATGCCTCTCATCCCTACAGATCTCTCTCCATAAAAAGTGGTGAGCAGAGCAGACACACGAGCCATGAGATAGAGACAGATGCAGGCAGAAGAAAAAGGCTGGGATGAATCTGCAGCTTCTGCCTGCGACCATCTCTGGAATTGGTGTGGTGTGGGGATTGTTTCCAGCGGCAACAGTAAGGGAAGAAGAGGGAAGGGAGCCAATAAAAATAAAAATAAAAAACAGGCAGAAGCTGCAGGTCCATCCCAGCCTTTCATGCTGCCTGCATCTCTCTCTCGGTCTGTTTCCCTCCTTCATCCCTTCCAGCTTTGTGGCTACCCCACCACTGCTTCTCCACAGGTTGTGGGAGCTGAGGTAGCTACTCTCCCCTCTCCTTTGCCACAATCCCCATTTAACAACACCATTAAGGGGTGCCTGGGCACCCATGGCACACCCTGTGCTGGAGACTTTGGACCAGGGGTTGGCAACCTAAGGCCCATGGGCCACAAGCAACCCATGGGGGTCGTTTAACTGACCCAAGGACCCCCACCGCCCGCTCAGTCAGCTCCTGTGTGCCATGCTAAACCAGCATGGAGCAGAGCAGGGACTGCCTTCTGCGACGCTGGCTGGCTTCCCATTGGCTGCAGGAAGCTCCTGCAGCCAATGGGAAGCAGCACACACCTCCTCCATGTCAGAAGGAGCGCCAGAAATAGCATTTGCACGTGTGTGCATATATATACACACATACACACATACACACATATACATATACATATACATATATACACACACAGTCACACTCCAGCCCACCGCGGCATCTGCATGAACCAGCCCAAGCCACAAAAAACTTTACCAACCCCTGCTTAGGACAATGCAAATAAAGACAAATTAGCTTGCCTTTGTAAGCAAAAAGGAAAAACCTTCACCCTTCCCCTTCCACCTCGTTGTCCGATTACCTCTCCACCACTATTTTCCATCTAAAACAAAGGAGAGCTTCATTGCATATATGATGGTTTGTAATAAATTGGTCCTCTTGAATAGAACATGGAAAGCTATTTCAGATCTGACTGTTGAGGTATTGCCCAGTGCCTCTCCAGGTATATTCTGCAGAGTGTCACTGATGGAATAAAAATGCATTGGTGGTGGATTCATCCTCCACTTTATCAGTTGTTCTGTGATGCTTCATCCAAGGTGGAGAGGGGGGGGGTCTTCACTGTCTCCTGTGGAAAGGAGTTCCATAGTTTAACTATGTGCTGCAAAGTGCTTTCCTTTGACCTGAATCTGCTAATCGTTCAGCTTCAATGGTAAAAGAGGGTGGGATTTCTAGTCCTCCAAGATTCGGAGGGCGCCACGTTGGCCACTCTTGAACTGCTTCGCATCCTTTCAAAGCAGCTCCAACCTTCACCTCAAATGTCCACCGCTTGCGTGTGCTTGTTCTTGAAGAGGTTGGGGGGGGGAGGGATGGTTTCCTGCACACAATGACCACAAAAGCATCTTCCCTCTCTTCCTTGTGGCAAGAACTGACATTTTATACATTAGTGGGCATAGTTAATGCAACTCCTAGGAAGGAAGGGCTATTTGAATTTAATTCACTGCTGCACCCTTAGGCAAATGAGATCTTCACTTGTTTTCTGCTCCTTCTCTGTTTGCAAGTATGTTTCCTGCCCCCTCCCCATAAACAAATAAAATCAACAAAACTGTAAGTTTAAAGAAAAACCACCCTCCTGCGACTTGACATTTACAATGCCTTTAAAAGAAAAAAGTTGTCCGTCTCAAAAGCATACAGAGAAAGTACAGTACCTAAAAAATATGTCCCTGTTTTCTGATATCCAGGTTTCCTGGATGTTTCAACATCAAATTGAAATGATGAGCTCATTATCCCTTGACATGTTGGGGGGGGGGAAGCATCTGTGCCTTCCTCTACATAAAGAGGAGCCTCCATAAAACATGGAGAGAGACAGCACTGAGCCAGCTTGTTTACTGCAGGGGAAGGGAACCTTTTGCAGACTGAGGGCCGCATGTCCTTCGGGGCAACCTCCCGAGGGCAACAAGCTAGTGGTGGTGGTGGAGGCCGGAAGCAAAAGTGGGCAGAACGACAAGTTGTAAATCTTGTCTTCTGTACAGTAGGCTCCGCACACAGAGAGAAGAGGGTACAGCTCTCTCTCCCACATCCAGACGAGCAAGACTCACGATCAGAGTTCAAGGACAAATTCCAGGCAGGCAGGAACATGGCAGGTGTGATGTGGCACAGGTGAGAAGTGTGATGGAGGATGGGATGCAGCCTGGAGAGAGACCCAAGGGGTCTTTGGCCTGAGGTTCCCCACCCCCTGGTTTATTGCTCAAAGCAAGTATTCTTCAAGGAAGATGCAGCTATATTTGGCCCATCAGCAAATTCCCCAGCGTATGTATTTGTGGCTCAGTGCGAGGGTTTTTCCCTCTCTCTCTTCTGAATATCACCTTTATGCCACATTTTTTCATACATAACATTCTTAGGCTTCCTAATCCAGTTCTGCTCTTTGTATCTGGAGCCAGGGCTGGTATGGCTGCTGTGTACCTGGGGAATGTGAGGGGGGTGGAGGGGTGGGAATCTCTTGGGGGCCCAGCTCTGCAATTATTATTCTCCTTCGAAATACTAAAATGGAAGCGTTGTCGATTCCGGTTGCTGTGGTAATATTCTCCATGCCGCTCCTCCGTGGGCTGTGTCGGCCCACAGGCCCTGTAAGATTCTCTAACTTAGCGCTTTGCTTTAGTTTCTTTCGGCTGAGGGGTAAGAAGTTGTCACCACATGCAAAAACTCGTGGGTACTGTCCACACCATATATTTAACAGCCATGACTTCCCCAATGGAATTCTGGGAACTATTGTTGGTTGAGGATGCTGAGGGATGTTAGCTCCCTTTTTCGCGTGCCTGGTGGCCATGTAGCGTTGTTCATAAGTTCTGGTTCAAAGTGTCCAATGCCATCTCCACCACCGCAGGTCAACAGCTAAATCTGGACACTTTTCTAGCCCCGATCTCTTGAGAAATCCCCCTTAATCCAGCTTGTCTTCTTCCTTCTGATGGTCACTAGACTCACAATAGCTCAGCAGCGGGAAATCACTTCTGAATTGCCCCTGGAAATCTGGATCAAGAAAGACTGAGGGATAGCTGTGGGATGTAATCCACTGGGAGCAGTCAAGTACAACATTCCTTGTTTTCCTAGAGTGGACATACAAGGGAATGTTTGGTCCAGCCAGTCGAAACTTCCTGTTCCTCCTGGCCTGGAGCATCCTTCCTTGCATGTGACTAGTGGGTGGGCGTGACCTTTCCAAACCTGGTAAAAGGCCAAGGCATGCTGACATTCTCCTTTTCCATCTTCTTTTCGTCCTGGGAACTTCCTGGAATGAACTGCTGGCTGCCAGCCAAGCAGTCCCTCAGATCATCTACCTCAGGCATCCCCAAACTTCGGCCTTCCAGATGTTTTGGACTACAATTCCCACCATCCCTGACCACTGGCCCTCTTAGCTAGGGATCATGGGAGTTGTAGGCCAAAACATCTGGAGGGCCGCAGTTTGGGGGTGCCTGGTCTACCTTATGGGGTAAACCTGTTTTTACACGTTTAACTTTAAGCCTAAAGCCTGCCTTCAGGGATCACACTGTGCTCTGCCTGATCGTGAATAAACTTTCTTTTTATTGCTTATGAATGGTGGTGTCTTTATTCTTTTAGGAGGGATACAAGGGGTCTTACCAGGAAAACATTAGAACACATGACAGGCCAGATTGAATTGTGTACTATCTTAAGAAACTCACATGAGTTTGCAACTAGTTTTCTGCTATGTAAAGGGGAATGCACTCTTCTAAGTAAAGGAACTTTCTAGCGCAGGTTAGGAAGGATATTAATAAACAATATACCCTCTCCTGCCACCCTGAACATAGCTTTGTCGCAGCATTTAACCCAACGAAGGAGAGCAACAAGAGGTATTTCTAAGAAAGGCAAGTTTTATGGTGCAGGCTTCCCCCTCCCCCCCCCGTTAACAAGAAACGGCACATGTGCATATCTCAAACTCCAACGGGGCAGAGGGGGGCGTTACTCCTAAGTAATCTCTGAGGGGTACAGATTGATTTACTATGCTTCTGTACATGGCAGGTACCATTTCTACAATTCCATGATTTGAATGCTTGCTTTAGTTTAACTGGGTAGTTTATCTGCATCACATGAGCAACGGGGTCCAGAGATGAACTGGCATTTAACAGACGAGCAAGACTCACGATCAGAGTTCAAGGACAAATTCCAGGCAGGCAGAAACATGGCAGGTGTGATGTGGGACAGGTGAGAAGTGTGATGGAGGATGGGATGCAGCCTGGAGAGAGACCCAAGGGGTCTTTGGCCTGAGGTTCCCCACCCCCTGGTTTAACATTTAACACAGCTGAGAGTTTCAACCAACAGTTATAGCCAATGTAATTGTTTCCCACACTTACTTTCTTTTTTGCCAAAAAAAAATAAGGAAGGAAGGGAGCTGGAACTTTGCCCGAATCATTTGCTAATCAGCCAAACATTGCTATTAGAAACCCAGCCCAAGATTCCCAGTGCATCATTCTTTGTCCACACACACATATTACACAACCAGTCAATCTCCTTTGCTAAACATATCTCCTCAGCCCCCTCATCCTCAGCACTCTGCCAGGTCCCTTGCACAAGCACTTAACACTGAATTAATTAGCACATCAATGGCTGCCTCTTTCCCATTAGTAAGTTCTCATCTGACACTAATTCTCTTTGGGGTGGGTGGGAAGGGAGCCTATTTAGCCCTAACTCATGTAATGGCTTCTGAAAAGTCCTAATGCAATTAGAGAAGTGCATTGAAGACACTTATACTTAAAGAAGTGGCAAAGAACTGCCTGCACCACAGCGATTGTATACGCATGATAAAGTCAGCGCAGCAAGCAATGAATCACATTCAGCTGCGAAGAGCCCAAACAACGAGCCTGCTCTGAGGCACCTTCTGTGAGCCCTCCTCACATACCCCTCAAATGCCACAAATTGAGCAGGGCTCCACAAAATCATGGAAGCCACCCTGGCTTCTGTTTGAAGGCTGGTGTCCTGCTTCCATTGCCTCCATGTCCTCTGGGGCAGCCAGATCAGCAGCCTCTGCCATAGGTTTCACCACCACCGTGCCTGACCTCTGCCACCACCATATTCCCGGAAGTGGGCACAGCGTTTCCGGTGGCTGCGGCAAGGCCGAGTTGGCTATAAGGCGGCTGAGGACTAGCTTGGCGGTGGGTGGGCGGAGAAAGAGCTGGCACAGGTAAGGCGGGAGGGGTTGGCTGGGGCACGAAGATTGAGAAGAAGAATAGTTTGGATTTGCTATCCTGCCTTATCACTACCCGAAGGAGTCTCAAAGCGGCTAACATTCTCCTTTCCCTTCCTCCCCCACGACAAACACTCTGTGAGGTGAGTGGGGGTGAAAGACTTCAAAGAAGTGTGACTAGCCCAAGGCCACCCAGCAGCTGCATGTGGAGGAGCGGAGACGCGAACCCGGTTCACCAGATTACGAGACTACTGCTCTTAACCACTACACCACGCTGGCTCTGGCTTGAGCAGGGGAACCGTCTGCCCATCAGGCAGGAAAGAGTGTCTGGATCACGTGGGGTGGGTGAGAGAAAGAGCGCACAAAGGTAAACAAATTAAATAAATAAAGTGTGTGTTTTGTTCCACCCACTTTTCACTTGGTCCCGCCATCAGTGGCATGTGGCCCCTGGAAGGTCACTCAAAATGGAATGTGGCCCTCAAGCTTAGAAGTCTTCCTGGATTGCATCAAAGTTCCACTTACTACAGCCCTCCCATCGCCAACCTGAGCTATTGCTATGAGAGAGATTCCCTCTCCTTTGCCCTTAAAATATGATAAACAGAAGCACGCCCTGCTGCACATCAATCTTCCATTTTTAGCTGTCACGGCTAATAGTCATTGATAGGCTTATCCTCTGCGAATTTGTCTAATCCTTTTTTAAACCCATCTAAGCTAGTGGCCCTCACCAAGGAATTCCATAAGTTAATTAGGCAGCGCATGAAGAACGGTCTTCCTTTTATTCTGACGTGCTCATGGGATTATCAGATTGTTAAGTGCCTCGGCAGATAGAAAGCTGAAATGTGTTACACACAGTTCGAGACATTCCGATTACTTGAAAAAGTCTGGGAACGAGACGCTTGGAAGTTTGTCAGCTGAAACCTGAGACACGGAAGCTGGCTGCCCAAGAGAAGCCAGCATTCCAGTGGGGAATGAGCCAACCTGCTCATAGAACACAAAAAGGTAAAGGGACCCCCCTCCAGTCATAGAATCATAGAGTTGGAAGAGACCACAAGGGCTATCCAGTCCAACCCCCTGCCAAGCAGGAAACACATATGCCTGTCAAGCCTCTGCTTAAAGACCTCCAAAGAAGGAGACTCCACCACACTCCTTGGTAGCAAAGTCCACTGCCGAACAGCTCTTACTGTCAGGAAGTTCTTCCTAATGTTTAGGTGGAATCTTCTTTCTTGAAGTTTGAATCCATTGCTCCGTGTCCACTTCTCTGGAGCAGCAGAAAACAACCTTTCTTTCTCCCTCCTCCATATGACATCCTTTCATATATTTGAACATGGCTATCATATCATATCCCCCCTTAACCTTCTCCTCTCCTCTCAGTCGCGGACAACTCTGGGGTTGCGGTGTAAATAGTAACAGAATCACAGAACCGTAGAGTTGGAAGGGACCTCCAGGGGACATCTAGTCCAGCCACCTGCAATGCAGGAATTGCAGCTAAAGAATCCCTGGCAGGTGGCCATCCAACCTCTGCTTTAAAACCTCCAATAAAGGAGGGCCCACCACCTTCAGAGTCCATCTAGATGAGCGTGGGGCTCCAGTGGATGCTGGTCCATTGGGGCAAATAGGGTACTGGCCCCAGCCCTAGCCTGTGCCCTTGGTCATCTTCCACCTGCCTGCCTCCTTACTTACAACCAGCTCTACCTGTCAACTTCCTCCTCCAAAGTTCTGCCCTTGTAGAAGCTGCTACTCCTCCCAGTTTTGCCAGCCTATCTGCCGCCAGCAGATTCCCCCCGCTTTGGATTGCTGTGTAAATGCTTACGTTATTAATCCCATAGCCGTCGCGTTCAGACTAACCGAGAAATCAATCATATGTTTTGAGAGCTAATAAGAAAATCCATAAACTGGACAGAACAAATAGCTAACAGATTTTCTCTGCCCTCGGCTGCAAATCAGGACAGTATCAAATACACACACAAACCCAATAAAATTGGTCTAGTGCAGGAAAAAGCATTGATTCTTTTTTTTAAAAAAATGTTATTTTTAATTCAGTTTTTCTTCCTGTCCGGCTTGCAAAGCCATTGTGGTGCAACAGTTAGAGTGCTGCACTAGGGTTCAACTCTCCACTCGGTTCAAATCTTTTCTCAGAGGAGAAAAATAGGGGAAGAGGGAATCATGTATGCCACCTTGAGCTCCTTGAAGGAAAGGTGGTATGTAAATCAAGGGAAAACAGCTTGCTGAACAATTTGTGGTAACTTCATTTAGCTCCAATAAAGTGAGCTGTGGGTTTCAAAATGTTAACAATGGATCAATGTATGGCCTCTGCTGTTTGGTGTGTGTTTCTTAAGCCTTTGTGAGTCACCTTTGCAATTATTTTCAGCCAGAATTACTGAATTATAAAGAATAACAAAGTTTTTAGGGGGGGGAGGTGAATACATTTGAAGTGCCATGTCCCGATGATACACCGTGATGGCTTAAGGATTTTCATGACGATCTCAGTATTTTCTGGGCAGTTGGAGTGTATGTCATACAGCACATTTATATATACCCTATCAAGGGAGGACATTGGTAATCTTTCGTAATGCGACGCCCTGTGAGAGACCAAAATTTGCGCCCCCAAAGGGAACTTGTCAACTATGGATCTTCTCCATTTGCACCCCTTCAGCTCGGCGCCCAGTGTGCGGGAACCACCTTAAATCCGGCGCTGACCCTAAACCTCTGACTTATGCCTACCAGTACAAATGGACCTATTCTAAGTTGTAATCCAAGGATGAGGAGCCTCTAGCCTTCCAGATGTTGGTCTTTTATACAGGCTGAGGTTGATGGTTGGACATCCGAAGGACACATCCCATTCGGGCAACAGCACTGCAAAACAGGATTAGGGAGGGGGGTGGGCAGGGGAGTATTTCAGGGACCAGATAGAGGGTCTGGAGGCACATTCAGACCCCAGGCCTGAGGTTCCCCACTCCTGACCTAAAAGCAAGGGCATCGCTTTAAACTTGGGAAACATGCAGCTGATTTACTCAGAGTTATCCAACAGTTGGAAGACATCAGATTTTTTTTCCTTTCACAGTTGATACTTTGCCTGTCATTTTCAGGGCTCGCTTAAAAAAATTAATGCACATAGCATATTATTAAAGGTTTTAGCCATCCTTGATGATTTTGAAGCCGAGTGGTTTCAGTTTATATAGATCTGTAAATCAGTCCTGCGGCATCTGCTGTGATTTATTAATTCATTCAGTTTGTATTCTGCCCTTCCTCTTAAAGAAGCCAAAGGCAGCGAGAGAATCACTAGAACAGGGGTCCCCAAACTAAGGCCCAGGGGCTGGATGCGGCCCAATCACCTTCTACATCCGGCCCACGGATGGTCCGGGAATCAGCATGTTTTTACATGGGTAGAATGTGTCCTTTTATTTAAAATGCATCTCTGGGTTATTTGTGGGGCATAGGAATTCATTCTTCTTTTTTTCAAAATATAGTCCGGCCCCCCACAAGGTCTGAAAAAGTTTGGGGACCCCTGCACTAGAACATTATCATTGAATCCCAGCTCTAAAAATGGTTTGAAACCAATCACATTCTCTCAGCCATTGAGTTCAGGGTTGGTTTCAGCTATTGATATTAGGGACCATTAGTGTGGCAGGCTTTGCTCTGTGGAACTCCTTGCCAAGAGAAGTCCTGAAGTTCTTATTGAAATATCCCTTTCCCACCAAGGGAGAAGGGTTTCCAGCAATTTCTCCCCCTTGTGGTTCTTATGGTTCAGCACCTGTCTCCTAGCCCAGGTGGGACACCAGAGATGTTCTGTACTTTTGTCCATTTAGATTGCAGCAGGAACAGGTCCATTGCAGAGGCCAGCATTTGAAGAAGTCTTCCAGACTTCATTACTGTATCATGGAAAAACTGCAGTCCTCAAGAGAAAGGCGTATCAAAAGACCTGGAGGGTGCGTGGCATGGCAAAACATCTTCTAGGCATCTGGATGTTTATTTGAAATTCATCTCAGTTCCTCCAGCCTGCAGCTGGACATCCTCAGCGGCTGATTTGATCTGGTTGAGCTGAGGACCACTTGAAATAGCTTCTATCATTTCCCAACGACATTTCAGAACCCTCAGATCTCCAGCAGGATGGAGCCCAAAATACACCAAAGTCTTCTTCCCAGTGTTGCATCTATTTCATTAACCAATCGAGGACGACTTTCATTGAAAACTATTTCAAACAGGTGTGAGGAACTTTTCCAGCCTGAGGGCCACCTTTCACTATGAGGAGCCTTCTGAGGGCCATATTCCTGAGTTGGGTGGAGCCAGAAGCAAAAGTGGGTGGAAAGATGGATGCAACAGTATAAATCTGAGGTTTTGACACACTGGTCTCTCCAACCAGGCACATGAGAAGCATTGTCTCAGTTCAAGGTCACATTCTGGCCAGGCAAAAGATCTCAAAGAGCAGAGGGCAGGGGCATAGCCTGGGTTGTGATTGGACATGGCCTGAGAAAAGCCCCAAGGACAGGTGGAGAGGCCTGAGGTCCCTCACTCCTGGATTAGAACTTTGTTATTCACACAATTTTTGCCACAGATGCTCAGCTTTCAACTAAAAAGAACAAAACTTAGCATAAGGTATGTTTCGAGAGGAAAATAGCTGCAAAAAAAATCTGTATTTAAATGTAACATTTGGGCAGATTTGTTAATTACAAGCAGCAACAATTTTGCACGAGGGTTCCATTCCTAGTGCCCGTATGCGTTGGTGGAGCACGCATAAGCCCTCTCCGCCCCATTATGCCCTATTTATGCCCCCATTACGTCCTGCCCCTGTTACACCCCCTCTTCTGGGTCCAAAGGGCCCCACACATCTGCGGTTGAGCGTCAATTGGATGTGCGCAAAATGGTCGGCACCTGTACTTACCTGCAAATGTGAGAAACTGGCACACACTCAAAGTAGACCCACTGAAATTTTAAAAACCTTGTTAGTTGTGTCCATTAAATTTACTTGGACTACTCTAAGTAGGACTAGCATTGGATACAACCCAGAGCTATTCCTCAATCCCTTTTTTAAAAAAAAAAAGCATTTGTAACAGTAAAGGTAAAGGGACCCCTGACCATTACGTCCAGTCGCGGACGACTCTGGGGTTGCGGCGCTCATCTCGCGTTATTGGCCGAGGGAGCTGGCGTACAGCTTCCAGGTCATGTGGCCAGCATGACAAAGCTGCTTCTGGCAAACCAGAGCAGCACACGGAAACGCCGTTTACCTTCCCGCTGTAGCGGTTCCTATTTATCTACTTGCACTTTGATGTGCTTTCGAACTGCTAGGTTGGCAGGAGCCGAGACCGAGCAACGGGAGCTCACCCCGTCACAGGTATTCAAACCACCGACCTTCTGATTGGCAAGCCGTAGGCTCTGTGGTTTAACCCACAGCGCCACCCGCATCCCCATAACAGTAGCATCAGGCGATAAGTATCTTGTTAGCAACACGGACAAAATAAGTGGGTTTTTGTTTCTTCCATATAACAGTGACATTTTCATTTCATCCCAATAAACCAGCAATGGGGAACCAGTGGCCCTCCTGATGGAGATGGCACGATGCTCTGACTCGGAATATAGGAACCTACTTTAGACTGAGTCAGACCAATAAGTCCATGTGGCTTACTATTGTCTACACTGACTTGGCAGCGGTTCCCCAAAATTTCAGATGGAGCTCTCTCCCAGTTGAGGATTGAATCTGGGACTTTATGCATGCTGCAGCCCATCCCCTTAGACCAGGGGTCAGCAAACGTTTTCAGCATGGGGCCGGTCCACTGTCCCTCAGACCTTGTGGGGGGCCGGACTATATTTTGAATAAAAATATGAATGAATTCCTATGCCCCACAAATAACCCAGAGATGCATTTTAAATAAAAGGACACATTCTACTCATGTAAAAACATGCTGATTCCCGGACCGTCCGTGGGCCGGATTTAGAAGGTGATTGGGCCGCATCCAGCCCCCGGGCCTTAGTTTGGGAACCCCTGCCTTAGACTTCCTGACCTATTTCACAGCCCACAGATATTCCAGGGCTGTGTCATGGAATGACCTGAGAATTTTTAAAAAGTGAAAGCGTTGGTCCCTCCGCTATCAAAACTGTCAAAACCTTAAATAAAACGAGGATCGCTTTCCGTGCAGCTTTTCTTTTGCTCTGCTGCCTCTTTTGCCAACCTGCTATCAGTCCCTTCACTTTCGCCTGCATATGAAAAGGAAGCCGCTTCCATAATTCATTACAGAGAAGTGAAATAACAACGGCATCAACATGAAACAAAAAATTCATGTTCATTATTAGCATATAAATGGCACATTCTGTCTCAGTGTCACAAAATCACTTACGTTTTCATTGATCACAGCACACAAAAATTAATTTTTGATAGCCTTTTGTGAATTAGCCTAAAGTTCGTGTGTATTTGTGTGTGTGTGTGTTAGCAGCACACTGTGGATATGGCTATCCTCACCATATTTTCTTTTAATAATGAAGCAATTAAAAATACATGGATTGAAGATCTTATCCGATTCTTCTCCTGGCCTGCCTCTCCATTATTCATGAAGGGATGTGTTTAATTCAGAATTAGTAATTGCAGTTATTTCTAGCACAAATTGGGCCTTCTCTTCTATGCCATACTTCAATTTATTTCAGCAAATAGATAGATGGGAATATAAGCATGCCTGCCTTTCCCCCCCCCCCAAAAAAAAATGAAGCGGCACGTCAGCAATGCCAAACAAAATGTCATGAATGGTCTCGTGACCAAGTGGTAATGCAGAAGAATGCTTGCAAATCAGAACAAGCTAGGCATGCCCAATAATTTTTTTTAAAGGCGTGTTTGCAAAACTAAAACAATAAAAGAAAGCAAATTGTCTCTTGGCAACAGAGGTAGCATAAAACAATTTGCAGAGGGGATGATAGAATGTTTTTTACCTGGCCTAAAGAAGGTGCTATGTGACCCTGCCGGGGAGACATTATTCCATCAGTCAGATGCCACTGCAGAAAAAGCACACGCTGGGAGGTGCCCCACAGCTGGGCCTCTGAAAGGGATCTTCAGGCAGGGGTGTAAAGACAGGTCAGAGACCTCACCTGGAGTACTGTGTCCAGTTCTGGGCACCACAGTTCAAGGAGGATACTGACAAGCTGGAATGTGTCCAGAAGAGGGCAACCAAAATGGTCAAAGGCCTGGAAACAATGCCTTATGAGGAACGGCTTAGGGAGCTGGGTATGTTTAGCCTGGAGAAGAGAAGGTTAAGGGGTGATATGATAGCCATGTTCAAATATATAAAAGGATGTCATATGGAGGAGGGAGAAAGGTTGTTTTCTGCTGCCCCAGAGAAGCGGACACAGAGCAATGGATTCAAGCTACAAGAAAGAAGATTCCACCTAAACATTAGGAAGAACTTCCTGACAGTAAGAGCTGTTCGGCAGTGGAATTTGCTGCCAAGGAGTGTGGTGGAGTCTCCTTCTTTGGAGGTCTTTAAGCAGAGGCTTGACAGCCATCTGTCAGGAATGCTTTGATGGTGTTTCCTGCTTGGCAGGGGGTTGGACTGGATGGCCCTTGTGGTCTCTTCCAACTCTATGATTCTATGGTTCTGTGACTGGCAACCTTTCAGGTAAGCTAGTCCCAAGCCACCTAAGCACAGGGATGGGTAAACTTCGTTTTTCTTGGCGATGCTCCATAATAAAATAATAATAATAATAATAATAATAATAATAATAATAATAATAATAATAATAATTTATTATTTATACCCCGCCCATCTGGCTGGGTTTCCCCAGCCACTCTGGGCGGCTTCCAACCGAATATTAAAAACAGTACAGCATCAAACATTAAAAACTTCCCTAAACTTCCATGTGGTTGTGAGTTTGGATGTTAGGAATAAGGAGCTCTGAATGAACACGCTTCAAACCCAAAGACATCCACGCAGTGGTGGATGGTGCCCATTGGAGGTGGTAGGGTGGAAGGAAGGGAGACAAACAGTAGGTGGCGCTAGAGCCAATGAGAGGCAGAGCCAACTCATTCTTGTTTGGTCCTCATCCTGCTCCCTGATGAGTTCTACAAGGGGCAAAACCGATACAAAGGAGGAGGAAACAAACAGCCAGGACTACCCTCTGGACGGGGCTTGGAGGGATCAAGACTGAGGTTGGTGGGGCAGTGCCCCATTTGCCGTAACAGACCAGCGCCCACTGCATCCCTACGTTCATAACCTTGAAGTCAGTTATTTTAATGTATTTTTTGAGTGGGTTGGAAGAAAACAGAAGAAATACTTTAAGCAGAGTCCAAAAACTGATTGTTCTCCCTTCCCCTGAAAACATAGAATAAGAACAATCGGAAAGAGAAGAAAGAGTAGATTGATGTGTGGCAAGGAGGGGGGAGTGCATCTCACGATAATGAAGACAAGAAAAGGATACGCAGAAACACAAACATTAATTCTATCAGAAGCATTTGTTTAAGACAATGCAGCCTTGAGTTTTGTTGAAGTTCTTGTCTTAATATAGTGACTGAAAATTGCTCAAATGTTTCCCCTCCCTTTTCATGCGCCATGTCTTGTTCAACCAAAACCGCAACATTGCTTTCTCGGACTATTGTTGCGTTCAATAGCCAATCTAGCAAACAAGGCTTTCAAGTTTTAAACCATGTCGAACAAAGCAGAGCTACAACATCCTTTGCAAGAAACAGGATGGCAAGAGAACTCAAAGGGGTGAACTGGTATTTCAGCCGAGTGAATTGAGAACACTATGCACTCACTGCCTGATGAGCACAGGCGCCAAAACAAAAAGGATTGTTACTGGGATTTTTTGGTTAAATCAATGAATAAGAAGCACCCTCTGGTCATTCCACATTAATCTGTTTCAGAGATGCTGCTGCGTGGAGGTAAAGGGACCCCTGACCATTAGGTCCAGTCGTGACCGACTCTGGGGTTGCGCGCTCATCTCGCATTATTGGCCGAGGGAGCCGGCGTATAGCTTCCAGGTCATGTGGCCAGCATGACAAAGCCGCTTCTGGCGAACCAGAGCAGCACATGGAAACGCCGTTTACCTTCCCGCTGTAGCGGTCCCTATTTATCTACTTGCATTTTGACGTGCTTTCGAACTGCTAGGTTGGCAGGAGCTGGGACCGAGCAACGGGAGCTCACCCCGTCACAGGGATTCGAACCGCCGACCTTCTGATCAGCAAGCCCTAGGCTCAGTGGTTTAACCACAGCGCCACCTGGGTCCCGCTGCGTGGAAGGCATGTTTAATTTTGATACTAGTTTCAAATGAGTTCCATTGTCACCGCTTCCTACGATTGTCGGTAAATCTGAAGTTCCCTATTATGAAGTGCCACACCTGGCTCAGACCATGGAGTCCTCCAGACAAGTCACAAGTCATGTACCTTGAGGAGCAGGCAGGGCTCTCTGAATCCAATGAACAAGATACCCTTGGTTTCGTGACAGCTGAAAACACCACAGAGCATTTCGGCAGCAAAAAAACAACAACAGTTCCTTTTCTTATTCCAAATGTTCTCGTTCCAAAACCAAGAAACGGAACATGCGGACCATATGTCAAGCTTCCCGCTTCCTTTTTTATTTTGTATTTCAAGTTGCGGTGGTTTTAACAGGAATGACAGGGGAGGCAAAATTCCACTGCTTTTAACAACGGAAAGCCCTATCCTTTGTGTCTGGTCCCAGGACGCAGAGCTGGCCATCAGACAGATGGCTTCCAAAGAGAAGCAGGCAAATTCATGGAGGAGAAAGCTCAGGGCCGTCTTAAGCATATCCAGCGCCGTGGTGCAAAGATCCCTCCGGTGCGCGCGCGCACACACACCGTTTCCCAGAGTTGCTGGCGTTTTTTAGGGAGGACAGCGCTTCCGGGGCTGGAGGAGGCGGGCAACGGCTGGAGGGCAGCTCCTCTAGTGGGGAAGAGGCAGAGGGTGGACACAGCGGCTCCTGGCTCAGCTGGCTGCTTTGTGCCGCGGTGGCCATGGCAGGCGGAGGCTCCGGGCGCAGCGCTGCTTCAGCGCGGCATGGTGGAGGTGGGCCAGGGCGGCGAGCTGATGCCGTGTCCAGCCTCCGCCTCTTCCCTGGCGCCCTCCAGAACTTGGCACCCTGGCGACCTGTACTACTAGCCTCTATGGGTAAGACGCCCCTGAGAAAGCTATTTCCATGACCATTACTCATATATGGCAGGGATGGATCATACCAGTCATGGCTTCTCCCGAAGGAATCTTAGGAGGTGTAGTTTGTTAAGGGCACTGAGAGTTGTCGGGAGACCCTTAGCTACAATTCCCAGGGTGGTTTAACAATCAGTCCCTCTTCCCAGGGTACCCTTGTCATGCTACAGTTCCCAGGATTCTTTGGGCGGAAGTCACGACTGCTTAAAGTGCTACGATCCTGCTTTAAATGTATAGTGCAGATGGGAGTCAGCACAGGAAGGATAGTCTGTTTTGCCGCTGTGAGAAACTAGACTAGATGGGCCTTTGGTCTGATCCAGCTGGGCTTCTTAGGTCCATATGTTTAGAGGACCATTGATTTCAGTGGGTCTACTCTGCATATGACTAAGTTGGAGATTTCCCATTGATAGGACCCAGGTGGCGCTGTGGGTTAAACCACTGAGCCTAGGGCTTGCTGATCAGAAGGTCGGCGGTTCGAATCCCTGTGACGGGGTGAGCTCCCGTTGCTTGGTCCCAGCTCCTGCCAACCTAGCAGTTCGAAAGCATGTCAAAATGCAAGTAGATAAATAGGAACCGCTACAGTGGGAAGGTAAACGGCGTTTCCATGTGCTGCTCTGGTTTGCCAGAAGCGGCTTTGTCATGCTGGCCACATGACGTGGAAGCTATACGCCGGCTCCCTCGGCCAATAATGCGAGATGAGTGTGCAACCCCAGAGTCGGTCACGACTGGACCTAATGGTCAGGGGTCCCTTTACCTTTTTACTCTGCATATGACTAAGTTGGAGATTTCCCATTGATCGTTACATTTTGAATGAGAACTCTGCATTCACCACAGCTTTTAAAGAATATACAATATTATCAGTTGCCATTCCAAAATTAAAAAATTCCTAAAGTAGCACCTTAAAGACCAACTAAGTTTTTATTTTGGTATGAGCTTTCGTGTGCATGCACACTTCTTCAGATACCAAAATTGTTCATTGAAACACAAGAGGTCATGCCCTCTAGATTAATTGATTCCAGAGATGAAAACACACAGAGACACACACACTACTTAATTGGGAGGGACATAAAAATAAAACTTACTAGCTCAAGTTGTAAAATCAGGTAAGCAATAAAATTAAAAGGAGGCTGGTGCATTGCAAACTGAGAATCTGTCTCCTGCATTGCCTGAACACTCGTGTCAGAGGCCCTGGTATGGCTACTCTAGAGTAACGACTCCAGCATGGTCTTTTAAGGCTTTTATTAAGTGCTGACTATTTACAGTGTTCAGAGCAATAAAAATGCATCCTTAAGGTGAGGTGTCTGAACTCCCGAATGGCGATTGGCGCGTTTTCTTCCAGCACCACAACTTTGGCAGACCCAACCTCTTCCCCCTACGTTTGCGTCGCAATTCGGGAGTTGGGGGGATTGGCCTCCCCCCCCCCCCCCCCGTGCGTCCAACTTCCTGTCCCACCTGAGGCATGGGCTCCACAACCCTGCCTGAGCCTCGGACACCACTTCCTGACTCTCCGCTGGAGGCAGAGCTCTCCTTACTCTCTCCAGCGCTTGGTGATGGGCTGGAACTTAAGATGGGAGGGACTTCCCTGTATCCCTCGTCCCTCACAACTCGCTTTTGCACAGCATTAGCCAGAGATTTATCGTTCACTGGGCGCCACTAAAAATATCTAAATGCATGGACAATGGCACGTTAGAGCCTTGTAAAATGAAAATTGAAGTAGGACTTGAAAGAGAATAGCATGAAGTAACAGATTTAACTACTTCTGTACAGCTATGAAGAAAGCCAGTAAGACTGAGATTATGGTGCCAAGAAGCACGCTTGCCATTTTTGATAGATTGTGGGGCCACAGTCACACCATACAGTTAAAGGTCTGTGATACCACTTTAAACAGTCATGGCTTCCCCCCAAAGAATTCTGGGAGCCGCAGTTTGTTATAGGCGCTGGGTGTGTAGTTAGGAGATCCCTATTTGCTTCTCAGAGATACAGTTCCCAATGTTCCCTGGGACTAATTGTTAAACCACTCTGGGAGCTGTGGCTCTGGGAGCAGAATAGGGGTCTCCTAACAATTCTCAGCAGCTTAAAAAAAAAAAAAAGTATACAGAATTCTTTGGAGGAAGCCAAGACTGTTTAAAGTGGTATCATACATTCAGATAGAGATTTGACTGTGAAAGAGCCTAACTGCCAATGTGGGCAGCTGGAGTTTGGACTGAGTGGCCTCAGATAAGGACTATTTCTCAGTAAGGGTAAAAGGTAAAGGGACCCCTGACCATTAGGTCCAGTCATGACCGACTCTGGGGTTGCGCGCTCATCTCGCATTATTGGCCGAGGGAGCCGGCGTATAGCTTCCAGGTCATGTGGCCAGCATGACAAAGCCGCTTCTGGCAAACCAGAGCAGCACACGGAAACGCCGTTTACCTTCCCGCTGTAGCGGTTCCTATTTATCTACTTGCATTTTGACGTGCTTTTGAACTGCTAGGTTGGCAGGAGCAGGGACCAAGCACGGGGATTCGAACCGGCAACCTTCTGATCGGCAAGCCCTAGGCTCTGTGGTTTAACCCGCAGCGCCACTCACATCCCTTGTCAGTGAAGAGAGATAGGGTCTATCTGAGAGATCTCCAACTTGGGAGAGGGAGTTGTTCTGTTGGGATAAGCTAGGCAGTGCAGTTTGATCCCATGAGGGGAAAGAGAAAAGTGAGAAGGGGCTGAGTGGGTATTGCGGGTTAAGAACAGTAATAGCCATTCTAGGTGGGGAAAGTCTTGAGACTTAGTTTGGGAAAGAGTGTCATTTAAAATTCTCTGTAAAGAGTGTGCTTCTTAAAAATAAGTTTTGTCCCTTACTCCTGAAACCATCATGCTAAATGAACAATATGTTCCACTTTTTTCGCCAATCGAGTTTGTGCAGCGACTGGGGCAATGGAATAAAAACTTGCCTACAATATCTTTGCTTATCTTTATTTTAAATAATAATCAAAACAGCTGCAACTCACAACCCCTGACCAGTCCACACCAGCCAGTACCGCACAAAGCATTTGGTCAACTTATATACAGTTTTCAAATTACCGTACCCTATCACATCGCTGCATTTGGTGCAGTAGGTAAACTCCCCCTGCTAATTAGTCAAATTGTTAAGATACTACAGGTGTGTTGAATTGTCAAGACCTCACAGGTGCGCTGCCATACAGATTATAACTACAAACACATACCTCTGAGTAGCACCATTGACCACTTCAATATTAAGAAAACCTAACACAATATAGTTTTGTTTCAGCAATTCATCCACATACTGTGGCCCTCTGGGTGGGGAATGAGTGGACACCGGGCAGCCTTCACAGAAGTACAATACTTTGTTGTTGTGTAAACAAACACTACCACAAATAAAATAAAAAAAATTCATTCCAGCAGCACCTTAAAGACCAACCAACTTTTTATTTTGGTATGAGCTTTCGTGTGCATGCACACTTCTTCAGATACACTGAATTAGAAGTCCCCAGACGCTTATATGTATGTAGAGAAAGGGTGGGGAGGGGTGGTGGAAATGGGTGATAGACTGATAGCTGTTGACGACTGCAAACGACTGCTGTCTTACTACAAAGGAATTTCAGAAATAGGCTGGAAAGAGAAGTTGCTGAATTGCAACTTATCACCAAGCTTAAAACCATGGAGAGACCTGGTTTGAACAGAGACGTTGGATTCTTATCTCATTATCCATAAAGCGATCCTCAGCCACCTCACCCCTTGCTTTTTCATGCAAGTCCATTTGCAGTCGTCAACAGCTATCAGTCAGTCAATCACCCATACCCCTCCCCACCCTTTCTCTACATATAAGGGTCTGGGGACTTCTATTTCAGTGTATCTGAAGAAGTGTGCATGCACATGAAAGCTCATACCAAAATAAAAACTTAGTTGGTCTTTAAGGTGCTGCTGGAAGGAATTTTTTTATTTTGTTTCGACTACATCAGACCAACACGGCTACCTACCTGTAACTACCACAAATAGTTAATCCCAGGCCTTTCTTGGATTAGTATCGGGTAGAGTATTATTTATTAAGATACCCATACAATCTCCCATGTTACCTAGCACCCATCTTCAGTGAGGGTTCTGTTACCATAAAATGGGGTGGGTTGGTGTGGCTTTAACAACCCAACTCCCAGAGTCCCCCAAGTTCATTATTGGTCAGAGAAGAATGAGCTGAGGCAGGATCCAGTGAAACCAAGGCAGATCTTTTTTTTATTCTGTTGCAACAGAAGTCACACATACTTGAGGTAGGTGAGGATCCAGAACAAAAGCGTGCAAGGCTGTAGAAATTGCCTGCCCCTTAGCCAAGGACCACCCCAAAAGCATGGGTCACAGAAAGAGGCTGTCTACAACAGAAATTTGAGTGTGTGGCCTGCTTCCTGGCTGTTAAGATATCTTATGTTTGCTAGGTGCACCTGTGTCACCAAGCAAGACAGAATGACACTCTATTAAATTCTTCAGCGATGAGAGCTCATGGAAGGAAGACGTCGTCCATGGGGCACCAGCAATGGTGGCTGGTACCCACTGAGATGCAAGGTCAGGGATGCCAATAGCAGGTGGGGCCAGAGCCACTGACTGACAAAGCCAACTCATTCTAATTTTGACCCCATCTTCCTCCCTGTTGAGTTCTAGGAAAGCAACATAAGGGTCTGTACATGCTGCCCCTTTAAAGCACCCTTGAAGCACATTCTGCCCTCCAAGAATTCTAGGTACTGTGATTTGTTAAGGCTTGCTGGGAACTGTAACTCTGTGGGGAGGGAGTTTACAGAGTTATTTGAAGGAAAGAGTGTGCTTTGAATATGCTTTATCCTTTGTAGGCAGCCTGAGACTCTGGAGGAGGAAGTTGACAGCCGGGGCTATCCTCCTGATAGGTCGAGAAGGCGAGTCTGGCTGAGGGCAGACTGAGGTTGGTGGGGCAATCACCCTCGTGGAACAATCCTCATTGTCTATCAGGGAATTAAATATGCTTCCTTGCAGTTCACCGGAGTCTCTCTTGACGCTCTCTCACTTGGCGATCAAGCGCAGCTTTCTCTTCCTGCACTGACACCCCATTCTGGCCTCTCCAAGCTTCCTTCGGCACCCCCTCGCACGCCAAAGGCTCAGCAATAACAGATTATTTTTTGCGACCTACTTTGTCGAGAAAATTGCCTGTATTCAGCCTGACTTTGCTGTCACAACTCTTGAACAGCGATAACATTTTCCGCTACATTCTTCTCTCTTATCTCTGAAAAAAATCGCCATGGTAATTTTCTTAATGCTTTCAAACTTCCATTGCATAGCCGAAAGACTCGGGAGCGCAATGGAAGCAAGCAACATGCCCGGGAGAGAACATTGTTGTCGTAACCAGCAATAATGAATGCTGCCCAAATTGTCTGCGCAAGTGTGCCATTTGTTGGAGGATGAGGCAAAGGTGGCGTTGGGCCTGTGAGCGGGAGTGTAAGGGATGTGTGTGCTTGGCTGTCAGCTTACACCGGGGGGGGGGGGAGACGACCCTTTTTCTTCCTGAGGGCCAAATTGCCTTCTGGGTGAACCTTCTGGGGGCCACATGCCAGAGGCGGCCATGACCATAAGCAAAAGGGGGGGGGCAACAAATGTAACTTTTACTTTTGTACAGTTGGCTAGATTCTACAGTGTCACACGACTGCACACCCCATTCACAGCCATCTATTGTAGACAGGTGCCACCCACCTCTGTCATAGTCCCATACTGCTCAATCATGGCAGAGCTCAGTGGCAGGCGAGGCTAGCTAACTAACCAAGTCTCAGGAGGGGTACTTGCCTGAGGGCAGAGTCCGTATGCCAGGTTCAGTCCAGTCTTAAGGTCAGGAGTATCTCAGTTCACGTAGTCAAATGGTTCAGGGGTCAAGAAAGCTGAGAGTCCAAGGTCAGGAAAAGCGAGAAGCAGCAAGATCTGGCCAGGAACAACGAATGTTTTCTAGCAACTGACTGAGGCTGGAAACCCTGCTTAAGGAGACTGGAACCAGCTGGTTCTCATCAGGAGCAAGAAGGCTGATCATCAGCAGGTGGAGTCACTCTGCCTTCTGCTCCTTCAGGCTGCTGCTCAACAGGTGAAGCCGACTCCTGGGTCATGAAAACCCCTGTCATTTGCCTCTGATGCCACCCACCTCTGGCATTAGACACACAGATGGTAAAGGTTGAAACCACAGAGAAAAACCAGTTGTGTGCCTGCCTTCTCATTACTGCGCATGATTGACAGTTATTGGAGGAACAGCATTGTACGCTTCACCTTTTCTGTCTATACTACCATCTCCCCTACAGACCCTCTTAAGTTCAGCAGAGGCCTCCTTTCCAACTTTTTCCTACACAAAACGGGGATGCCTGCCTTCCAGGACACGCTCCCGGGCGACTCACATGACCCACACCTCGCAAGAGAGCGCAAGATCGCTGCACCCAAAATGGCCGCCAAGAGATCATGTGGAAAAAATGGGATGTCCCATTTTTCCTGAGGCACTTGGAAGGTATGCAGAGGGTAGTTTCCAATCTATGGAACTGGCACTGTTACACGTGCCACGTAACACTCTTAAGAAATGTACATTTTATGTGGCAGCACTCATACTTTGGAACTTCCTGCATACTGTATTGATATCAGCCAGGCACCGACTTCACTGTACTCCTTTTGGTGCCTGCTAAAAACATTTTTGCCTAGACCAGCCTAGCCAGAATGCTGGCATGTGTTTTAATCTGTTTTTAGTTTAGAGCTGGTTTTAATTATTTGAATGTTTTGCTGTTTTTAACTCTTCTATTCTTTTTGTAAATTGCTTTTGAGTTTTTATTTGCAGTCATGTGGCATATAAATTTTATGAAATGAATGAATGCTGGATTTTAAATTGCTGTCACCCTCCCTTGGACCTGCTGCTGAAGGACGAGTAACGACAACAATACTACTACTGTGATTTAATACGTATTTGATATCAAAATCCCATTATTTGTAGTAAAGAAAAAGAATGTTAGCAGATTTTAAATCCTGCAATCTTGTAGATTTTCCTCTGAAGGTGCCCCACACTTCTCTTCTAATTCGTTACAGAATCAAATCTATGGTAAGCAAAGTAAATTAGATTCAGTGACATTCTGCTAATTGAGTCATTCCCCCTTCTCCGTGGCTTGGCTGAGTTTTTAATTACCAGCTAATCTCATCAATATGGTGGATGACTGGCAGCATGCAGATCACTGTATTACAACCACAGTGAATTAGAACGAGATATTTTATGGCTCACTGCTTGACCCAGGGCTCTCCTGTCACCGCACACTGGGGATGAACAGGGGAGCTATGGTCATCAGCTGACCTGGAAGTGGAAGGAATAATCACGCTGATCGCTCTAGCAAATAAGCAAGAGCGAAGGCGGTACCAAGCTTTGAAGCTCCCCTCCAAAAGAAAGGGCAACAGGTGCTGAAAAGGAAAGTGAAGAAAATATAAGTTGTTCTGGAACACAGTCTTGAACAGGTCCTGCCATCAGTGTATCCACCAGCCTCCCCCCCCCCCCCGCAAAAAAATTATCTCTGTCATTGATAAGGTTGCCAGACCTCCTCCAGGTCTGAAGTCTTCGGGTTTGCTTCAACCTCTCCAGGGAGCAAGCAGAGGGCCAGAATCTCCAAATAGGAAAGACTGCCTTTAATAATATATATATATTTAGGATCAGGACAGGGGGGGGGGGATCACAGGAAAGAACCACAGCAACGCGTGGCCGGGTCAGCTAGTAATATATATATATTTAATATTATGAAGAGTGTGCATGCAGCTGGAAAGCTTCAGCTGCAAACTGTAGCATGGGCACTCTGGGGATAAGGGTCTGCCCTCCTCTGCTCCCCCCCCATCTCCAGGACCCGCCCCGTGACATCACCAGGGGCTGCCTCTGGGTCTCAGGTTTGGGCCCTGAAATCTGAGGGTTTGGGATGCTCCTGACCCGGCAAATCTAATCATTGAATATCCTGATTGGGGCTGATGAGAGCTGGAAGTCAACAATGTCTGGAGAGCAAGCAGGTGGGCTGATGCTTCACCCTGTTTGTTTGTTTGTTTGTTTGTTTGTTTGTTCATTTATATACCATTTTTCTTTTTTTTAAAAAAACAACAACAACCCACAAAGCATTTTACAAAGAAAAGGCAATTAAATACCATATGGAAAACATCAAAATCCACATATATATAAAGATCAAGCTTCAGAACACAGCATTCCGCTGAGCATGCTTAATTTTATTCAAGATCCACATCAAGACCTCAACCAACCTTCACTCGCATGCTCTCAACAATGACAGAATCCCAATAAAGGGAAGGAGCCTAAAGTAGATATACAATAGAAGTGTTGTTTCAATTTGACTTCCTCCTTCAGGGGCTGTGGACCAATGGTCCATAACTAAGAAGCAATATATTCTGGGGTGTTCATGCTGTGAGCCCCTCCATCCTGTGTTCAGGTTGTATAAATGTGTAAATAAAACCATGTATCCTAAAAATACATCAGTGGACTAGGGGGACTAGGCTAGTTTAATTTAGGGAACTAGCCTAGTCCCCCTAGTCTACTAATGTATCTTTTAAAGCCTGGTGCCTCCTTCCCAAAGCCTGGGAAGCTTCTGCTTGGCTTAGGGAGGGAGGCATGATGCTCTCGTATGCGACGTTCCCTCCCACTGCCCTTACAAGCTGGCACTTCTGGCTCCAACTGTTCCCCATGAAAAATTTCACTGCGTGCCGCTGGTCTCCATTGATCTTCTTTGCAAGGAAGATGAACCCTGGGTAAGCGCTTGGGATCCGTGGAGTCTCTCGCTGCTCAGAGATTGGGGGGTCGTGCAACCACAATGGAGAGAGGCAAGCCTAGACTTCTGCTCATTATTCATGGGCAGGAAAACAGAAAGGAAAAGTAGAGAGGAGTAAGAAGAGGGGCTTTGCTGGATCAACAGCACGGTCCCTGCTGGGGTGGACATCAGCAGATGCTCCATGGTGCAAACCTACAAAGCTGGCCTAATAGACCTTCGCATTGAATGGCACCTAGACACAGCCACCCCTAGTGGATTGGCCAGCCACTTGCCACCACCAAGCAAGCTTCTCTGGGTCCACAGGCGAGGACAGTAACCAGCAGAGGGGGGCTTAATGTAGAGCCCTCTCACACCTGGAAGTGGCCCCGTTGAAGGATTACTGTACTGATAGAGGCCACCAACCAGATACAAGGAGCCCCCTGAAGACCAGCTCATTGGCATATTGCCTCCTTCAATGAAGTCATTCTGGCCTTTAATACGAAGAGGATCCATCCCATCTGAAGCATGTAACATCTCCCTTGTTTGCAAAGAATAAAAGAAACTCGTGTTAAAGAAAAAGGGGCTTTCAAAAGATTTTTTTATATATAATTGATGTCTTCTGAACCAAAAGGGTAAAAATAAACCCAAGATACGAAGAAAGGCATAATGTTCCAAAGAACAAATTAGACATGCAAGAAGGATAAATGCTTTTCATCTTGACATGTTGTTCTCCAAGATGAGGAGCCTTGGCTGCGGGGAAGAAAAATCAATGGTGGCTTTTGTCATTTACTTCAGTGAGTCCAAAGGTCAAGCTCTTGATCTTCCTTTGGCAGCATCTGAAGGGCACTGACCAGAATATAGATCTAGTAACATTTACCCTCTGGCTAGAGGCCAGTTAAGAACATAAGGCGGGCCTGCTGGATCAGGCCAAAGGCCCATCTAGTCCAGCATGGTGTTCTCACAGCGGCCAGCAGATGCCTGTGAGAAGCCTGCAAGGTGGACACAGCACTCTACGCACCTGAGATTCCCAGAAACAGCTATTCAGAGCCATAATGCCTCTGACAGAAAAGGTAGGGCACAGCTATGGTGGCTAATAGCCATTGGTAGCTTTGTCCTCCATGAATGTGCCCAATCCTCTCTTGAAGTTGGTGGCCAGCCCTGCCTCCTACATAGCCAAACATCCTACTCTCAATGTGTTAACCGTCCTGCCAAACATGCCATCACCCCGAGGAATGGAGGAGCAGCCTGCCCTACTTGGATTTCAAAGTGGACTTGCCAGATCCGATCTGGGTGGATCTGCAACCCATTATGAAGTGATCCGAGGGTTTAAAAACACACTTCAAAGCACCAGTGAGGTGATCCGAGGGTTGCATGCTCCATCTGTTCCTCCTCCCACCATCCAAATAATATTTTTAACTTTTGAAAAGAGCTTGCTCAGCAGACCAAAGCCTGGCCGGAGCATCAGACTCCTTGCCATGTGCTTTGGCAAAAGGGCCTTTAAATTGTTGTTTTTTCTACTGGAACAGAAAAATCTGTTCCAAACAGTTTTTATTAAGTAGACGTTAAGTTTTGAGCTTTGTCATAAGTGATCACACACACACACACACACACACACAACATTGTTGCTTGCATCCATCTGTCTCAAGTGACAAAGGAGTTCGCCTCCAGGGGTGAAGTCAAACCGCTGCATTAGCTGCACCAACATGACTTCTTCAGGGTGCAAGCCTGGGCAGTGTGTATTGTCCAGACAATAATTTTCCTCCTTCTAGATGTGTTACCTTCCCAGGCTGACGAGCCCCATCTGCCCCTCACTTCCACAGCATGTGCAAAAACTGCCTTCCTAACCCTTGGATCCACTATTGATCTCATCCGCTCAATCTGCTGGAGCCTTTCTTTGCATGCAGGGGGAGTTCCTAACTCACCAAGGGTTTGAGACCCATTGGCTACCCTCACCAATCCATCTACGGCTTGCCTATCAGAAGGTCGGCAGTTCGAATCCCTGCGACAGGGTGAGCTCCCGTTGCTCGGTCCCAGCTCCTGCCAACCTAGCAGTTTGAAAGCACGTCAAAGTGCAAGTAGATAAATAGGTACCGATCCAGCGGGAAGGTAAACAGCGTTTCCGTGCGCTGCTCTGGTTTGCCAGAAGCGGCTTAGTCATGTTGGCCACATGACCTGGAAGCTTTATGCCAGCTCCCTCGGCCCATAACGCGAGATGAGTGCCGCAACCCCAGAGTCGGTCATGACTGGACCTAATGGTCAGGGGTCCCTTTACCTTTTATCCTCACTGAGAAATAGTCCTTATCTGAGGCCACTCAGTCCAAACTCCAGCTGCCCACATTGGCAGTTAGACTCTTTCACAGTCAAATCTCTATCTGACTGTATGATACCACTTTAAACAGTCTTGGCTTCCTCCAAAGAATTCTGTATACTTTTTTTTTTTTTAGGTGCTGAGAATTGTTAGGAGACCCCTATTCTGCTCCCAGAGCCACAGCTCCCAGAGTGGTTTAACAATTAGTCCCAGGGAACATTGGGAACTGTATCTCTGAGAAGCAAATGGGGATCTCCTAACTACACACCCAGCGCCTATAACAAACTGCGGCTCCCAGAATTCTTTGGGGGGGAGCCATGACGTTTAAAGTGGTATCACAGACCTTTAACTGTATGGTGTGACTGTGGCCCCACAATCTATCAAAAATGGCAAGTATGCTTCTTGACACCATAATCTCAGTCTTACTGGCTTTCTTCATAGCTGTACAGAAGTAGTTAAATCTGTTACTTCATGCTATTCTCTTTCAAGTCCTACTTCAATTTTCATTTTACAAGGCTGTACGCTGGCTCCCTCGGCCAATAAAGCGAGATGAGCACCACAACACCCGAGTTGTCCGCACTGGACCTAAGAGTCAGGGGTCCCTTTACCTTACATATAATCTTACATATGAATTTGTGAATTGTGAAACTGAATGGATATTTTTCTGCATTGATTTTGTTTATCTGTCGATTCAGGTACCCTGCGTGGTGGCGAGTGTATGAAATAAAAAGTGGGAGGTGACTGTCTTTCAAAGAGTGTTTTCCACTTTATAGCCATGTGAATTTGCTTAACTCCCTCTCTTTTAACTATTTGCAATTATATAAAAGCTTCACGTTGAGTTATAGCTGTTCAGAAATCTGGGCATTTGTTTTGTGCAATGATTGCAGTTCAGCCCTCTACATGAATAAAAAGAGAGTTAGGAAGTTATGACTGCTTCATCTCAGCAATGCTATTGATAATTAATTGAGCCTGTATTAGAAGCAGACGGGGGGGGGAAGGGGGTGCAAGCCAGTGAAATGGGGGGGGGGAATGCTTCAAGGGAAACCCAGTGTTTTGATGAAAATGGCATTATTGTTGCATGGAGTGATATCTTTTATTACTTTCTAAGAGAGGAAAGCTACTGCTATCAATAGTCTCTTTGCTTCTTCTAACTGTACAATCCACAATGTGTCCCTCTTAGGATGCCTCCGCCATCTTCAACATTCCAATATGGGCAAACAGACTGGCATTGTATTCAACTAAATTCTATAAGACTATACACTCAATTTAATTATGACTAATTTAGATCAGTTAAGTTCCATTCGAGCTACTCCAAGTATAATTAAATCAGATACAACCAGGGCTTTCCACACAACCCCAGCCGGAACTCGCCGGAACTCAGTTGGGCACCATTGCCTTTCCTGTATAAGAGAAAAGGGAGACGCTCCTGTTGAGTTCCAGCATCTCTTTTTCTAGAAAAATAGCACTGGATACAACCCAATATTCCCAAAGAGCTTAGCAGTAAATATCTTTACTACCCAACTTCTGGTTAGAGTAAAGGCAGATGAGACAGACGTTGTGCGTGTATAATTAAATGTGTGAGGCATCTCGAGGTGGTTTAGAGTTCAATGTAAACATACACAGAACAATTACATATATAAAACCGTTTAAAAAGAAAGACAAATGAAAACAATCATTCATATATATATATATATATATACACACACACACACACACACACACACACACACACAGCGGTGCCTCACAAGACGAATTTAATTCGTTCCGCGAGTCAATTCATTTTGCGAAAAATTCATCATGCGAATTGCGGTTTCCCATAGGAATGCATTGAAATTTCTTTTTTTGCCCATAGGAACACATTAATTAAATTTCAATGCATTCCTATGGGAAACCGCGATTCGCAAGACGAATTTTTCGCAAAATGAATTCGTCTTGCGAATCACCATCAGATCGCAAGACGCAGTCTTGCAAAAAAATTCATCATGCAGGGCATTCGTCTTGCAAGGTACCACTGTACACATATATATGCAACTAAAAACATGTCTATATATTGTTATAGGTTAGGGGGCCAGTGTGGAAAATAACAACCCTCCCTCCTCACAAGAAAACTAGATTATCTATCATGGGGCAGGGCTGGATTTGAAACTCCCTCATTCACTGACTATGTTCCTGTGGTGCCAGGATTATTCAGGTGACATTTTTGTCCTCATCCTTTGGATCCCCCCTCCCAATTTACTAAGGAACCATTTTGACTGAGGACGCCCGAGGCAAGAGAATGGGCCTCGCTCAGCCCATGATGGAGTCAGTGCAAGATTTAGGGCGGTGCAAGAGCTTTCCCCACACAGGGAGCTGAGCCAAGGGGGCACAAAACTGAGATGGTCCATAACCGAGAAGAGCCATTTTGGAGCGCCAAATTTTGGCCTCGCACAGGGCGCCACACTACAAAAGATTGCCCAAGTCATCCCTTGATGGAGATAAGCCTTCCCTTCCCTCTGTATCTGGTGCCTATGGCCCTCCAGATGTTGTCAGACTCCAGCTCTCACTCCTGCCAGCATGCCTAATGGTCAGAGTCCGATAAGATCTAGCAGGACAGATTCCCTACTCCTTCTTTATATCAAGCAATAACACACATAGCCAGACAATTTTGCACTACCAGGTACGTTTGGAGTTGCTGGGTGGACTGTCCCCCGTTTGTGTGCTGCAAAGGAGGGGAGGAGAGATCATTTTCTTCTTCCTCTGTGGGAACTCAAAGCAGCTAACAGCACAAAAATGGAACGCAAGTTAGATGATGCAGAAACAAATATTCCCTCTATTTCTAATGTCCAAGCTATGAGTGCCATTTCTTATGTTGCCAAAATGGCACAACCCACGAAGAAGGTGGAGGGGGGGGGGACCGAAGTTCTGCAGAAACACACAAAAATATTTAGGGCAGGAACCCCCAAAAACACCTCCATGAAAACTACTCCTTGCTTCTGATATTACAAAAGCAACAAAATATTGATACATACATACATACACAATGACAACATTCATGCAACATTGACAGTATCTCTCCATTGATTTTCACATTCATTGTTTGGTCTATCATGACATTATTGAAGACTGAAGGTAGCTTGCAAGCTTCAGAGCAAGTCTGAGTTTTCCAGCGGATGGAAATGGGTTTAATTGGTTTTTTAAAAAATGTGAACATTTTTATATTGTGGGTATCGTTGTTAACTGAGATATTTCATAGGAAGCTGTTCATAAAAGAATAATGCAAGTACACTCGTACATGTGTAATTAAGGGAACGATAACCAAGTGTGATCTAGAGACCCAACACCAGGCAGACCATGGGAACCCTGAGTTTTCAGTATTTGAATTTTAATTCTGCAGAAGCATTCCTTTGTTGCTGTTGCTGTTGAATGGTGGGTTTGATTCAAAGACACAACATTGCTGAATCCAGGGAAGCAGCTGGAAAGTCTTTTGAGGTCACCTCTGGTAGGGAAGATGATGTCTTTGCTTGCCTTGGGTGCATTATATAAGCCAAGAGTGCCCTCTGCTGAAATGGAAACTTTCACATAGAGATTACTCTCATATCAATCAAACTGACAAGTCTCTTCATTTCATCCTTCTTTTTGAGGCTGAGATCACTGTCTTTCAAGTACCAAGTATAGAAACATGATTTTCAAATGGGGGTGGCAGGGAATAAATAGGGCTACTGGTGGACACCACAAAAAGCTAAGCCTGTATTAGTGTACTGAAGTAGAGCAGGTGAGATTGGGGGATTCCCTGCTCCGCTCTGAAGCCATGTCAAAGATCCTAGGGCCAGCCTCCCTCTCCTCCAGCCACAAACTGTCATGGTTATAGAACTGTAAATTTAAAAAAATGTATGGGAGTCAGGGATAGAATCATAGAGTTGGAAGAGACCACAAGGGCCATCCAGTCCAACCCCCTGCCAAGCAGGAAACACAATCAAAGCATTCTTGACATATGCCTGTCAAACCTCTGCTTAAAGACCTCCAAAGAAGGAGACTCCACCACACTCCTTGGTAGCAAATTCCACTGCCGAACAGCTCTTACTGTCAGGAAGTTCTTCCTAATGTCTAGGTGGAATCTTCTTTCTTGAGGTTTGAATCCATTGCTCCGTGTCCGCTTCTCTGGAGCAGCAGAAAACAATCTTTCTCCCTCTTCCATATGACATTCTTTCATATATTTGAACATGGCTATCATATCACCCCTTAACCTTCTCTTCTCCAGGCTAAACAGACCCAGCTCCCTAAGCCGTTCCTCATAAGGCATCGTTTCCAGGCCTTTGACCATTTTGGTTGCCCTCTTCTGGACACGTTCCAGCTTGTCAGTATCCTTCTTGAACTGTGGTGATCTACTATGAAACTAATGAAACTATGAAAATAATGAAGCTTAAGCTTCAGGGCCCTTAATCCCAGAGCAGCCCCAGAAATGAATTTAGTCCCATTGCTTTAAAATGTTGGGTCTACCAGACCAAATTTGAGTCACATGATTTTTTGTTGTATACATTTCAACCAACCCCAAGCTTGAGAGTCAGTAACACAGATGTTGTAAAGGTGTGGTGATCTGTCACGGAACTACCTCATTGAAAAAGATGTCAGTGGTTACCCAGACCTTGTTGCTGGTTGTGAAGGGGCCCCCGGTGACAGTTCGAGATTTGGGGCCCCCAAAATGTAGGTCTGCCACTGACAAGAGGAAGATTTTAAACACAGATTCTTTTTCTACTCTTCTCCAGAGCATTTAGGGCAACCAACCTAGCCTTGTCTCTTTCCACCCCACAAGAAAGATGAAGTGGTTGCTGGCCAGGGGATCCTTAGAAGTTTAGAGCAAGAAGCTCAGTTCTAACGTATCTGCCATCTTACCAGAAACCCAGCTACTTGCTCATGCTCACCTAAGACACTTGATGGCTGACTGGTGCAAGAGGGAGCTGGTATAGGAGAGTCAGGTTCGAATCAACGTGCTCAATCCAAAAGTAAGTGTCTCGTGGCTCCTTCAGAAGTACGAGATTAAGCTGAATGATAGTTGGTGCCCTTTTGGGCTGGTGGTACGGAAGGCAGGGCGACCAAAAACAGTTGGATCCAAAGCCATTAAGAGGAGCTGCCAACTAATTCTGGTTTTCTCTCCAGCCTCCTCCACCTGCTGCATGAGTCACTGAAATTCATGAGGACCACCAGTTTTTTCAAGTTAGGATCTGATAAAATGACCCGTGGCTTAGCTCCCACAAAATGCACTCAGGCGGTTTCTGCCTGTCTTCTTGATCATGTTTTGGTAACAGTGATCCTATCCTGTGATTGTTGTTTTGAGTCATTTTAGGGGATCCTCACCTACAGGTCAAATTTTTGGTGATTTTTTTCTAGAATCCTGGCTCGCATGCCACATTTTCAGTTATTTTTCAGGATCCTGACCCCGCACATAATTTTTCGATCTGTTTTAATCCTGACCCATGTGTCATATTTTAGGTGATTGTTTCTCAAGCTACTTGATGTGGTGGACTGGCATTTTTTAAATAAAAAAAACCCAATGTGCCAGGGCCTGACGCCATATTTGGTCCCTGAAGCATCCCACCTAACTTTGGCTGTGGTGGAGTCTCCACAAACTGGCAGACAATGACTCATGGATCAGCCCTCATCTGCAAACAACTTTAATTTTCAGTCATTTTGGGGGATGCTGATCAGAATTTTGGTCGTTCCAGTACAACTGAAGAAAAATAAAGAGCTGGATTTCAATATCCACGCTTGTTGAAATGCAGAAGAGAAGAAAATGCAAATTCATTTGGGTTTTAGATCCATTCCTCTACCATTTCCACCATTTAGAATAGGAAATAGCACATCTCCTTTTCCCTTTGTACTGTGTTTCAAGAAAGAAGCGTCTTTGCTATTGCCAGTCCTCAGCTCCATCCAAGAGTACTCAGAAATAGCCATGGGCTCGCTGCACCTAACTTGATGTCAATTTCCAAACCATGCTCATTTGCAAGATAGCATTTTCAAGACATTTTTGATGCCAGCAATATTTGCATATTGCCTTTCCTTTGCTCGTGCCTTGCTTAAATGAGGAACAGAGGCGTGCCTTGCTTAAATGAGGAACTGTGCCAAAGACAAAATGGAAATGCCAAACCTCATTTGAACTCCAGGGAAGGTTCCGTGTTTAGTTCTTAAAACTGCACAACCCTAAATAAGGGTGCATAACAGAGAGGCCTGTTGCTCTCTATGGGACTTGCTTCTGAGTAGACAGCACATATTAACTCATTTGTTTTCCATTTTATACATTTTCAACACAAGAATTCCATGAAGAAGTATGGCACACCAGTCCCATTACTGATGCAAGCACGAAGAAAATTTAAGTTATGGGCATGTCTTCAGTCACCAGTAATTTAACAGCCATGAGTTCAATTAAGAGAATGATTTTAAAGGAAAGGGGGACACAGAGGGATTTCCTGTAGTAGGTACAGGAATCCAGGGCAAATGAGCAAACTCTTTCAGGGTAAATACTTTGGCGAATGATTTATCTCTCTGGACAAGTCTAGAGCCATTCAATTAAAAGCTCACATGAAGGATATATTTGAGAAAGTAAATTTATTAGCGATTCAGTGTAGAGACAGGCAAATTAGTCTGTCATTTTTGAATGTGTGCACCCAAAAGTTGGCTCCTCCCTTTTCCAGATTAATCTGAGAATATATTTTTGTTCCAATTGTGCACTTAAATATTATATGGCTGAGTTTGGCTTATTCCCTCCTCCCTTCCAAACCATTTTCCTTTTGTGTCATTCACGGAAGGTTGGGACCAAGCAACAAACATCTTCTCCCAAAGATGTCCCACAAGGCGGCATGGAGATTTTTCCACTGGGTTTACTGCTGAAGGCTTTCTCACAAATCAGTACAGCTTTAAGGCAGCAGAGCTTTAGGATCAGTTTTTGCTTCTCCTAGATGGGCCACCTTCCCAGGTTGACAAAGCCCCATCTGCCCCTCGCTTCCCTCTACAGCATGTGCAGAAACTGCCTTTTTGACCGTTGGATCCACCATTTGTCTCGTCTGCTCAATCCATCGGAGTCTGCCTTCACATGCAGGGGAAGTTCCTAACTCATGGAAGGATTGAGACCCAAAGGCTACCCTCACCTGGTTTAGCTATCCATTTGAAGCTGTTTTGTGGTCCATGGCTGCTGTCACACGCTGACAGCTTCTAGGAGCCACAGTAGCTCTAAACTGCAGGAACAGTATTCTTCTGCTCGGGTCCAGCTTGTGAGTTTCCTCACAAATCAGGTTGGCCATTGCAGCAACAGGATGCTGGATTAAATGGGTCATTGGCCTCATCCAGGAGGTCTCTTCTTATGTTAACATCATTTCAATTTTGATAGCCCTTCTGCACTCCCAGTAATGACGACAGTACTAATAAGCATCTCTAACAAGAATGATATCAATTGCCTTCTAAGTGACACACAAACTACAATAAAATGCTTCAGGGATGTGCAAAATGCAGACTTAAAACCATAAAAGGCTTTGTGCATCTGATGGACTTGGCCCTAGTTCCCAAATGACTGCACCATAATCCATTTGTTCACTCTTTAAGGTGGAATTCTGGTTTTTTTGCTCCTAGATGCAAAGCGACAAATTCTGGAGGATAATCAGTTGGGGGTTTTTAGGAGTAAGAAAGACAGAATGGGACCAGGAGGATGGGCAGCCAGCCAGAGGCTTTCCAAAAGCTTGAAGACTCAAGGGCAAGAAGATACTCTGAAGGTAGCGGGCTACGTTCCAACATAGGAGGCAGAGGGAGTGTGATAAGGAACAATAATAGGCATGACTGGCAAATCTACTGTAAAATTGGCCAACCGCACAATTCTTTCCATATTCAATAGAGGCGGATAAACATGAAGTCCTGTGATATGGATGCATCAAATGAATGTGATCTGGGAGTCCTTGGCTGGCCAACAAAATCCAACCCTTTTTAAAAAATGGGCAGAAATGGGGGAAAGGGTGGCGTATGACTTCAATTTACCAACATTCTGCAAGCAGTGTCTTCACTGCTGATCATGCATATACAAAATAAGGTTTCCTGTGAAAGGGGAAGCTGCAAATGTCCAAAGCGAAGACAACGCTAGTTGTCTGAATGGCTGCCAGCTCTTCAGAAAACCTATAGGATTACTTTTTAAGACTTAATGAATTTGCCTCTATACAACACAAAGGGAAGATTTGCTTAATTTCATTATCCACCACAACACAGCGCTTCCAAAGTTATTGATTAGTGAGAGTGTATCCACCCAACATGGAGCAAGGCAGTCTCTGAGGCAGCCACTAAACTGGAGAAACTCTCCTGCCCTTTCAGATTTAAACAGTTGGTTTCTTATTTAAAATATATTAAGTACCTTACTTAAATTCTTTTATCCATTTTGAAACTTCTGTAAGCATGAACAGGGAATTCTCCTGCTATCTGAGAGTGGAAGCAAAAGATTCACATATGCATCCCATAAGCCTACAGTCCACACAACAGGTCACTGTGTGAACTGCTCTCAAGGTATGTGGTTTTCATTACTTTAGCCTGTCTGTCCTGTCCTTTATACATCTGGTCAAAGCACTAATCTTTTGAGCACTGCATTAATGCCAATGACTACAGGTCCATACAGACAAGCATTTGCCAGTGTGCACATAAGCAATTGCTCAGCATACAATACTGACTGCTGATGTGCTTCTGTGCTCCACTCCTTACTAGTAATGTCCTGCTCTCTTGTAACTGGTGTTGATGAATTAAGATCAGCAACTGCCCCATGTTTATAGAAACCAAGTCTCATACTTACTTCTGCATTGCAGACTACTCTTCTGTCAATTTTGGGTGCATAGACATACGTGTGCATAGACATATGCGTTCAGTTTATCCTATATAAAGCAGCAAGATCAAGATGATAACCTGAGCCAGCAAAGGCTATTGCACACTTCACACAATAATGTAAATTATACTATTACCTGAATAGCATTATATACCAGGGCTATGGAACAAGGATTGACTTTAACATGCAAGCTGCAAAGAGTCTATTTGAACAATTTATTAGTTTGCCTGTTTTTACAAGTTTAGAAAAAGAATCCCAGGATTTTTCCTCCTGTGTGTTTTCGCCTAGCTTCCTCGTGGTCCATGATGCCAGCTGAAGTTGTCAGCACAATGTACCTATTAAAAGGGTGAGGAAAATACCTGTTATGCTTTATGCTTGATTTCTTACCCATTTGCAAAATGAATTTAACCTCATATTTAACAGGCAGCACATTAGAAAAATGTACTACCACAAAAACTAAATGCAAAACTGCTTGACACGTATACAGATTAGATTCTTATGTAGATCACTGCCATACTGGTTTGAACCCAGCTAGATCGTTGCACATGCAAAGCAACTTCCATAAGTAACAGGGAACTTCTCCTCCCTCTTTCCTAACAACAAATCTGCTCCAGAGGGTTAGGGGGAACTCCCAGAGCTGCAAAGGGGGAGAAGAGTGAGGGGAACCTTGCACAATTAGTTGCATACAACCCACTGATTCTACAGAAAGCAACAGCTAATGTGCCAGTTAGCAGGTTAAGTGCTAGTAGTTCTGGCTTTTGATCCAAAATGATGAATAGACTCAGCGCTATTCAGTATGCGCTTATCTTGCAATATCAATCTAGCACCAAGGAGCAATAGCGAAGGTAAAAGTCACAGAAATGAAGCAGCCCTAATCACAAGCTTCGGGAATCCAGTTCTACATAGCTGATACTTACCCAAACTGACGTGAAGGTAGCAGGTTGTTCTGCCACTTTTCCAAATCCTTCAGTTGGACATCAAATCTGGGGCTGATCACACCACACTATCAAGCCAAACAAAGGGGAAAAGACTTAACCATCCTTCTAATGTATTACTTGCAAAGTCCAGAAGTCATTGAACTGAAGGATGTGGCATTAAAGTATTTTCAATAAACTTGATAGATGGGACAAAGCTGTGCTACCCAATTCAACAGGAAGTGGAACCAGGGAAAAGTGCCTGGGAACAACAAGAAATGTTTGTGGGTTCAGGGGCTGTGATTTATAGCCAGTTCATACAATCCTGAACAGGATCCAGATGGCACTGTCAGTTAGGCACAGGATGAAACCATCTTGCTTGAGTTAAGCAGTGCCTGAATGGGAGACAACCTGGGAACCCTGCCTAGAACACGTATGAGTTACAGAAATGGACTAGGTGGCCGAGGGGTGATGGTGGCAAGACGAAATGACCTCCCTTAAGCCCATATTGTGCCATCACTGAATGTTGTTGTTGTCTATTGAATTTCATCATCTATTGAATTTATATACCGCCCTATACCTGAAGGTCTCAGGGTGGTTCACAGAACAATGCGTTTTGATGATTGGCTTGAGACACATTTCTTTACCTAGGCCTTTGGAGGAGTGCGTATCTTCCCTCCTCCTACTCTGCTGTGTGCTGCAGTTCTGTGACTTTCGTTATTCTGATAACTGGGTTTTATTTTACAAATTTAATTGCACACTGTTCTTAATTGTTATATTTTGCAGCCCACCCAGCGACCATTTGGCAAAGGGTGGGCTATAAATACAGGTAACAAAATAAATAAATCGAAGCACTGCCTCACATCAACGTACAGGAGTTGAACAAGCACATGTCAAATGCAAACCTTGGCTTTGTCACAAGCCGCAGGGCACAACAGAAACCTTGGCATTATGCTGCTTTGACAGGGCTGACAGAAATGCCAACATTTCTGCCAAGAGGCAGAGGTGCATGCCAGTCTTCAACCACACTAGGGTTGCGTATTATATGCAAATTGCCTTCTGTGGAGTGTGACAAGCAACTAGCCTTCTTCCCAACTTTTGAAGCAGCAGAGATGGGCAAGGATCGTCCCAGCAGCTAAGAAGTGGTTTTGCCTCCCCCCCCCCATTGCCAAATCTGAGGAGGATGGAAGGGAGATGTTGGCTGCTGCACTAGCAGCAAGGGCCAGACAGCCGCATCCTAGAAGGCTTAGTTTCGTCAGAATAGAGTACAGTAGTACCTCGGGTTACAAATGCTTTGGGTTGAGGACTTTGCCCCAGGATGAAAATAGAAATTGCACATTAGCAAAAGCGGGCCTCAAGTTAAGAATGGTTTCGGGTTAAGAATGGACTTCCGGAACGAATTAAGTTCGTAACCCAAGGTACCACTATATATACTTCCAGAGTTGACACAAAGTACTGTAGTGTTGTGCTTGCATTAGGACCAACTGACAAGTCACAAAAATGGTGTGCTTTTGAGTTCTGTGGGACCAAATTCTTCCTCTGACAAGATGTTAAAGACATGCTCTGGAGACCTCAAAAGCACACACACAATTTTGTGATATTCTGTTCTAACCATGATTTTGTAATGTCTCCTATGGACCAATACAGCTAACTTAAACTTTTCAATAAGAAAGATTCAGAACTTGGGTATGAATAGAGTTGTATAGTTTCATCCTGAATTTGTAATATCAGCCTGTAACTGTAACTATCAAGTCAAATATTTTGAACACAAAGAAAGAAAAAACATGTTTGGAAAACTACCGCAATACTTTTTTAAGAGTATAAAAATATATACCGCCCTGTAGCAATACTCTTAAAACTTGCAATATACAGAACACAACACAAACATTTAAAATTTGGTATCTAAAAGTGGCATGGAGAAGAAAATATAAATACAACCCATTTCAAAGGTGCAGCTGTAAGCTGTTATGCCCTAACAGATCTGAATATATCAGTTTACCAGCTATTTTCAGTTCTGGGCCTATTAACATTTGACCAAGCAGTCACAATGCTAGGTAAGAAGAAAAAAATAAACTCCAATCTCAGGAAAAACTAAAAACTGAGAAAATAAAAGCTCAAGAATCACTGGCAATGTGAATGCATAAATGCACATCTCAATTCAATAACGTAGAAATCAAGTTAGAAACAAAAATTATACAAATACAGTAGTAAAATAAGAATCTGCCTTATCAGATGTCTGAGTTCAAGGAGTTCAAAAGTCTCTTCACTAACTAGCACCAGCTCTCTAGAGTTTCAGGCAAGGAGTCTTTGCCAACTGTACCCAGAGATGCCAGAAAGTGAACCAGGAACCATAGGTTGATTGGAAGAGGCTTCCCAAGACAGATTTCAAAGAGGTCAACGAGAAAGAAGAGGATTCATTGATGACAGCCACTTAGGTGGCAAAGGCTGTTCTCCAAGGGTTTTTAAGACAAGCAGAGTAATGTCTTCCAATTTGCCAGTTTTAAGGCACAATGTTGTCATCTCAAGTGAACCAGCACAGTGGCTGTTGAAGGACCAGAGGACCTTGAAATGATATCCTTAAACCTCCAGTATTCACAGCTGCTTCTTTTCAAGCCATTCCCATCAAGGACTTCTTGAAGTTCCCATTTGGTCAGACACACAATTATATGAACAAAGCACTTTGTCTCAACTTGCCTTAGGACTAAAGGAAATTTTGCCTAAATACATAACCCACCTTCCATTTATTCCAACCCACAATGGGCGAATTTTCCTGTGAAGTGAGGTGAATTTAGATGCACCCATTAAGTGTATCTTCCAAGATGTAATTCTGGCATTAAGTCCAGTGGGGCTTAAATGGAAGTCAGGTCCTACCTTGTTGAGTCTGCCTGTGAGATTAACAACAATCTTCCCAGCTCTGTGATCATCAATGATCTCAAATTCACCTATGTAACCTGTGAACCAAAGAAAAGCACTCAGCATATTCAAAGCTTTGCACCATTGAAATAGAACTAAAGCAACCCATTCCTCCCCGTTAACGGAACTGCTTGACTATTAGGGTGGGATATATGAGCCAGTGTGGCATAGCAGATACTATTTGACTAGAACTAGCTGTGCCATGGAGACTTGGCTTGCATTTGGCAAGTTACTACAGTGGTACATCTACTTACGAATTTAATGCGTTCCGAACGCACATTCGTAAGTCGAAAAAAATTGTAAGTCGAATCCTATAGGAATGCATTGGGAGAAAAAAATTGTAAGTCGAAGCAACCCTATCTAAAAATTCTTAAGTAGAAAAAACCCTATCTAAACCACATCCAAGATGGCGGACGGAGCTACGTTCGTAAGTAGAGGTACCACTGTATTTCAAACAGCCTGTGGCATTCAAAGTGATTCAATTTGCAAAAACAGAACTGGAAGCCATTTTATAAAATCAAATACTGCATGTTAATACAAGGATTATCATAGGTTTTTCAGGCTATTGTGCATGCTATCATGTATATCAGCATACTTCGCTATTTCATTTAGTACAATGGTACCTCATGTTACGTACTTAATCCGTTCCGGAGATCCGTTCGTAACAGGAAACCACTTGTAACATGAGACGCACTTTCTCTAATGGCGCCTCCCACTGTTGCCGTGCCGCTGGAGCGCGACTTCCGCTCGCATCTGGGAGCAAAGGTCGCAAGAAGGGGCATCTACTTCCTGGTTAGTGGAGCACGTAACCCGCAGCATTCGTAAGGGGGATGGTACGTAACAGGAGGCACCACTGTACTGCTGCTTGTTTTGTTTTACAGAGTATGTACATCTATGGACACTGCCTTCTTGGCTAAACAATCAACTAATGATGAGAACAAAAATGGATGGTCCCTGAACCCTCTGGAGGAAAGACAAAGCACAGGTGTGATAAATAATTTAAAATACTACTTGCACTGTACAATTTGAAGGAGCAAGTTACTTGGCCTATGGCGAGCTGACCATTTTCACCACCCCCAACCCCAAGTACGCTGCTTCAACCACAGACATCTTTAAACAAAACTTTTAAGTAATTAAGCCCAGTTTCAATCTATACCCACATCTAACTTTGAATATACAGTCAAACCTCGTGTTACGTCCGCTGCAGGTTATGTCCTTTTGGGCTGCGCTCTGCACCGAACCTGGAAGTACCAGAATGGGTTACTTCCGGGTTCACGCGCAAAAGCACCGAATCACAACCTGCGTGTGTGCAGACGCAAGTTGCGAACTTGAAACCCACACGGATCATGTTCGCAAACCGAGCGTCCACTGTAATATCTTCACTGGCATCTTCCCCAGTGATTATCAAGTTTAAAAGGCCAAAAATCTGAATCTTTTCTGGACTGTTTTACATATATTCTGTGGACTTACCATGCTTCATCATCACAGTTAAGAACCGGACGATAACTTTCGAGCATGGTCTGATGAGAACTTGACGTTTTCCACGCTTCTCAGCATTGTTGATGCTTTTAAGAGCATCTGCCAGAACGTTCATGCGCACCATGATGCCTGAATGGATAAAATACACAAATTTAAATGATAAGCTAACATGTATCAATGTTCTTTCTTCAAATGATGGCTCACTGGATTGCGTCTGGATGTTGGAAGCAGCACAAAATATAGGGAGCTAATTAAAAGAGCAATCAAAACACACTTTCTAAACAAATGTAAGGATTTATAGCCTTGCACTTGAAATTACACCATGGATAACAAACCGCATTAATATGTGCTGTTACGATGTGGCCACTCCAACTGCAAATAAATCGTTTAGTTCATTAGCCAGTTAAAACTAAGACAAAGCAAGTTAAGAGAAATTCTGCTCTTAAGTTTTGGATAAGGGTAGTAAGTTGATATACCGGTAATAGCCTCAGTAACTGCCTACAGAAAGGGGTGACTGTCACAGTGAATAAACAGTCTTTAGTAAGTACTGAATTGCAAGGACACTACATTGTGTGTATTTCCAGAAAAAAATAACTGCAACTGTTGACTTGTTTTCAAAGAGCTCTAGCAACCCAAAATTATTTTTAAAAAGTGTAGATTCAGCCCAGCCTTGCAAACAAGTTCACAAGTTACTAAGCTCAAATGCTTACAGTTACATCTGGTACAGTAAGAGTTTAAACACAAAAAGGATTAATTGCCTCCAATTCATAAGAATTTGTTGGTTGCTCTGAAGGCTATTCTTACTTAAGAGTTGCAATCAGGAGAGTAGCTGGTTTCAAATCTATTTGTCCAGTGCTGTTCATGCACACATGCCCCACAGTGCAGCACACACAAACACTTCAAGATTTAAAAGCTGCTTATGCATGAAATTAAATGGCTTTGGGAGACTGTGAATTGCTTTTCGTGTGCAATTATCAGGCACTCATTGGGACTACATTAAGCTACCCTGCATCAAGACACAGAGAGTATATTGGGATATCTTCAAAGTCTGTGTTGTCATTCTTTTTTAAGTCACTTTCTCCCCCTAGAAAGACCTTTAACCGGATATGTAGTTGCCATGACTACATGGGGTGAAGAGGAGAGTCCCTTTTTACTCAAAGGGAGCAAGTTACTTGTACTCAAAGGGACTCATATATTATACTTTGTATTTTCAGAAAAGAATTATTATACTGTCTCTGGGGTTCCAGTCCAAGCAAAGCCCTGAAGAATTATATTTCTTATCCAGAAGAACACAGACATTGCCAGGATTCCTTAATTTGAGTTAAAACAATATCATATTTTGACACCTTGAACAAAGTCATATATTCATGTTAAGGACAGGGAGCAACAATGTTCAGGGGTACTATTGAATCCCAGTTGCTGGGGAAATAAGGGCAGATTTTTGGTTATAACAAGGGAGGGAGGCCCATTGCCCTGAAGACCCGCTTGTGACCATCCCAGAAGCATCTCTGGGAAACATTGTTGGACTTCACAACTTTGGTGTGATCAAGCAAGACTTCTTATCGTTTTTACAGCTGCAGACCAACACAGCAAACCTTTGAAATATTTATGCAGCTGCTGATTTATTTGCAGTAAGAATGCCACAAGAGATGGGCTTTCCTCCCCCCCCCCCACCGCTTACAAGTTTTAACACTAGCGCACCAGTGCAATACTTTCCCGAAGCCAACGGTCCCCAAAAGGAAGAGTTATATTATAAGCACTTGGTAAGGCAAACTACCCACTCCAGGAACTGTAATGCTGAGGGCCCCAAACTTTGCTGTCGCAGTGAAGCATCCAGCGACCCCGGGATTTTAAGGGGCGACCCGGAGCTGAATGCCACCCATGTCGGTCTCCTCTATAGCAGCAACAGCCTGCAAGCCACTCCCGCCCAAGCTGGTGCAGGCGCCCATGTCTCGCGAGGACCTAAAATGCAACGGCGAGTGGCACATGGAAGCTCCACTACGTGCCCTGGGGCTCACACGCATGTAAAATAAGTTGCAGCCCGAGCGCGTGAGCATGCAACCGTGCCCGGCGTTCTTCGTCCAGCAAGGCACCTGGGGCGGTTCTGCCTGCCTGCTGGTAAAGGCCTCCCCGGTCAGGCACAGCCCGCCAACCCAGCCCTTCCTCCACTCAAAGCCCCAGACCAAGGCATCCATTCCTCTCCCAACCGCTCTTCCTCCCCCCCCCCGCTCCGTTCAGGAGGCCACCGCGAGGCCCAGGAGAAGCGCGGCCATCTCCAAATAAGCTGCGCAGGTCGAGCGGAGCCCCAGCTTCCAGGAACCAGGGCGACAGCGGCCCAAGGAGACAGGATGGGTTCGATATACGACGGATGCCACACAGGAACGGCCATCGCCAGCTACTCACCAGTGCAGCAATATGGCGGAAAAAGGAAGGCGGCCGAGCGAGCGCGGGGTGTTATGGGAAATCGAGGCGGCAGGATAACAAGGAAGTGACGAGAAATTATCTCGCGAGATTACCTTGTTCCCAGGTTAAAATGCATTGGGGAGATTTCCGCTCAGCTAGTGCTAGTCAACGGCTTCGCTTTGGACCATAGAGAACAAAATGTAGAGATATCTTGTGTGAAGGCTGACTCGACACACAGGGCTCAATTTTCTGATCTTTTAGGATGCGATCTTCTGCGTACTCATTTGGTAGCAAACCTGTTGAAATCATTGGGACGTCGCTTTGAGTAGATAGCTGCGGTGTTTAGAATGTCTTTGAGCTGGTTTTTCCAGGATTTTTTTTTTTTTTTTGGCAGCAGCGTCTCCACTTAGAAACAGAAAGAATAAGCAAACCTAAGCATACCATATTTCAGGGAATTCTTGAAAATAAAATTTTGGAAGCAGAAAACATTTTAAAGTGCAACATGTCTGCATGCAAGGCTTCTGTATTCACTTGACCGCTGAATTCAGGCTTGATCTCTCGATAATTTTTGCATGGGAGATTATACGAGTTAGAAAGTACTTCTGCGGCTCACTTCCGCAAAGATTTCTCAACGGCAGCTACCCGGAAGTTACCGACACTACATTTTCCTGTCTCTCTGACCTAAAGGCAAGGCGTCTTCAAACAGCTCGGCCGGAGTTGGCAGAGAGCGAACTCCCAGCGGCCCTTTCGGTTTTGGTATCCAGTAGCAACCAAGAACGCTTCCGGAAAAGGGGCGGGGACAGGCGACGGTTTTGGATGTTCAGCCTGTTTCTGTCACTGCGCGGCAGGACTCCGTCGCATGAATTCATTCTACTGCACAAGTGAAACTCGGAAAATTAGAATATCGTCGAAAAGTGCATTTATTTCAGTAACGCAACTTAAAAGGTGAAACCAATATGTGAGTAGATGCATGACATGCAAAGCAAGATATGTCAAGCCTTTATTTGTTGTGATTGTAATTATTTGTCGTTAGGCAGGTCAATGTAATAGCGATGTTTATTTTTGTATTATTGTAACTATTTGGTTTCTTACTGTGGAATTTCCAAAAGAATTTGTAAAAATTAAAAGAAAAAGAAAAAATAATAAGTTACATTACTGAAATAAATGCACTTTTCAACGATATTCTAATTTTCCGAGTTTCACCTGCATATGCACTATACGTTTTATCCCGTTTTATCCAGGCCACACACACACACAAGTTGCTCCAAGGCACCATATAGGGATCTTCCCTATCCTCCATTTTACTCTCACAGCCACTTTAAGTGAGATAGGCTAGGGCAGAGTCCTCCAACCTTGGGTTGCTCAGGTATTTTGATGGGAGTACAACTCCCGCCGCCCTTGATTACTGGATAAACTAGCTGGGGGTGATGGGAGTTGTAGTCCAAGGACATCAAATGTAAATTTTAACATTATTTATTAACAACATTTATATGTGGCCCTTTAGACCTAAAGTCTCCTAAAAGGGGCTTGCAAAAATCGACAACCAAAGTTTACCTTTCTACAGTAGTTTCTATGCACTCACTAATCTTTCTCCAACTTCCATCCAGAGAAGGAAGAGGCATTATGAGAGTTCAGTGACATATCTGAGACAGGCAAAAATAATTGGGGTGTGAAGCAATGCCAGGGGAGAGGGTGTGGCTGGGGGGGGGAGTTCAAAGTCCAGGGAGATAGCATTCGGCCCCTTGGCCTGAGATTCCCCAGCTTGGTAGACCCTATAATGTTGTATAGATGTTACCAAGGAAAATCCTCAGAAGGTGCCTGTCAGGGAGCTGTTGCGGCTACTCCTGAGTCAAGACGCTCCAGTCCGTTGTGTCTTTAAAGGTTTTATTGTGCATACTATTTACAGTGCAGAGATAGCAGAAAGCATGACCTCCTAGTCACTCTCAGAACCCGGCAATGGTGCCCGTCTGCTTCGGGGCCAGCATAATAACCTGGACACCCCAAAACGCCGCCCCCTAGCCCTGTCTTTGGGCATGCGTCTCAATTCGGGTGCCGGAAGGAGTGGTGCCCCTTCTTCCCCTTGCTGGGTGGGGCAGATGCCTGGGCTCTGATGCCTCTCTGAGCCGTCCCTCCTCCATTCCGCTTCCCCCTGACCAGCTGCTAGCGCTGTTGCTGGGCAAAGTGCTGGTCAGGATGATGGGGGGAGGCTCCCTGTAGGGAGTCCCCCTGACAGTGCCAAATCACTTTCTTAGGAAGGGATAAAAGGAAGTCTCACGCAGATGTGGAAATATTTTCGGCCTCAAAGGTTGAGGCATGAGGCATTTCCCAAACAGACTGTTTTACCAACACTGAAAGGATGACATTATGCAACAGAGTGGAGGATAATTTGAGGGGAACCTAAAGGCCTCAGCAGCAGCCTTTTGAGGCAGGGGTAGTCAGATGGTAGAGTAGAATCTACTAGTAGATCTCTGGTGATGATTGGCAGTTAACTCATAAACTGTTTCTGCTTGCAAATGAGCATCACCATCAACCAAAAGTATTTTTCTCCTCTTAAACTAGTTACCTCAATTCAGGAAAGCCTGGGAAGACTGAAGATTTGTCTTTAAAGGGGGGGGGCGTTCCTAGATCTGGTAAGGAAAATAAATTTAAACTGAGCATGCGCTGAAGGCTGTTATGCTATTCTACACCTGCATTCCTGAGCCACTATTTTGCACCTGGCTCTGTTTGAAAGTTCTAATGAAAAGCACATTGCAAAACTGAATTCTGCCCACTTGTGTCTTAAGACATCAATAAGTTAGCTCCAATTTTGCTATGACTTTATTTTCCTGGTTAGATGTATGGAGAAAAGCAGACAGGGGCCTTACATACACATTCAATAATTGCCATTTTTTTTCTTCTACTAACATTTTTATTCAACTTTTAGCTCTCTAGATAATACATTTATTATCCATCTACATTACGTATCAATGCAATCAAAAGTAAAGCAGCAACATTAACCAAAAAAAGTGGCTGGTACATGGAACTTAGTTCCCCACCCTCCAAGTCTTTTCTCTACCTTCCCACCCTACCTGGCTCCCTCCTAAAACATTGCTTTCCCTTCACATAAAACACTGCACTCCTACCCAAACTAGGTAAAGTTGGTTTAGTTATCCTGTCTAAAATAAATACACAAAATCAAGGGCAGGGTGGGTGGGTGGGTAAGGACTTTCTCATAACTGTGATGTTTTTGAAAGAGACTGGTTCCTGTCACTTAAGCTATCACTAAATCATTCCAAAATAGTTTTATATTTTACCATATTGTTGCTAGTGCCCATAACTGCTAGATACAGGAACTGCCATCAGACTTCCAATGACTAAATATAATTCATTTTGCAACTGTAAGTTCTCACTTTTCTCAGGATTTGTGTGCTGCTTCTAATGTCCAAACTGAAAGTATAATGTCAAATATGGTATTCATGAATGGGAAAATACTTACTACAATGATAACTAAGTTGGCATATTGAAATATTTCAACCCAAGGAACAGTAATAGGTAATGTTGCTCCTTCCACCTCCAGAAGAAAGGGATTTCTCTTTTCACTAGCCTTAGTCAGAGGCTTTGTATCTTCTCCTAAGGCAGAGATCTTGTGAGGTTGCTCTAATTAGTCCAAAAATGGTTATTCATTTGTTTGGAAAAACAGAATGCCCTAAGATTCACGTGTCACAAGAGATCCAACATAGGCATGTTTAAGTGTTGAACGCCACCCTAGTGTCCTTATGCAGATAAGTTATCTGGACCATGTTACATACTATGGTAGTATGGCAGTAAAAAATGAGCCACATCCCGCCCCTAGCATTCAAAAATGTTAGATGTGCATGAAGAGAGAAAGACTGCTTTTTATTGGTGCAAGCCAATTAGAAAGAGTGATGATAAAAATAATATTTGTGTTAGTTCTAGTTAGAAGACTTTCGATCCCTTGCTGGCAATGCTGCCAACACAGTTATGGCCTTTCAGGCTTCACTATAGGCAATATATCACAAGAGCAACTTAAAAACTTTGTCCTTCTGAGACACATTTACAAAAAATGTTTACTGAAAAGGTTGGGAACTTAGAATGAAAAGCAGCTACCATTTGTAAGGCAGTAATGTAAGCAGCAGATCTTATTTTGTCAAAAAAGATAATAATGAAACAAAAAAAGGTTCAAGATTTCTCAAGTCTATATTTTCAAACGTAAGATAACACTGTTCATCAATTTACAATTTTAAGACAGAAATTTGCCTGTTAAACAGAAATTTAAGATGCCTATCATTTTAACAGGTTACAAACTTTTACTTAAGAAATGTGTAGTAAAAACAAAATAGCATTAAGAAAACACAAATAACACCAGAGACTTGTTGGCAAGACAGACGCATCACGTATTTTCAACATGATTTTATATAAGACCATATTTTTAAAAAACTACAGACATGTTTCACAACACCAAAACTAGAGCTATTTAAATAATAGAAGCAATGAAGTTGACTGTCTGTGCATCCTGACTTAGGTTTTTCATTCAGTTTCAGTGCAATTAAGTTGCATTGCAGAGCTACAACTACAACTGGGATTCAGAGTTTAGGAGCTTTGCTTATTCAAATCACCTGTCACCTACAACATCGTACATTTATCAATTTAATCTAGAGGGCATTTTGAAATAAATCTAGACAGTCCAGAGAGTCCTTAAAATGCTCAAGAGGAATGGAAAATGCTACCCAGTTCACCACCACCAGTTGTTACTGATCAGTCTTATTACACTGTTGAAGTTGCAAGTCACACTTACTGTAAGAATGACTGTCCATGTTAGAAGACTATTAGTGTGTGACTGAGGGACCATACAGTTCCTGTTTAAACAGCATAAGAAGGGCCCTTATTTAAAATCAAAAAGCGATGACTGAAATAAGCACTTCTATACTATTAAACACACAATAATTCATTGAATTGTTCCCAGAACACAATTATACTATAGGGTGAATTAGCAAGCAATATTTCATTCATTTTTCTTCTCCTTTTGCTTCAGGAGTTTGTTGACCTCCCTTTTTGCCATTCCAGCATATTTTGAAATTATTCCGTGCTTATTTAATCCAGGAAACAACAAGAAGCAGCTCACTAAGGGGGTAAAGAAGAAGTTATCACCACCTATGTTCATTTGCAAATTCATCTAATTTATGTTACAATTGCTTCATTATAGGCATCCCAATTACAAATATTTCCCCCACTCTTTATTGTGGAAAAACACAGCAATATATTATTCTGCGCCACTTACCAATAAGGTAGGTGAGGAAGAGGTTATGAACTTGCTGTCCTATCCAAGCAATCACAGCTAAGGAACAGAGCATTGTCGTGAAGTACTAGAAGAGAAATAAGAATGGTAGTAGTACTTAAAAGTAAGCTATGAAGGCATAATATGACAGTTACCTCTCTAAGTACTTTCCCTGCTGCTATTAAAAGCAGCATGATTGATTAGCATGGATTCTGAATGAGTGAACAAACAAACAAACACACTTAGCAGTATATCTCATTCACTTCAGTGGAAATTTCTTTCAAGCTAATAAGTTTTAGGAGCTTAGCCTAGATTGTTATTGGCTTGGTTGATGCATTAGGAAGATGTTATAAATTGCAGACAGGCATATATTCGCATACCACTAGAATAACTGTCCTAGAGACAATGAAGCAAAAAAAAAAGTGCCTGAAGCAAGTGTGTGGTTGGGTGTGTGTGTGAAATACTCAAATCAAGATACCATAAATAGCTCTGATCAGATGGTGTGTGCACCTACTAAACTATTCATTTCAAGGTGCAGCTACCATTTTAGGTTTAAAAAAACATATTTTCGTTTAAAAAACAAACAAACATGCCAGTCACCAGAAGCATTTGTTTTAGTATATGTAAGGCAGAATGGATTTATAAAGCAACAACCAATTTGCAATAAGGCTGAAACACTTTCAGAGAAGCACATATATTACCATTTTAGGCTTTTCCTCCTTAAATGTGAAAAGACGTTTCCACCAACCAACAATTCCGCGCCGTGTTTTTACCAGGTTGCTACAGATTTCATGGAATCGCTGCTGTTGTTCAGTAGTCCTTTAAAGAAATTATTTTAAGCAAATATTGATATTATGGTGTTTAGAAACCGCACATGAGCAACCATCATCATCTCGACCTACTGTCACCCAGTTCAAAATTTGATACCATTTTAATGTCCCGTTCATATATGTACAATATATATTTCTTCAACTCTCTACTATAACTATTCACTGTTAGGGTGATTAAAAATCCAATATTGAGAAGATCATATATATTTTAATGGACTAAAACTTGCATTAATTTGCAGCTGACATGTGTTCTGAATGACCAGGTATTATGAATAATTTACCATTAACTGCAAATCTGTGTCCTATTCAGCAAATCACCATTTCCAGCAGAAAGGTTCTTCAGCTGTCTCAAAACTTTCAGTTAGATGGCATCTTTATATATTTACACCCCAAGGATCCATGACAGCCAGTTGTTTAAAGGCTACAGCTCTGTTTTTAGTCTACTATCAGTTTGCATGGTGCTGTAGAGAGTAACATAAAGGGGACGGGAAGAGGAGGAAAAGATAGGTTCCTGCCTCAATGACCTTGCAGTCTAAACAAAATTATACAAGCAAAGGTATCAAACAGAAAAAAGAGACAACTGAGCCTTTAATATACACATATATTGTTGCTCTAGGTAGTAGAACAACACTATGTCAGAACACTAGGTAGAAAGATTTTTGTTCAGGACTGATGCACATAGTTAACACTGAATATATGTGGGTTCGATTCTATTCTTGCTAAATGTTATACTTAGGGGACTGTCAAACAACATACCATTTACTGGAGCCAAAAATTCTAGGAGCAAGAGCAGGTACAAGGTAGTCAGCCAGACAAAGCACCATAACAAAGCAAGAAACACCTGAAAGAACAGATGGGTCCAAGTAGTAGATCATCCTGTTGGAGCAAGAAAAAGGTTGTTATCTAGTGGCAAGACATTTAACAATGTGATTAAAGGAGGTGCGGAGAAGTGCCTCAAATTTTATTCTGAAGTACCCAACTCCCATCAGCCCCAGCCAACACAGCCAGTGGTTGAGAAATAATGCCTCAATTTAGTTTCTGCAATGGCATAATCACCAACGGGAGAATAGATTGGAAGGAGAAGGAAAATAAAGTTTGGAAGGAATAAAAAGTTGTTGCACTTTCCTATATTTTCCAATTAATAGGCCCTTCTATGAAATAAAATGACTAGGAAAGTCCCCCCCCACAAGTTTAAACATATATTTGGTTTTTTTATATCAGCATTGTTTTTCCAGCTGCATAAAACTTCCCATGTACTTTTTATACAGCAACGCAGTACTGAGAACTTCAGGAAAATAACTACTAGCTTAACTGTCTTTAGCATTTTTAAGTAACATTCTCTCCAATAACTTACAGAAAGATGAAGGAAACTACAGCAATCATAGCAGGTGGAAACCATGGTTTTTCCCAACGAAGGATTTTGTCTGTCACCAGAATCACTTCACCCCATCCTTGCAACTGCTCTTCCAAGCTAGCTGTCTCTGCAGCCTGTGAATAAAAGCATTTTAGCATATGTAATTGCCCCAGGCAGAAAAATGTTTACACAATGCATATGCTTCATGGGACATGTAGGCTATCTTATGTTAAGACAATATAACAGCTTTATCCCTACTTTGCTTTAAAGAATACTGTATAACTCAGTTTTATGTCTGCATCCTCTTAACTGGTCCTTTTTTATACAGTACAGTACTTCTATGGGAGAGTCCCTTTTAATTTGAAGCTTTATGTCTATCATGCAACAAAATATCTGGTTACTTTCAACTAGGAGAACAGTGCCATATTCATAGGATATATTTCTACATACTGAAACTTGGATCCAGAGTTCCTATGAGCAGAACAGGATGCTCCGGCTAGAGCAAAAGGGTTGTGGATGCAATTTACACCAATTCTTCCTTCCTCCTGTAGCCAATAAAAAGCTGCTCTAGAGGTGTGGGGATTCCTTAAGGTCAGAGGGGAAAGGGGAAATTGGCAGAAATTGTCTTTCCTACATTCCTCAAGCGGGAACCTCTTCTAGAAACACAATGGCAACTCTAGATCAAGTAGTTAGGATTTTTCATAACAAAGAGCTCTTCTACTTGCCATTTATTGTTATGGCATCATCTTGTGAAAACTGTGCTCCAGGACCTTATTTTGATTCTGATTCCAGCTTGGATATTAGGATAAAAATTATCTGGCTTATAGAGAGCCCAAATCTTATGATCATGAACTTGGGCAGGATGAGAAAGTAACTCAATATAAGCAAAATATTTAATTGTGTTTTTTGCAAGCAATATATTTTTGAAATTAAACTGTTTTTACATTATTATCCTAACAATGTTAAATGTTCCGCAAGGTTCTCTGTGCAAAATTGGATTTACCAAAATTTTAATTAACTCTGAATAATTGTTACTTTGGACATCCTACACAGCTGTGTTTTGTACTGATTGCTGTCTCAGCCCAGGACCATAAACTGAAGACTCGTGAATAGTACGTAGGTGAAACTTTCATAATGAATCATGAAGGAAAAAATAGACCTGCCACTGAGGTCTACACGCTGTATAAAACTCCTGCTAGTCTAGCATGTTTAATGCTTCCTTATTTTAAATTCTAATTTCTGCTCTTCAATTTCTGTCCATTTCCTAACATGGCATTCTAGATCAGCATGATATAGGGAGTTCAAGCCAACAAATTTTGTTTCTAAACATTTCTCTCTTCCCTTGAAGCTTAGATCTGTGAATATTCCATCATACACATACATACCCTTAATGCATGTCTTTGAAATGATTCAGTCACAAGACAAACTAAACTGTTGTTCTGCCTGGGTTAAAATCTCTCCTTGCCCATCAAGTTTACTCAGTTATATTGGGCCATCTATGCGCATGTGCACCGTCTTCAACTCAAAAAGCATACCAAGCATATGACAGTGAGAAATGTAGCAGATAACACTGTGGATACAAGTGATCTGCATTTCACTCAAAGAAAAAGCACACACAGTATCTGCACTACTCTGTTCATCAACCATAATGCTCAGTGCTGTGCATCTGACTTTCACCCACCTATCCCTTAAGCGCTGCAGCTCCTCTGACAGCCTAAACAAAGCACCCTGCTTATTTCTGCTCCTATTAGCATAAACAGGCTGGACAGGTGTGTCTCTAATACTACAAAGGAAGATGACATAGCAAAGCCCTACTGGAGAAACAGGAAAATGAAACCTGATCTTTTTCAAGATGGCTCGCCTAGAATATTTTTTTATGTATTATTTGGTGGGAAGAAAGGCCTCCATCCCTACCCATTTGTAAGAAGGCCCTTTTGCCTTTCAACCCTGCAATTCTGATCCCATGTTCCTACAAAACACTATTGCTGCAGCTGCCAGCTTCTAAAACCTTGTGCATCAGCAAAATATAATGGGTTCTCTCCTGATTTTGAATCCTTCCAAAGCTCTCAAAAGGTGAAATTTGAGGTGACACATTTACCTTGGAATAAACCCAATTTACTCAGGCCTTCATTCTGAGTAAACATGACTAGACTGTGGGGTGTTATTTAAGTTCCAGAAGGACAGTTTCATACAGCCAACACACAAACAACCTTGGGGCACCTTTAAGGCTTATGGTGGCAGAAGCTTCACAGGCTAAAACCCCATTCATCAAACACACAAAATGTTATTATCCATCCGTGTGTGTGTGTGTACACACACACACACACACACACACCTCTATTTACACACAGGTAAGTGTTAATACAAATATACACATACTGATAGATAACGCGTGTTTGAAAGAAGACATTCATACACACACCATCAAACAACCACTTCGTGCATCCGACGAAGCAGCCTTCAGTCCACAAAAGCCTCTGCCATCAAAAATCTGCGGGTCTTAGAATCGCAGAATTGTGGCGTCGGAAGGGGCCCGAGGGTCATCCAGCCAACCCCCTGCATTGCAGTAAGCTACGTCTTGAAAAGCGCCGTAAGATCCTTTGGTGTGCCTGTTATACTTTCGAAGTTTCCTCACTTCGCCCCTTGCAGCCCCCTCCACTCTATGAAGCAGTTCGCTGCCTCCTGCCCTCAAAGGAAGAGCTGCACAATGGCGCGAATCTCCCACCCCCCACTTTAAAATAACGCAAAATAAGAATGGCGGGGCTGGAATGGGGGTTGAAGAGGCCGCTATGGCAGCCTTGCAAGACGTGCATGGAGACAGAAGAGCCAGCCCCTCCCTCTTCCTGCGTAAAAACAAGCGCCCCTCCGCAGATGCTCCTCGCAGGATACAACCCAAAGAAGCACCCCCCCCACTTTCTTCCTTCCCACTTCTTAATGGAAGCGAGGGCCTCAACTCGCCCCCCGCCCACCCAACGTGCTTTGCCTCAGCGCTCACCCACCAGCTGGTTGGTGCTCCTATTGTCGCCCTCCGCCATTTTGTGTGGCCCAGACAGCTGCTTTCTGCAGACTCCTTCTCTCCCACCCCTCGCAAACCGTCACGGGTTAAGCCCCGCCTCCTCTCCCTAGCCTTCCAGGCCACGCCCCCTCCAAAGCAACTTCCCCGTCGGCCTCGCGGGCAAGAACCCTTAGCCGCCTCGCTGTCCCTCCCCTTTTATGAGCTCGGATGCCCCGCCCATCCCGCCTCCCCGCCTCTTTCCATTGGATAAGGGCCATCTCACTCCCCTAACCAGCACCCTCTCACCTGCCCCTCTGCGCGTTCGCCTTTGAATTTGGACCAATCAGCGCCCTCCTCCTCCTCGTCTTGACTTCGGGCGCGTGAGGGGGGAGAAACGTCGCGTTCTTCCTTTGACGTCCCGTAGCAGAAACCGTTTAACGGGTTTTTTTGGGGGGGGTGTCGGGGGAGGACAGGGCTGCTTAGTGCCTTTCCAAGTAGAAACAAACTGGCCCCTTATGGAGGGGTTGTGGGAGTTGTTCCCTCAGGTTTTCCCAGCTGGATAAATGGGTCTTTGCCATGCGTGTCTATTTTATGTATTACTTTGTTGTTGTTTAGTCGTTTAGTGGTGTCCGACTCTTCGTGACCCCATGAACCAGAGCACACCAGGCACGCCTGTCTTCCACTGCCTCCCGCACTTTGGTCAGACTCATGTTGGGAACTTCGAGAACACTGTCCAACCACCATAAATTATTACATTTATTACTTTTCCTCCAAGGAGCTCAAGGTGGCCTATGTGGTTTCTCCCTCTCCCTATTTACAACAACCCTGTGAGGTAGGCTAGGCGAAGAACCAGTGACTGGCCTGAGGTCACCCAGTGAGTTCCACAGCTGAGGAAGGTGTTTGCCAAGTCCGAGCAGAGCCAGGGCCTGAGGTGTTGGTGCTAAGCAAGGCAATGTGGATGGAGCAGGCCAGCTGGAAGTACCTGTATGAGTCTGTTAAACTAAAGGAAGTACCTTTATGAATAAAACGAGGTTTGCAGTTTGGAAGTGACCAGAGGAGAGTTCGCAGGGATGTGGAAAGGACTGGAAGTCTTTATTCCTTCAGGCGAGAGAGAAGGAAGTGATGGAGATCCAGGTGACAGCTGGGAGGGAAGGGTCCCACAAATGAAAGGTGTAGCAACCATCCAATGCTTGCAATTGTGGAGAGCCTCTAGAATGCCTTTCCATTTTTCTCACACATATTTTATATACTACCATTTGTTTCTGTGTTGGGTATTAGTTTGATCCTAAACCTATGCTTTCCCCATTTCTGTAAACTACTGTACTATACGTTGGTAAACTGAATTGCCATACTTTAAAAAAGAAAAGGGGGAAAAGACCAGGAATAATATAGTACATTCAACTTGTTTGTAGGTATTCAAGTATACAAAAAAGCCCTACATTTTCTGGCTAAAAGGGGCAAGTTTGAAAAGCAGCAGGAGACAAGACTGCAAAGCCTAGGTGCATTCATCTGGGAGTCCAACTAATGCAAAAACCTGCATCCTAACAAAGGTGATTTAAAACTGATTTCTCCCCCAAACAGCTTCCAACACTCCTCTAAGTAACTCACTGAAGTTTCAAATACTGTATAGTGAAGGCTGAAGATGAAAGGGGGGAGGTTCTGATCCCGTTTTGGGGGTGGGGAGCAGCAGCGAGGGGAGCAAATCTTGCGTGGTTAGGAATTCCTAAGTCCAATGAATCAATGTGAACCATCACAATAACTTCCAATTAGATTCTGCAGGATGTTGCAGTTGTTATTCTCCGCACACACCCTTGAAGAGCTCATGCTTGAAATGCATCAAAGTATATATTAAAAATGTTTCATTACACACAGAACCAACCTACTAAAATATATTCCCTGCCTGCTTCAGTCAAAGCAAACCACGGGAAGCCCCTGCTTTGGTATGCAGATTCATTTTTTCCACTTTGTGCTGTCAATGATTTGCTGCAGATAACATGGTGCCCTCCAGATGTTGTTGCACAATGGTTGCTTAAATGTGCAACAATAACTTTTGCTTCAGACACATTTATGTGGATTATATGCATGACAGGCAACTAGCTGCAGCTTTCAAATCTATTCCTTGTGCTGATTCCCCTCTGTGAAAGAGGTGGTAACCTTTCGCACAAATGCAGAAGTTTCACATGCTTGGTACCGTGATCATTGCACACTGCAAGTTAGAGATCTAGCACTTTGAATGTTACTGCAGTAAAGAAAAGAATGCCACACAGGGAATGAAGAATACAAATAGATTTTTGAGCTTTATTACATTATGCAGTAAAGACCCCCGTCTCCATACACATTTCATTTCTGGATAGTGTGGTATAATAATACATGAATCACAAGCGCAGCAGCTTGCCCTGACCCCTGGTTCCCAAGGGAAAGAAAAACATGTTACCATCTTATCCCAATCATATCTGGATTGCTCATTAAGGATGTTTCGTACAAGGAAAATAAAGGTACACTCACCAAATGCATGGATTTTGCCTTAACTGAATTTTACTGAAAAGCAAGCATCTCACTCTTGCAATGCTGTGGGCAAAGGGTTCCAGAGTACTGAGTTGGAATGCATTTCCTCAGAAGCATTAGTAAATATGTAGGCAGTGCACATGACATGTCTAGGGCAGTTAATTAAAAGGTGAGATAGCTAGCGCCTGTGTGGAAGACTGATAGCAGTATCAAGTCACTTCTGTATCAGATATTCTGAGGAAGTCAAAAGAATTTTTCCACATTATAGAAACACTGGAATAATTAGCTTCTTCTTGTGCTGGACCTTAATATATATTTGATAGCAACTCTTCAAAACAAAGGCCAAAGCTCACACTCCGATAAATAGGCTGCATCAATTAAAAAAAATTAACTGTTGGAAAGGTTTTTAAAATCCTTAAGAGACTAAAGAGGATATGATGGGAACATTTGATTTGTCCTCATTTAACAGCTTTCAAAGCAAATTAAATAAGTTCACATAGCCCCACAAGTTCAATTTGGAAGTTTAGATTCAAGTGGTGCCTATCCAAACATGACACCGATTAGTGATAACTGAGTTAAGAAGCAGCCAGTTCTTTCCTAAAGCAAAGTTAAAACAAGCTCCTAAGGTAATGATTTTAGTTAGCAGGCAAGTAAAACACTGAGGACATATGGAAAGAGACTGATTTAAAGTGCTGTTTTAATAGCAACTTTTGTCACACCCATAGTTCAAAAGTGCAAGGTAGGTTTAGGAAAACTTGCTGAGAAATTCACAACTGAACACCACCTACTGGAAGTCATATGGAAATGTACTTTCACACAAATCTTTATACAATTTTGCTTGAACAAAAAAAGAGATAGTCCACTTCATGACTATCTTTAAATTCCCAGATTGAACTGAAACACTATACATTTACAAGTGTAAATCAAAATTTGAAATGAATCAAACAGCATAAAACTACCTCCACTAGAACTTGACTTTATTGATTTTCTGTCATCAACAATGTAAAAGAGTCTACTTAGATATTCTAATCATTTTTAAGGTAAAGATTACATTGGAGTACCTACGTTTACAAAAGAAACTACAGCAAAATCACAGTAGAATGTGTTTTGGAGGAAAAGGTTTGAACTACAAAAAGGAGTGTACACTGCAAGCAGAGGGAAGTGCACATGAAAACCAAATGCCTGTTAGATTCATTACTTTGAAATGCACAGTGAATTTGGGGAAACTGTACATGATAGAATCACAAAAAATCACTTTAAAATAACCAAAACTCCAACCATTTGTGTTTGATCAGCCAACACAAAAGATTTGCTTAAATGTTCAGCGTTCCCTGTGCTTTTGGAATATTTGGTTTGCAAAAAAGAAAGAAGAAATGATTAATTTGACTGAACAGTGAAATTACAAGGATTGAAATAAAAACGTATTAGAAATACATCTAAAGAACAAGAATAAACCAGAAGTGGGAAAGAACTAAAAAAAAAAAAGACACAAAGGCTTTCTCTTCTCAAAGAGGTTCTTCCAACACAGCTGACATGCAGCTCTTTGCATTTCAGTCCATTTCTGAAGTTCATTCTCGTGTAGCATTTATTAATCATTTTTTGCACAAACTGGTCAACTCAACCAGCACTGTTGCCAAGCAACAAGAGCGACTCAAGAAACTCAATCTCTCAAATCTTCCTTTGCTGCGATTTCTTCACGGCCCCCTTTTTTCGGTTTCGGTTTCTCCTGGATTGTTCACAGGGTCAGGTGGAACTGGGTTCCAAATCACTCTGCGGTATGTAGCATTCCCAATTTCCTTTCTGCAGCTATGTTTCCCCCCGACACGATTGCAGTTCTTCTGTAGCAGAAAGACAGCCGTGTTGTTCAGGCGGTGAGCTTTCACCCTTGACCCTGGGGGTTCCAGGCCATTGTGTTTAGCGTATCCCTGAGTGCAGCTACTCTGCAGGACTCACTTCCCAGTGCACCGAGATTGCCTAGGTTTCCTCACATTAAGCCCCAGAAAGGCATCACCACCGACTGTGGTTCTGCTATGGATGCCTGAGGCCGAGTTGATTCTGCTGGATGTCTGACCTCGCTGAACCAGACTGACCTGCTATCTTCCTGTTCATACCCAGGCTGTCCAACCTTCATACAGCTGAGCCAAGTTATCTAGATTAGTTGCTTCCTTAATCACATAGTCAACCTATGAAATTGCAATGTAAAATAAGTTAGGGCTTTGGATTTTGTACATGCAGAGAACTTCAAGACCACCTTTATTAGCATGTTCAGCAGTAAGTTTGTCCACCATTCCTTATTGACAGTTTACATTAGGAAGACCAAGGTTTACTCCTTTAACATTTATAGTCCATGTACACAGCAGACACTACTAAAAACTGTAAGTGGCCAAGTTCAGACCTAGGACCAAACCATGTGTTGTTGCTATGTGAATGAGCTGGCAAGAGCCTCAGGATCTAGGATAGCTCAGTGGGTAGAGCATATGACCCTTAATCTCAGGGTTGTGAGTTCAAGCCCCACATTTGGCAAAAGATTCCTGCATTGCAGGGGGAGTTGGACTAGATGACCCTTGGAGTCCCTTCCAACTGTACAATTCTATTATTGTGCATGTGCAAAGGAATAAGATTTAAGGCTGCCATTATCGTGCCTGAACTCAGCAAGTGGTAGTTTGTTAAAACCATAGTTTTTTGTTTAACAAGCCAGAATATTCAACCTGGATCCCAGCTTGATATCCTGCCTTGTTAGACTGGTTTGAATAAAACACCCATACCTGGTTTGGATACAACCAGCTATGGTTAAAACAGGTAACAACTAACCATTTTTACATGTCTAAAACAAGCCAGCAAGTCTCCCTAGGTTATGAAAAATTCCCATTATTTTTGCAAGCCAAAAGCCAACTTAGCAATGAAATGTTTAATATATTGCCAGCCATGACCTGGCCATAGCTGCCAAGTTATCCCTTTTTTAAAGGGATTTTCCCTTATGCTGAATAGGCTTCCTCGCGAGAAAAGGGAAAACTTGGCAGCTATGGACCTGGCCTGATCCTGCATATGGTTGTCTTCAAATGCCATGGGCCAAGCAGAAAGGAAGCAAGAGGGCACACTGGCCTGCCAGGTAATTTAAGGTATGTAGGAGTGCAGTTTCAAGGAAAAATGATCCTTATAAGAATAAACTATTCCCACTGAACATCCAGCAACATACCAGAGCACACACTCCATAAACTTGAATGTTAAAATCATCTGAAGGGAAGGGAACAAGTTTTGCTCCTCTAATTACCTGTTCAGCAACGGACATTCTCCTGTTGGGATCCAAGTCCCGGCCCTCTAACTTGGCTTTGACACGTTTCCACACACTTACTGCATATGAATTCCGCTCTTGCACAGCTTCAAAAAAACAAAACAAAAAAAAAACATCAAGTCCATGCAAATCTTAGGTGTGCTGCTAATTACAAAGCCTATCTTTCTATATAAATTTAATCTTGCTACTTACCTTTTCCTGTTTTGGGGTCCCTGATGGCTTTTTTAGGACTAGAAACAACACTCTTTCCAGCGCCTGTAATTACCCCCGGTGGAGTATCTGCTGATGGTGCAAGGGTTTTCTGAATTAACTTTCTTGTATTCTGTGACATGACCTCTGGCTGAGTTTTCTGCCCCGTATTGCTGCGGACCGCTATCAACAAATGAAAATAAAATATTGAAAACGCTATAAAAAGGAACCAAATAAGTCTTATTCATAATCAAAGATGACAACATCTACATTCAAGCTCAGTGGCATAGAAATTAGATTCAATGTATTCCTTATTTTACCTGCAGCAAATGTTGGTTGACATGTAGCAACAGATGTTGGACTTGAGCATTCATTTGGTGTATCCGTGATTAAGGGAGATGCAAAACTCACTAGATTATTGTAGACACTAGGAAAAATAAGGAAGATTATCAATATTAATCTTGACACATCACCTATCTGGAAATCAAAAATCAGAAAGACTGTAAGAATGTTAGATAATTCAAATGTATTTTGGCACAGTTTGAGAAAGTTTAGATGTTTAGGCTCTGAAGATGATGCATTACAACAGGGGTGGGCAACTCCCAAGAGACTGCGGTCTACTCACAGAGAACCCCTTTTTGGGGTTCAGGTCAAAGTTGTTGAGCTTTTTCTAGGAAGGAGGTAAAATGTTGAGCTTTTTTTAAGGGGAGCCACAGTTGTTCAGCTTCTTTAGGGGGAGCCAATGATCTACCAGTGATCTACCACAGACGTCCAGTGATCTACCAGTAGATCATGACCTACCTGTTGGACATGCCTGCATTACAATATTAAGCAGCTTTTGTGCTGCTTAAAGAAAATTAGTAGGTTTTCGAGAATAAGAAAATACATAAACTGAGGAAATTATGTGTTGAATAAATTATGCCGATACAATTGCATCACACTATTATACTTTTCTCAGCCAGCAAACAAACATACACAGAACCACATAACAAATAAACTGACTGAAACATAATCGCTCCCTCCTAATAGACTCCGAGCTCCATGGGTGTTCAGAGCAGGCGAAGGAGAAAGAGAAGCCACCGGCAGGCAGGCAGGCGAGCGAGTGAGCGTGCGCTACAGGTAGGGAGCGGGCGGGCGGGTGGCCGAGGCCTCTGCCTTTCGCTCCTCCGCAGCCCCGCTCGCTGCAGGCCGGCCTCGCGGCGGCGGTCATCAGGACATGATCTAGCGGCAGCGAGCACGGGGCAACGAGGCCGGCGAGGGCCCGATCTGGCGGTGGCGGCGAGCACGGGGCAACGAGGCCGGCAAGGGCCTGATCCGCCGGTGAGCGCGGGGCAACGAGGCCAGCGAGGGCCCGATCCAGGGGCGGCGGCGAACCCGGGGCAGTGAGGGAGGTAAGGCTCCGGAACGAATTAATCCGTCCCCAATGAATTCCTATGGGAAACATCGTTTCGATTTACGAATGTTTCTACATACGAATGTGCATTTGGAACGGATTAAATTCGTAAGTAGGGGTTCCACTGTATAGGCAAACTTGGCCCTCCATATGTTTTGGGACTACAACTCCCATCATCCCTGACCCCTGGTCCTGTTAGCTAGGGATGATTGGAGTTGTAGTCCCAAAACATATGGAGGGCCGAGTTTGTCTATGCCTGCATTATATTCTTTGCTTTTAGCCAAATATGCAAATTTACAAGAATTCAGAGAATGTCTGCTTACCTTTGACTCTGGGTTCTCAGTTCTTTCAGGGTGGGAGTAATTTCTTGCAGCATTTCAGTATGTTCCTGACTGCGAACCTGACCCATGGCCTGAACTAATGTAAACAGAACTGTCTGAATATTGTCTTGCCATGACTTATATTCACCCAAGAACTGCCTAACACTATTCTCATAGGGAACATCTTCACCATCTGCCAGCGCTGCTTCTTCATCCTGTAATAAAATAACATTTATTATGACTTCACTATTGGAAACAGAAGCTTGGAAAAATGATAATTTTTATCCACTATTTATCCACCTCCCCATAACTTCAGAAAGTATTCCATGAACATCAAAATGTTTTCTGTTCTATTCCCACATCAATGAATAATTGGGCATTACCTTTGCCATGGCTTTCAGCAAGTGCTTGACATCCCCAAGTTGCCTGTTGTGTCCAGTGAGCACAGTTTTAATACTATCAACCAGATTCTGAATGGTTTCGCACACATTTTCTATTTGTTGCTCTCTCTCTATTTGCACGGTTCTCTGGGTAGACGTGTCCTGCGTCAGTTGCTTATGAGCCAAAAGAAGCCATTCTGTGCTACCAATAGGATGGTCGAGATTGGTGCCCTGTAACAAAACAAGTTTCCAAATACCAGTCAAGCTACTGAAACTCATCTCCAAGCAAGGCCAGATCAGCTCCCCATTGAGCTATTGAGGTTTGAGCAAATTACTGTTTGCCAGTCTAAACTCTCAGTGTTCTTCTGAAGCCAGATACTGTTTCCCCGAAAATAAGACACTGTCTTATATTTATTTTTCCTCAAGAAGACACACTATGGCTTATTTTCAGGGGATGTCTTATTTTTAATTATGCGACCAGCCTCACCTATTCTTTGGTGCCCTCCAGAACTGCACCTATCACTATGTCTTATTTTTGGGGTATGGCTTATATTGTGCAAATGCTTAGAAATCCTGCTACTGCTTATTTTATAGGTATGTCTTATTTTGGGAAACAGGGTAGTTTAGTTCATAGTACCCTGAGCTTCTTTGCTTAATGAGGTAAATAAAATCAATACATGTATTAAAGTCTGATTGCAAGACACTTGCTGTTAACCCCCATCCCAATTATAGTCTTAAACGAGCACAGGCATTTTGAGGTGTGTGTTGTTACTATAGTTTGCAATGGCTCAGTTCAGACTTCAAAGCAAACAGTGACTAAAATAATACCATGATTTATCATGAAGGCTGAATTGATAAATTGGCTAGCAAGTCAGCACCAGAAACTATTTACAAATCAAGGTGTGCAACAAGTTTAGCATGGTATCTGTACTGACAAGCTATAGTAACAGTATTTGCTTCACTCCCAGAGATTACTGTGCCTAGAGATGGGAGTGATGAGCAGACAGAAAATGAACACCACTGAGCAGTAAACAACCATTGTTTGCTTGTAAATTTGCAAGCTCAAGACCATGATCTGGATTCTACACTAAGGTTAGACAACACAATATGGTTTGGCATGTCTGAGTTGAGACAGATGATCCTGTTAACACACATTAGTCCAACCATTTTTTAAATACTCATGCACTCTCTCCTTGCTTTCCTCATTCAGGCAATTTGATGGTTGCTGTTTTGCAACATTCCAATAGCAGGGAAATTTTGTTTTGTGAGAAGTCAAAGAATTTTCCAGTTCTCATTTGGAAGGAAGCTATGGCTTTCATAAACCAGTTTTCCTGAACTAGGAAATGAGAGGGAGAATCAGAACCCTCAAGGAGAAGAGGAAGAGTGACCTCAGTGCACAGTTCTTGCAGCCTAACATGATTTGGTATTATATGTAAAAGAAGCCAATGCACTTTTTTCCTGCCCACTGCACCCCACCCATTGTGTGTGTGCGTCTTACACTCACCACTCTGTGAAGTAAACAAAGCTCCAGTTCAGAAACTGAGCTGTTAAACTGTGAAGCAAAGGAACACATTTGCTGGCAACGTTTGACAAGTTCAAACAAGGCAGTGTCTAGGTTTAAGGCTTCTGCTGTTCTGGTACGCAAGCTTTCAAAATGAATGATGTTGCTACAAAGGAAGGTAACCTGAAAGACAAGGCACAGAGAGAAAAGGTGCATAACATTCACACACAGCTTAAGCTTCTAGATTTTATTTTCAAAAAATGCCCTGAAAGGCTGCCAGAGGAAACTGACTACTTTATTCAAAACATATATATTCTAGTGCTTTTCTGCAGTCACACCCAATTCCAATTACACACACACACACACACACACACACACACACACCTGGAGAATTACAATTTTTGTTGAATCATTCAAAATTTAGCCCACTAGGACCAACAAAATATTTTGAGGTCTGAGACTTGATTTCATCTTTGAAGTAGCAATTTAAAATCTAGGTTTTAAACTGTCTTGTATAATTTTTATGTTATTACAATGAGCCGAGAAATTATGGGACCAAAGATTAAACAAGGTCTAAACTGAAATGATCAAGAATCACTATGGAGTTATGATCTATATTATACTATCAAGAGATCTAGTTACACCACAAAATAAGTTCAGAGCAAAATAACTAAGATAATGATATCAAATGTGATTAAAATGCAACTCCATTCAAAGTATCACAAATAAAGAAATGTGACAATATGTACTGCTAGATAGTAGTACACACAAATAACTAAATCCCAAACAGCCCTTTGTATTTTGGGACCTCATTAGTGTTCACTCCAAAATAGCTCCCAAGATATGGCAAATGCTTTTCTCCTTAAGCCTGATCCCATCTGATAAAAGTTTTTTGCTCTCTTATACACAGAGTTGTTAGTGAAAATCAACTCAAACTCATCACATCATGCTATTTGTAGTACCTGGCTGGCTCTCTGACTTTCCTTAAGGACAAGATTTCTTCTTTCAGATATTGTGGCATCAAAATCTTGAAGAACTGGTGCTAATGCTGGATTAGCCCCTCCTGCCCACTTCAAACGCTGCTCAATACTTGCTTCAAGTGCTGCCAGCTTTTCCTGAGATTGTTGATAGAATGAAAATCAAGAGCATTAAATCTTACAATTTTTGCTTATACCTGGGGCATGAACAGATGCAATTACTTAACTACTACGGTATTATAACAAGGGCAAGGAATCCAGCATATTCAGTTCTGGCAATCAGCAGGGCAAACTAGTACGGTATATATCCCAACCAACAAAATTATATTTTCAAAATGTGCCTCTGTGCAGTATCAGTATCCATGTATTGAAGAGAGAAGGGTTGCGTCATATACACATTTCCACATATCCAGCCACTAGCTGACTGGATGACACTGCATCGTGGGACAACAGAAATATACAAAATTCTAGAGACTCTCCTAAAGCAGTACATAAGATACTGATTTGATAAGAGTCAACCTAAGACACTCGTGCACTGTACCCCTGCCACAGGTCCCTAGATGCAGCTATCAAATCTAGGGTACACATTGCAGGATGATATTGGCTCAGATTCTTATGACCAGCTTCCAAAGTGATCAAACTGTGGAGGGCTATCAAAAATCACATCACCAGTCACTACAGATTTTCAGCTTAATATAAGAGTCTGAAGAGTTCAATCTTGTAAAAAACTGTTATTAAAGATTTGACTTTAATTCAAAACGCTGAACATGCCCCACAGTAAAGTAGGATCAAACACTGTTATAGTTGGGGAGATTTGTATGACTTTAAAACAAGGCACTCCAAACATTCATTACCATTCTTGCAGTTTCAGTATATTTATTGTAACAATGGAGCTGGAAGACCAATATTCCCAAATACTGATAAAAGACCAGCTATTCTGCTTCCATATTTTTCCTCAACAGTCCTCCACTGCTTCCCCCATGGAGCAATGAAGAAACTTACCTGAACTGCTGCAATTGAAGCTTCAATCTGCCCAAGAGTATGAAGTTTCTTTTTCATACTGGCTAAGATTGCGGACCGAGGTGGAGGAGAGACTGTCATGGCTTGTGGGCGATTGATGAGGAGATCTTCATGCTGCCACTTTTGAAAGGCAAGAGAAAAAGATGTTTCTATTCAATGTTATGATGATGATATATAAATGGTAAGACTGAGAATTTCAGTGAGATACGGCCCCAAGAGCCTAATCAAGATGCATAAGTCAACAGCTGTGAACATTTACAGAGCCGTAAGCAACGAACATAACCAACATAAGAAGTGTTTGTGTTCACACTGTCTGTAAATGTGAAATGACAGCTCTTTTGAAAAATTGCAGCTATCCCGCTTCTAAAATCCTTAAGCACACCGAAGGTTCTGATTGTCATTCCTCTTTGCTTTGCTTTTTTTTTAAAAAAAGGAAAGTTGTCAGAATTCTGACTCTGCTTTGCAGAAAATCCAAATTGTACATTGATCTGCTGAGAGAAACATGATGATGTCATTTAATAATTTTGCTCCACACCAGCATGACAATTCAGCTGTACCCAACAGCTACAACAGTACAGTGGTACCTCGCAAGACTAATGCCCTGCAAGACAAATTTTTCACAAGACGAATGCGTCTTGCGATCTGATGGTGACTCGCAAGACGAATTCGTTTTGCGAAAAATTCGTCTTGCAAATCGTGGTTTCCCATAGGAATGCATTGAAATTTAATTACTGCATTCCTATGGACAAAAAAAAATTTCAATGCATTCCTATGGGAAACCGCGATTCACAAGACAATTTTTTCGCAGAACGGATTTAATTCGTCTTGCGAGGCACCACTGTAGCTATAAACTTCATGACTGTTAGTCCTAGGAGGGATTCTGCCTAGGACAAAAGGAAATTCAAAGTGCCCTCAGAACCAGAGCACAAGATCTGCTGGAAAGTATTGTCAAGAGGCCCACAGGAAATCCACCCTGCAGGCTTTCAAGAAGAGAGGTTTCAAGGGGCAAATGGACAAAGTGGGTGGAATAAAGAATCTCAAATCCTCATGCAGCCATTAAGTTCACCTCATATGACGAAGAGGGCTGCTCCACAGATCAATAACATGGAAAACAGCATGAAGCTACTTCTAAATGTACGGTACTGTTTAAAATCTGAAGAGGTAACTTCTCTCCACAACTTAGGTATGGCGCCAAAGACAATTAGTTTATTATGCAACTTTCCACATCTGCAGAAAATATTCAGAAATGAAATAAAAGTTTGAAGGCTTACCTGGAACATAGCAATGTGTAGTTGCACTCTCTGAAGGCTAGTCTTACAAGAAGAAATACTGGTTTCAAGTCTCCGCACCAGATCGTGCTTCTTCCACGCAGTATCGTAAGAACTGGCCAGCACTGTTGCTCTGTTCATAACCAACTGTGAATATTTGCCAATTTGGATATTGTGTTCTACAGCTTTCTTGCACAAGTCATCCACTGAGACTTTGCTTTCAGCCCCAAAATCCTTTGCCTCTACTTGAGCAATTATATCTACACCAAGAGCACTAATAAAACTGCACAATGTAAGTCCCAAGGCTTGATTGGGAAGGCCGATTAAAAGCTGCCGGACAAAGTCAGCTGTGAAGGCTTTGATTGGTTTGGCCATTTGGTCTTCACTAAAGCAAGAATTCCGATACAAGGTTTTCACGTTTACCATTGGCACTGGTCCATTCATAGAGCTCTGATCTTCAACTGAACTTACACCTTACAAAAAAAGAAGGAAAAAAAGAAACAGCCATTGAACAAATACCTACCGACCAGCAATCTAGATTGAATTTCTGCTCTAGAGAGCTGACAACATAAATTAACTGCAGCCAAGATTACAATGGCACTCTTATGAAATGCAAATGGGCAAGCTCCACGCTGACTGAAATAAATATAAACCCCATTTTAACAGGCTGGTACATGCTTTAAGGCACACTGATTTGGCTAACTCCACAATAGCATTCCTGAATTAATTAAAAATGTTCCGGGTTCTTTTCTAGGGGAAAATGAAAACTTGGAAGCAAACCTCTGTTTTGCTGCCTTCCAAATAATGCCAAAATAATTCAACACTCAATACATTCAATAATATGTACTGGTTCCATCATAAAGCAAGTATGGAAACATGACAGAGGAAACATGAAAACTCTGGGTTTGCTCTTCACAAAGAAAGCTTGAGCAAGCATGGAAATAAATTTCCTGTGCTTACTGGCTGCCTTCTGCACCTTTTAACCGGGGTGTTTTGGGGTTTTTTGGTTTTTTGTTTTGGTAACAGGTTAATACTAATGGTACTGCTAGAAGTATAACCCGTGTATTCTGAGAATGCTGCTACTGTAGTCATTACATCACAGCTTTAAAACTTGCAGGTAATACAAGATGAGAATCTGCTGAGCCCAATGTTTTATTTTGTTTTAACACACAGATACTTTTATTTGTAATTTCACTTTAAGATTCAAGGCAGATAACAGGCCTTAACTCTACCCAATGAGACGTAAACTAGGAATGTTGTATGCACTTACCTGAAAGAGTTTTAGAAAAAGTGCCACAGAGTCTGAAAAAATCCTTTATTGTCTGCAGTCGTTTTAAAAAGAAAATCTCTTCTAAAACCTGCCGATTGTTATCATCATCAAAAAAGTTAGTTTGGGTGCTGCGAGCTTCCCTGATTATGTCAATCTTACGCCAGGCAACAGGTATTTCCATCTTGTTTAACTGAAAGAAAATAAGAAAAATGTTAGGTCATCTGCCAAATACAAAGACCAAATGATGTGTGCATGCGTACATCACGGCAACCTGGAAGTGGCTGGAAAAGGGTGGCATGGACTTATGTGCGCTCTGCATGGCACGCAATTACTCGGAATGCAACCCCCGTGTGGATCAGGAATTGCCTGTGCCTTATTTCCAAAGTTAGCTTTAGTAATAACCTTTTTAGTAGTAACCTTACCTTTTCAACTAATAAGCCAAATGCTGTTTCCACTTGGGCAAACATTCCATCAAATGCTACCAACAGCATCTGGCCTGCTGACATTTTGGGCGTTTCGTCAACTGAGCCATTCCTTGGCTGAATCAGTTCACCATACTGGGCGTGAAGCATCCTAAAGAAAGAAGCAAAAAGGGTAGTTAGGACCTGAATATCCAAATAGTTTTAAGGACAAGCACTATAGCAGGAATATCATTTGGTTAAAGAAATGACAAATAACTGACTAATCCTTCAGCACATTTCAGATATGCTAAGCTGTAGCTTTTTTTAAACCATGGCTAAATTGTGAATGTGGGTGTCTTGTGGGTGTCACACAGGGCACAAACAAGCCACCATATGGCATGTTGTCTTATGACCCATGATTGTGGGCTGTTTCAAGCTAAGTCTTAAAGCAAGCATTTGCGCCAGATACAACGAACCCAATGATTTACCTTGCAACATCAATACAATGAGTATGTGTTTCTTCTTCAAGCCCCATTGCTGCGTTTCTTAGGTAAGCTTGAAGAGACTCAACCAGAGTTTGCAAAGGAACATCAGTAACTTGTTCGATCAGGTTGTCCAGTTCATTAAGCATGCTCTCCAAAGTATATTCTCCTTTCATTAAGCACCTAAGCGCTTCTGGGAAAATAATCTGACGGAAATTTGAATTCAGCTCCTGGCAGAACAACAACAACAAATGCATGAAAACAAGAAGATAACAGCAAAGTATCTGATGGCTATACTACCATTTTTAAGAGTTTTCTAAATATAATGTGCTGCTGGTTAATAAGGAGAAAAATGCAAGTGTTTAGAATATGCTCTCAATTTAAATAATGCATGTATACTCAGAAGTCCGTCCCCTATTCTCAGTGGGTCTTACTCCCAGATAAACCTATTTAGGATTGTAGCTTTATTCCAATTTATTCCAACTTATTATAGCTCACTACAAAGGGGTTTGTACATTAACATGAGCTGCTACAAACACACGTTGTAGATATATTTCACCTGAAGTGAGATGTAAACTCCATTAGCTAGGTGAATAGCTTCTGATGCTTCAACTGGATTAGGAATATCTAAATCCTGTGGAACCAGATGACACTGTTTCAGTAACTGCACAAGACACGTAACGTTCCCACTCATGCTACACAGCTCCTCCAAGAACCAGGCTCCATCTCTTGAAGTCAGGTCCACCAGCTGTTCTCCAGCGCTGGATGCCGCACCTTCCATCATTAGATTACGTCTAAATGAAAAGGATGTTTGTAAATAAATAGAAGTTTTTGTTCCAATTTATGCATCTTAAGCTTTTAAGACCCATTAAAAAGAATACTATTGCATTTTCCCCTGTATAACATGACCCCATGTATAAGACAACCCCTATTTTTGGGAGTCCAAAATTATGAAATTTAAAAATTAAGAAAGTTGTTGAGCTGCTTTTTGATGATCCCCCGCTCTGGCTCAGGGAACTAGTGCCGTAACTACCGGGCTCCAAGCCTCGCTTACTTACCGTATTAACCCATATATAAGACAACCCCCAATTTATCACTAATTTCCCCCCAGAAAAAAAAGGTTGCCTTATACATGGAAAAATGTGGTATATATTTCTAGATAAAGCATTTTCATGAATTATGGTTAAGTAAATTTGATACATATGAAATTAAAGGAATTTAAATCCTTGGGAAATGTATTTTTGAAGAATGAGTCAAAAAAACAAAACAAAAAACCACCACCTCTCGTCAAATTTTGCAAGCATCTCACCTGGTAAGAGTGCAGAGAGCAGAGATGATAACACTTGCTAAGCTCAATGAACCCTCTTCTCCATTTTCATGAAGAAAGACCTTAATGCAACGCTCAATTTCTTTTAGCTGTTCCTCACACACAGGAACAGTGACTGCTTCTTGCTTCAAACGTTCCACTTGTCGGATAAGCCTGCTGTTGATGTCTGCTGCATATCGCTGCAAAGTCATTTCTGTAGTAGTTATGAACTGGCATGCAGATGGAGGCGGCTGAGGAGCATACTGAATTTCATACCTGACAAACAATAAAATTACAAATATTCATTTAAATATATATATATATTCATGCATTTTGTAATGTGATGCCTGGCAAATGCCTAGCATCATCTGTGCTCTACACCCTTAAACACTTTCATTTTCTGTTGAGATACATGAGGCAGAGAAATACTTAACATTTTACATGTTGACACATACACAACACTTAACTGAGCTCAACTTTGCAGAAATTAGTATGGTTTATTCTGAGAATTTATTTTCCCGCTGAAACTGAACTACCAAAGACTTGAAATAATTTAACCCTCCCACTTTCTGTGGGTGCAAACAACTGACAACTTACTTCCGGTAAAGATCCTGACAGCGTTCTATTGTCATGTTAACAATCAGTTCTTCCATCCAGGTCTTCCACTGCTCAATGCGGTGTTTCTGAAACACTGTTTTGGGGTACTGAAGAGCTACAGTAGCATAGTTGTGTAGCTGTTCAAGACATCCACGCAGAACAGATCGCCTCTGCTGAAGGAAAGCACCAACCTCACCTTCTAGCTGCTCACACTGGCTGATCAAGTGTGCTTGTCCAGCATTCTGAAGGAAGGTAGTTGCAGGGACATAACTTGGAGGACCTTCAAAATGAACCATTAAAAAAAGAAGGATGTTATAACTTAACTACAGGGGAGGAAAATGTTCAGGGGCAAAACATGTTCAGCAATAGCCTTGCACATATTTTAGACCGTAACTTCCATCAGTCCCAGTCAGCAAGGTCACAGATCAGAGGAGATAGGAGTGGTAGTCAACAACATCTGGTAGTCTACAATATCTGGAGGGCACCATGTTGGCTACCCTTGTTGAAGCACACAGTATGGTTGGCCTAGATTAACCTGATATCCATTGCATACCAATGCAATGCATTCCAAAGGCAGCAGACATTCAGCAGCTGACTGACCAGTACAGTATTGTAACAAATAAGTATCCTGGACATATAAAAATGTTAACCCTTTGGAGTAAAAACAAAAACACCCCCCAACACCATTTTACTTGCCCTTAATCTGCCACCTTGCTCTGCCTCACAATATGGACAATGGGGCAAGAGGGGGGAGAGAGAAGGAGGACAACCTAATTTGTTTCATTACCAAGATCCATTTGGGTACTGATTTCCTGAAGAAGACTTGCAAGCTGAGTTGCTTCCAGATTATTGAAAGCAGCTTGGTAATGAGATATCCACTGCTCAAATTCATTCAGTTTCACCTGGATTGCTTCTTGTACTGCTCTCTGCTGAGATTGCAGCTGAGTGTGTTCAGAATATCTGTGTTAAAAAGGAAGCCACATTAAGTGATTTTTTTTCCAACTCCAAATTCTAGAGAAACATATGCAGTTTTGAATTTCCATAAAGCATTTGAATATCTAAACTAAAGTGAGATTTCACGTACCTGTTCTGCAGTGTGTGACATGGGTGATCCGCTGCTTCTGCTCCTTCCAGGTAGGCACTCTCTTCTAGTAATTTGCCTTGCAATTTTTCGACGTCAGTCAACTGCTCTTGCAAATTTAAATATTCCCCTAAACTGCCATCCAGCTTAGGGAGCACAGCCAGCATCTCATCCCTGTTCTTAAACCAGTTGACCTGTAGACAAGTATTATTTATGTTACTTAGCTATGAATAACACTTGCTAACACTTTTCACTACCAGTATCACAAGTGGAGTGAAACTGATATTGTTATCACTAAATTAGACTGAGTATTAAACAAAGAAAAAGGTGCACAAGTCACACATTTTAAAACTTAAGAGCAAAATTAATGTTTGAATGACAGGATGGCAAAAACTGAGTCTCCAACGTGGTGCTCATGGTCACCACAGCATCTTCAAACAACCACCTAACCACCCATCAAGGCCTCCTGCCTCCATGGTATTTTAAAACTGAGGTTTTATTGGGAAGGTTGCCTGCTTTGTCAAGGGGGGGGGAGTGTTGCCTACTTTTTGTCTGTTATATTTTGATGGGATGTTTTGCCTGTTTTTGTTTGTTTTCGGGGTTCTGTCTATCATCAGTCTTTCCTTCAGTTTCTCAGATTACCCAAAGTTCCCCTGGACTAGGACTGCCACATGTCTGGATTTTCCCAGACATTACCGGGATTTCAAAGGCCAAATTGACTTCCGGGGGGAATTTCCAGAAGGCGGCGCTTTGTCCTGGATCTTAGGCAAGTCAAGTGAAAAATCACATTTTCATAAGAAAAAAAAAAAGAACTCATGTTGTGAGTGTATGTATTTCTAAAGTTACAGCATAAATGGATTCACTAAGATGGAAGCGTGGTTGAAATACTGTAATCTAAAACCTGTTTTGAGTTAATTCCTGCAAGCAACTTTGCACACTGTTCCTGGAATCTAAAGTAACAAGCAGATACAAATAAAATGAATTTTTGAAAGGACTGAACATACCTTTATTTCAGCGACTCTGGAAGAGAAGAGGCTACGTGTAATGTCTCTTTCCATCTCTCTCTTGCTTTGCTTGTTTTCAGCTTGCTGCCCACCTCCACCATACACTGCTCCAGCAAACCCTGCTTCTCCCCCTGCGGTCCAGTCCACAAGTGGGTCATAAACAAAAGCTTCCAATAAGGTCAGAAGGGTTTCTCGTCCTCGCCGCATGATGTGCAGAACCTGTTTTTAAAGTGTATTAAATGTATCATTTAAAATGTGCACTTGCAATTAGCTACCAAGCCCAAATCCAGTGTTAGGGAGCTGTAACCCAACTTCTGAAAGCATTCAGTGGCAAGCCTCCGCAGGCTTTCCTGGGGAGGGCATTCCACACTTAAGACCACTACTGAAAAGCCCCCCCCCCATAAAGCAAAAGCTTCAGTCACAGAAATTCAAGACTTCCTTAAAGCCTACCTGTTCACAAGAAAGCCTGAAAACGCCTTCCACTCCTGTTACTCCAAATGCTGTTTCAATATTTTGTGTCATCCGGAATGGAACTTTCTCAGGCACTCGAAGGCTTTTCCCTTTCTCAAAGCAAACATTATAATCTATGTGAACAACTTCTCCAGTAGTCATGTCTATAAGAACGTTGTCCAGATGTCTGTCTCCGAGGCCGATAATGTAGCCAACCATGGACATAACTGCAGTGGATCTTGCATAAGACTGGGAAGGGGGGGGAGGAAGTTTCATCGTTATAAATCTCTTTTCCCCCACCATTTAAAAAAGTTCACTCTAAATACAAAACTACTAAAAGTTTTTTTAAGGGGGGGTGTCATTATATAGCTTAACTATAAGCCACATGCTCCTTTATCCAAACAAAGGCTAATTATGCTCAAGGAGAAGCACCAGGCCAGGGAGAAGAATGAGCATGGACACATTCCTATTTCTACTGTCCGACTAACAGATGTGGTATAAGAAGCAAATGAGGGATAGGTACCTATTGCTCTCCAGGTGTTGCTGGACTACAATTCCCATAATTCCCTGTCCATTGGCCATGCTGGTTGGGGCTGATGTTAACAATTCCAACAGCATGTGAAAGATCACAGGTGCCTTTCCTGAAGCAATGTATGTATGTATGTATGTATGTATGTATGTATGTATGTATGTATGTATGTATGTATACATGTGATCCTCAACAAGCTGTGCCTCTCCCTGACCCCAAAACAGACCACTACCTAGTGGGAAAGCACATCTGCCAATTTTACTTTCGAAATTAAGTGGCATCCAGAGCAATAATGCAAGATGGTCTGTTCTTCCATTGAAATTATTCTGAAATAAGGGGAAACTCTTCAGAAAAGTCATTCAGGATTTTTACAAGAATCCACCAAATTTAGATGGAAAGCATGGTTGTGTGTGCACATAAGGCAAGGAGATATTAGACTAAACCTACTCAAACATCGAGATTCTATTAGGAAAGGTCTCTACATACCTGTGTGACTCTCCACCACTCATCAGGTGTAGTGCATGATGACCAAAGTTCTTTAGCAAGAAGATTGGGAGGTGTTACTTCCATTAACTCTTCCAAAACAGACTTCATTACATTTAGAGGCCAGTCTCGACGGGATACATCCAAGCTAAGCCCAACTGCCTTCAAAGCTGGTCCAATCTTACTATAGTACAGTTCACTAGGTCTAGGTACTATTCCAGGATTCTGAGGAGTCTGGTATGAATCTTGGGCCTGAAAAAGTCAATTGCACAGTTCAACTACTATTCCATTATATATTAGGTCGGAATCAACATGTCATATATTTAAACCCTGGCTGGAAGATTGTTTGCAACAGATGAATAAATCTTTGTGTTCACATTTAATATATAGGGTGCTCCTTGCTACTGACCCTTTTGCAGTTCCAAGCTAAGTCAATTTAAGCAGAATTAGCTGGGGTGGGGTGGGGGAGAATGTCTCATGTTGCTTCCCAATTTCCCACTCTGCTTTCCAAGATCTCCTGTTGCATTAAGTGCTGTTGCTCCAACTATTATTCCCCATGGCTGCTATATCTGTGGTGCAAATCGACACCAAGACAGAAGACAGGATTCTTATGGCATCTAGGCTCTGGTATGCACCATCCCTTTCCTGCTCCAAGAATATGCCAGTATTGCTTATCTTAATGAAAGCACGTCTGCTCATGTTTTCCATATAGGCAGTACTGGAATCAGGAGCAATTCGTCCCAAGGACCAAAGTTCATGTAGAATGTCTGCCTCTTTCAGATTTCTGCATCTGGGGTGGCAGAAAGACTGGGAGGTGCCTCTAACTCCAGACTCAGCGAATCTGAGTGTCTGCATAAGCTACATAAGCACCTCAGTGTCTGCATAAGCTACATAAGATAAGAGACACTGCACAGAGCAGGTCTGAACTTGTGCGTACAACAACACAGCATGTTTAAAAGATACGAGTTTCTATGATCTGCTATCACACTAGAGCAGAGTTCATAGATGTCCTCAGTCCAAAACCCAGCATTCCAATTTACAGCTCTGCAGACTGAGAAAAGGACACATACACACTGTTCAACACACATACAACATTTAACACACACACACGTTTCATTATTATGATCAGGTGTTCTAATTAATCTCTGCACCTCAAATTAATTTTAAAATAACCCTTATATGACACATTTCAGCATATACTTAGAATTTTAATCAGAATTTTGATTCTGTCTCAGTAACCGTTAATACTTTCATGAATTATAATGTAAAATTACAGAGTTTACTTCACAACTGGTGCCAGCATGTATAATGTAGTCATTACCTTTTGTGCCTGTAAAGCTGCTTCTCGCTGCTGCCACCTTTTATAAAGTCCAAATAAAGGAGTGGCTCCATCCACCCATTGAATTAGGCCTGATCGTGTTCCTAGTGGTGTAACAGAGTAATGCCTGGCATGGAAACGGGGTGTCTCTTGGCGATTTATGGTAGCAAACATTGTATTAACAATGGATAAGAACTGCATGATCCGTTCATCAAGATGCAGGTCTTCCAGTCCTGCAGTGGAAAATAGACGCAAACCAGACAGTATGTAATGTAACTGGAAAGGGGAATGCAATATATCCTCAATTAAAATGTTTTCTGCTTAGGACAAGGAGAAGTTACAGAATGTTCTCACCTTTGAAAAGGTATGGGTAGTTTTTCCCATCTGAGCCCAGAAACAAGAGCTTCTTGGGCTTGGTTTTAGTAGGCAGAATTGTTATGGTGCTTCCTACACTATGAATTGTGACTGTGTCTCTGGCAGATACTTCTCCAGGGAGAGCTATTTCAGTGTTAGTCATGGCAGCCAGCCAGGGGCTTATTTCCTCGAGGCGCAGAATGTAACTGGCCCGCTTCTGGGCTCTCTGTTGAAGACTGAGCATTACCTATTTTTTAAAAGACACAAGGTTGAAGAAGGTGAGGTCCAGACCTTTGCATGGTTCCAGTCTATCAAAATACTGGGTTGTAGTCAGTGCTAACCCTACTCAGAGTAGACCTGCTGAGCTTAACTGGATACAACCCACTAATTCCAAAGGAATTCACAAAACTGAAGACACCTTAGAAGGCGCCTGTTTGGCTTTTATTGGCTACTGCAGAAAGGTGTTGGGGGCTGCATCCCAAAAGTAGCCACAATTACCCAGAGACCTAAACACAGCATTCCCTGCCTCCCCCCTCCTTGCTCCTCAGCTGATCCATGAAAAGCAGCTGAGATGTGAGGGGGGCAGTTATTTTTAACCCCCAACATGGGAAGTGGGATAGGCAGAGCCTGCCACCCAGACCTGCGATGGGATGAAAATTGTTCCCTCCCCACTTTTCATATGGCCAATCTGAGCAACATGAACCTCTCCATATAGCCGTGTACCACATTGGCAGAGGAAACTGTTGGTCTGACTGGCCCAGATTTTTTCCAGTGGCACAGTCGGGAGGGTGGGGGAGAGAAGAAAACATATAGATTGAAGTGGCAATGGCCGTTTGCAAATGTCCTCATGGGCTGAAAAAGAAGGCAACCTCTAGCGTAGCATATTTAAGAACTAATGATATTTCTAGTCCATTTTTCTATTGCTTTTTCTAAATTCTCTACAACCTAAGCCTTGGCACTACACAAAAACCATAAATATTCAAAATTACAACAGCAGCACCCTTTTTTTCCTTCATTCTTCCATAGCAGAGAAAAATACTCCAAGTTTTTGTATTATTGGCAAGAGAGACATACTATACCTCTTTAAAAGGAATCCAGCTGCTTCCAGGCTTTGCAGGATTAGATGGATTCTTTAGTTTTTCTAGGGCATTTTCAATTGCATCTCCATAGTTGTCCTGAAACCACTTCTCATGCGGTGTTTCAGCAGGAGCCGCAGTGATGCTCCTCACATGTTCCAAAGCAAATACAATGGGCTTCATTAGGGCGGTGTGCTTTTCACGCATGATGGCTATTTTTTCCTCTCTTGGAAAAAAAAAAAAGATAAAGGAGTTGGCAAAAGTGTCACTTGCATTTCAAGTGTGCTGAAATTTCTAGATAATTACTACCAAAAACAACAAAAGGAAGATTATAGATCTTTTACCAAAGTAGCTAATAACTTTAAGTGGAGTTGTGTGGAACTTTGTTATTTTAAAGCCAACCATGAAAAAGAATGTAAATAAATGCATTAAACACACACACACCCCAGATTATCTAGAATAAGAATGTACACTACAAGATATTGTGTCTCCAGAGTTCTCCAAAACCTTGAATAGTGAGAAACAAAAGGAACTGAGTATAATTTGCTGAACACCCAAAAAACCCTTTCCACATCAGTAGGGACACTTTCTACTCCCTTTGTGGTACTTTAGTATCTTAAGTAGAGGTGAATTAATATTATAGGGCTGTTTTCAAGATGTGATTGTTCTTTGGGCTACAAAAATCACGACATGCCATTAAAAAAATAGCACCATTAATTATCAGGAGGAAAGGCTGCCCATTTGCAACACATATATACTTTGCCCATATACACTTTGGTGGAAACATACTTGCGCAGAGTGTTGTTGTTCTGGACTCTCTTTACTTCATCTTCCAGCTGCTGAATCCGTCTAAGGACATACATGTGCTGTTGCAAAAGCACTCCCAGCCAAAGTTCATCCCAAAGAACAGTGACTCTGCGCAATTCTGCTACGAGCATCTGAACCTGATTGATAAGAAAAAATATTTGTGCATTTTTAACTGTGCAGTTGCACTTCTAAAAGTCTCAAGGTCTAATTCCGAGAGTAAATATAATGGATTTCTTCCTGCGTAAGTACACAACACATAAAGCACTTGATTCTTTGACTCCAAACATAAATATCCCCAAATTCTGGCTGTACTGCAATTATACCTGCAACACCATTGTTGGATTTGCAGTTGACAACTTCTCTACAATCTTGCTGTAGCAGTCTTGCATCATCGCCTGGTCTTCATTTAGGCCCATTTTTGGCTCATCCTTTATGCTCTCTTGAGAAGCAGGGGGACTTCCCTCATCACACTCACTACCCAACAACTCTTCACCCTGGATGTTACCCAAAAAGGTAGGTATTGCTGAGGGGAATTTGCTCCCTAGGTTTTAAAGAGAAAATATTAGGTCAACAGGTGAGGTCAAAATACAAAGGCCAGCTAGATGCTGTAAAACTCTATCTTTGACCAGCATTATAACGGTTTGCCTTTGACTACAACTCTGTGTGCTCATGAAAGAGGAAACTCTCAAAATACTGTGAGCGTGTTTAAGTAACACCAGTCACACTCAGCTGTGTGACAAGACAGGAAAACTATGCTGAATTGAGGTCTGACAACTCTAGATTTTGTAAAACCAGTTAATCTATTGAAGTTAAATCCAGGTATTGGCAACAGTGGAACTGCACATCTGTGAGGTAGCTCAGCTACAGCTACTAGAAATTCTTAACTGTAAAGATGTTAAAAGATAAAAGTGTTAAAGAAAGGTAAATTAAATGAGGGTTGGGCGATCTTCTGAAATGGTACGTGAAATGAAGGATGGAATTGGGATGGGCAAATATAAATATGACTTCCAAAACATACCTGAAGCTTGAGATTCGCTGCTAAGTGAAATAGTACCCACAATTGCAGGGTATAATATAAGGTGAGGAGAATCTTGTGCTACCCGACAAAGAAGATTACAAATGCTCTGACGAACATATACTTCAGGATGATTTAGACGTGAGAAGAGTTGAGGAATAATACCTTTATGAAGATAAAAGCACAGAAATAAGCTTAACACAGAACACATTTGCCTCTCTTTTTTTCATTATTAAAGGGCAACATAAGTTTACTAGATTTTCAAGTAACTGGAACAAATGTTATTCTGCTACCAAACAGTGGAGACAGAGGCTTGGGAAGGGGCACTCTTTGTGGCAGCCCCTAACTTGTGGGATTCCTTCTCAAAAGAGCCTAAGAACTTCCATACCTCGCCATGGAGCTGTTGGGGTGGTTTCCAGCCCATGTTCCAGATACTGCCGGAGTTCTCCAGCATGTTTCACAAGCAGCCTCAGCAGCCTTAAGGTTGCCATTACAATCACATCATCAGTACTCTGTTCTGAAATGTTTCTTAGATGCAGTCTGGGATCATCTTCATCCAGAGGAACCTACACATGAAAACAAACAACCTCACTGAACATACAGCTCTCCCACAAGCCCCAAAGACTTTAAAAACGTAACATAACAAAACAACTTTGCTTACATCACTAGTCAAAGTGTACAGCATACCTGACCAGCATTGAGTTTAAGGAAAGTAAAATAGGCACTGCATGAGAGTTTATAAAGACTGAAGATTCTGTCTACAACTTTTCTCCACACTTTGATTAGGCCCTCAGTTGAATTTTCATCAAGGTCTGAAAGCCAAGGACAGCTTGTCAACAACTGCCGCCAGATGACATCAACCATATCATCTTCTTCATTATCTTCATTCTCTGAAATCTGAAGAGTTATGTCTTCATCCTAAATTAAAGTTAAACAAAAATAAACAATTTTATCCATCACGTACACACTTACAAATAATGGCACTATTCACTCCTCTTCATGTATACATAAATCATTTGTCAAATTTTTGCCTTTGAAGCAGTGTCTCACATTTTAAATAACCAACCTGTAATAAAAGGTGGCTTGTTTTTTCCAAAGCTCAAAAAACTAATATTCTATCTAGCCTATTTATGCTGGTCTTATTAGTGGCATTTGCCAATCTTATTAAACATAATCAGCTCTAATCACTGAAAATACTGGCTGGGACTGATGCAATTTGTAGTCTACAGCATCTGGAAAGCACCATGTTAGCTACCCCTGACAAATGAAATGCTTCTGAAAGTTAATTTATACTAACCTGAATCCCAGCTGGCCGGCACACTGCCTGTCCAAGGATGCCATAGATTTTCTCTCTGTCTTCTTCTGTAATGTTTTCTGGAAGTAGGCTGTGAACTTCAGATTTCTCTCTTGGCAGTAGACGAACACCTCCCTGACTGTATAACACCACATATTTTATCAACTTTGAAAGTAAGGAATAAGCATGGTGCTAACATATATTTGCTACACTGTGCATTGACTTCTAATATGCTAGCATTTAAATTACTTGCTGCTTTAGGTTAAAACATCATCTCTGCACAAAGGCTTGCAACTGTAAATTGCAATTCAGTGCTGCAGAGCATCAGCAACAACTGTAGTTACTTCCAAGCTATGACTGCATTCAGACACAATACCAAGTCAGAAAGTATGGTCTGTTTAACTGTGCTCAAGCTCTTCTTAGTGCAAGAGAAGAAAAGGCAAGCAACTGCAAAGTTCTTTAGAGGAATGGAAGGGCAAAGTAAGTGATTTTATCTGGAATGGAAAGAGAGTATAGACTAAGGTGCAGAATCTTGGCCCATGAGGCTGTTTTCCCCAAACCATCCCCACCTGTCCAACACCTGACATCATAAGCAACAGCAGGAAGAGGACTCTGCTCCTAATGCACAACTGGAAGCCTTTAAAGTGTGCTCCCTAATGTGCATTGGCAAAGGGGACAGTATGCTTTGTTGCCCATCATCTGGCGGGTGGAAAAGCCAAATGCTGCTGGACTGGCTGCAATGGAGTTTCCTCATGCCTACAGAAAGCAAGTTTTGACTGTGAGGTAATTGCTGCACAGGGCTTGCAAAGAACTTTGCACAGCAGTTCCCACCAAACAGCCAGCTTTAAAGAGAGCCTTTAGTTTATTATCCTATATAATAATGTCCAAGTTGTCCCTGCGTCCAAGCTGTCCCGTGTGTCCCTGGGTCACTGCGCATGTGCCCCAGAGATACAGGGATTGGACAGCAGAGACTGCGCGTGCGCACTCTCCCCCCCTGCCTCCTCCAACCGCCGCTCCCGCCGGACACCGCCTCACTTCAGGGCACGTCAGGGAAGCGAGGGTGGAGGCCGGCGAAGGCCTCCTCACAACCCTCCCTGGCCGTGAGGAGCGGCGGTTGGAGGAGGCGGGGGGGGAGTGCGCGCGTCCTTCCTGTCGGCGGCTGGGGGAGAGGAACGGAGGAGGAGAACGCAGCGCTTTCTCCTCCTCCGTTCCTGTCCCCCTGCCGCCGACAGCAAGGACAGGTCCCAGGGTTCGGAGAAGCGCTGCGCAAGCGCTTCTCCGAACCCTGGGATGTCTCCTTGCTGTCGGCGGCTGCGGGAGAGGAACGGAGGAGGAGAACGCAGCGCTTTCTCCTCCTCCGTTCCTGTCCCCCTGCCGCCGACAGCAATGACAGGTCCCAGGGTTCGGAGAAGCGCTGCACAAGCGCTTCTCCGAACCCCAGGATGTTCTAGCGCCCGTTATTAAACGGGCTGAAATACACTAGTTCCTTATAAATCTGAGGAATTCAAATTCTAGTATCCAATGGCTCATCAGAAGAACAAAATGACCCTCTGTGCTCTCAGTCACTGCCATACTGTAAGCCGCGTATCTATACCTCCTGGGTTTTCAGTAATGGGAATCATCTTACTCAGCCAGCAAGGTTCATACATTAGCAAGCCATCTTGTTTGACAGGAGAGCACAATGTTAACCAGGAAAGTTTCATAGTGGTAGGAAAATCACTTAATGTGAAACATGTTCAGAGTCCATTTTGGTTTTAAAAAGTAAGATTTACCTGGCATTATCAACTACCTTTCGTCCCCATCTATAAGCCCAGCTAGCAAGCGCTGCCCATGATTTGGCTACTTCAGGTGCTTGTGCCGAAGACAAGCGATAGAGCTGTCCCAGGATGAAGTCAGGTTCTCCAACACCAATGTTTACTGCAATGAAAGAACAAAGCATGAAGGGGATGTTTCAAAAAGGTACAATGGTATGTACCATCATCCTCTGGGCACATGATTAAACTTCAGGCTTGCAAGATTTGCTTTGCTTTTTACTAGAATACTGAGGTCTACCAAGCAGAAACAACGAAAAGTAGTGGCCGGGTCACATATAGCCTAATGCAAAATGGTACCTCAGGAGCACAGCCAACTACCCAAAGAGCCAATCACCTGCATATTAATGTTCAAAACTACATCAAAGTTATGAAAAAATACAGCTCTGACAGTCCAATGGGATGGGGGGTGTTGTTACTTGCCAGAAACCATTGCCAATCTGCTGCAAACCATCTACCAGCTGATCCTAAATTTTGCTCACTCCAATTCCAGAGAAATTTCCAGTTTTTGAGTGTCTAAACTTGGGAGATATAGATTAGCTTTAGCTGGACCAAATAGCCCAACACTTCAAATACTTAATTTGAATTAGCATGGCGAATAAAGAATGCCTAGATCTCAGCCCTGTAAAACATTTGTACAATGATCTTTGACACATAGATCTTGATAACTGCCCTCCCCCTTCGAATAGAAGAACCTAAATTGCTGCCCAGCCCAGTAGAGTGGACAGATAATAACTTGGTTGCACCCAGGTGGGGTTTCCATGAAAGCTTTTCATCCATAAGTAATCCCAGGTATATAAACCTATGCACTTGCTCGAGGGTATGACCATCTAATGGGCTAATCTGTCAGGGACTGCATGGCAGAAGCCACGACTGACAGGATCACCCTTCTCTCTCCCCCACCCCACCCGAGTGGGACAGCTAACTCTTGCCAGAGAACTTTCAAAATTAGGCAAAGGGCTGCAAAAAACTAGGCAGAGGCCACATTTCTGCCAAGGGCCACAGGTTGTTCACCTCTGGCCTATAATTAATGTTGCCTCTTTCTGAACAGCATGGAACCACCATATCAAACATGTATGCAGACAAAGCAGAAAACTAACAGGGGAACTTTTATACCTGTGGATTCACTTTCAATCCTGGGATAGTCCTCTTCAATGGTGTTAGCAGATGGCAGGTCAATCAAACTATAGATGTTTTTAGATAATGTGGAGAGGCCAGCAAGATTTTGTTGCTGCCGTGCTCTGTAGACTTGCTTCAGCTGCCCTGAAATCTCTTTCCATTCGGCTTGGATCCATTTGGCTAGTGTAAGAATAGACTTGGCTACAGCGTATTCAGCTTTGGCAGATTTGCAAAAGCAGATGGCACATGAGCTCAGCATTTCCATTGCATGGGTTGACTGGCCTGGAAAAAAAGTAAAATTAATATCATTTTAGTTGCATAATCAGTTTTTATTATGCATGCTTCAGAGGACACCACTGATTTTTTTATTCCCAACTAAGTTATATGTGGAGAATTAATTAATGACAGGAGCCAAGAACCCACACATTACTAGACCCATCACCCCAAAGGGGTCTGGATTTGCATTTCTCAAAAAAGAAAAGAAGTTGGTCTTCCCTATCCTGGCCATGCTCCCATGGCAAGTCACTTTCGAAAACTGAAGAGTTTTAGGAAATAGTTCCAAGTATGGCATGTGGGCTTACAATGTCAAAAGAATCCACTTGTTACACGGGGTTGGAGCCTTCTTTTACTCAGAGTAGATCCACTGAAATTAATAGACCTAGATTAGCCATATCTATTAATTTCAATATCAGTAGGACTAACACTACATGCAGAGACTCTTTGATAAACCTACATTACTTTATATTCTGATGCAATAACCCCATAGAAACATTAGCACATACCCAGACATTTAAAAAGTCAGATTTAATTCTTTTTATCTAAACATTTAAAGTTTGACTGAATTACACAGGGATTTGCAATACAAACATATAAATGAGACTTACCTGCTGTGTATAACAATTTCGTTTTTTCAATTTCAAGTTCAGGACCCCATTTCTCATCCATCTGAATTGGTGTTGAGAGTTTTTTAAAGTGCTGGACTAAATCTTGGGCCATTGTGGTTTTTCCAAGCTGAACTTCACTGCACTGAGCAAGCAACCGTGTTGCCAAAGCAACATTCCCACGTTTTCTAGCAAATCTTGCAGCAGTTAGTCCCAGTTCCATCAAATGGCTTCTGACTGGAATACTTTGCTCTGAAAGTACATATAAAGCCAGAAATGTCCTCTGAATCAAATAAACTGTTTAAACTTATATACTGATTACTGTATGGGCTTTGTATGTAATGGTTATTTATTGTGAATGAAATGTCATCAATCTTATATATATATATATTTAGTATGAGTTTTGAAGCTGCTTTTGTAAATTCTGCTACACAGCTGTACATTAAGATGGTCCACTGTGGAATGAGAAGAAGAAGAAGAAGAAGAAGAAGAAGAAGAAGAAGAAGAAGAAGAAGAAGAAGAAGAAGAAGAAGCCGCCAAAAGTGTCTTTTTAAAAGTTCCTTATCTTTAAACAGTATTGCCATGGACTAATTTTTTTACATTTTACTTAAATGTGAAAAGATCTGAAATCTTTTGCTAATATAATCCCAAAGGTATCTAGTTCTGATGAAACCTGTTATTCTGAATAAATTAATACTTCACTGTAGTCAGAGAAATGCATGCACATACTGAAATAGGCAGGTAAGTCAAAACAGGTAATATCATAGGCAATGAGCAATAACACAAACTGGAGGCAAATTAACCCCATAGAACACAGATGCTTCTACTTTAATATCTATACCTTTAAGTTTCTCCAGCAACTGATTCTGGTACATGGTATATCTTAAGGCATGCATCCATGGCCTAACATCATGTTGCTTGCATGAACGCAATGCTTCACTGAAGAGAGGAATGAGACAATCCTGTAAAAAGCATAAAAGTTGAGTGCTTGATAGGGCTTTAAGCTGCCTAAAAAGCTCTGGTTTTCCCTTAATCTTCTAATAAAAACATTCCTACACAGGTTCTTTGAACTAAATTTATGTGTTGCATCAAATGTTAGTCCGACTCAAGAGTAGATCCACTGAAATTAATATACATGAATAACTTAGGCTCATTAATTTCAGTGGGTCTCCTCTTGAATATAATTTAGATGGATACAACCTTATGTGTTTAACCCAAATGCCACAGTTCATATGCCTTATCAGTTATAGGAATGTACACAAGATAAGCACAGTGACCATTCACAACAGCACTAATAAGCAGTAACACAAATCACAATGCTAACACCAGGCTTTGTGTAATTTACACCAGCATAGGGACAGAAAGTTGCTATTCCCTCTGAAAGTATTACTGCTGACAGTTTCGGTCCTGTTCCACATCAGCTGATGTGGAGCCACTAGCTGATGGAATTTCCCCCCTCAATGTACCAATTTATACAGTATAGCAGGGCAATGTGTGTGTTGATGCACATAAACCTGTGAATTTACCAAACGCTTGGGTTATGCAAAAGAAAAATACCTCTGAAGAAAGCTTATTTGACACTGTGTTTTCCAAAGCAGATGAACAGTACAGCTGCAGGGTACTCAGTACTGGCAAAGACTGAGACACTGTCAGAGTAGCAAGTCTTAAAGGCCCAATGGCAATTCGTGAAGTCTGCTTCAAGTATTTCACAAGGTTCCTGAAATAAATGTTGCATGAGATAAGAATTATTAAAGCAGTTATACTTCACAGAATAAATGTATGTACAAATCATTATACAATGCCCTGTATTTTAACTTATGAAAGTGAGAACAAGGTGCGAAGTTCTATCTTGAGCATTAACATTCCAGTCAGATATAAATAAGCCCCATTTTGTTAACACAGTAGGCAGTGCTAATTATGCTCTCCCCTCAGGAGGAACATCCTGCACTGATATCGCACAGCTTCCATCAGTACTTTGTTGTGGAAGCTTTGGGAGGGGGTGAGGTGAGATGTTTTACAGTGGTACCTCTACTTACGAATTTAATGCGTTCCGAACGCACATTCGTAAATCGAAAAAAATTGTAAGTCGAATCCCATAGGAATGCATTGGGGGGGAAATCGTAAGTAGAAGCAACCCTATCTAAAAATTCGTAAGTAGAAAAAATCCTATCTAAACTGCATCCAAGATGGCGGACGGAGCTCAATTCGTAAGTAGAAACATTCGTTATTCGTAAGTAGAGGTATCACTGTACTTAATTCTAAGGTCCAGCTCCGAAGGCCTTCTGGCGCTTCCCTCACTGCAAGAAGTTAAATTACAGGGAAGCAGGCAGAAGGCCTTTTCGGCAGTCGCAGTCGCCCTTGGAATGCCCTCCCAGCAGATGTCAAACAATATAATTTTTCATAGACGTCTGAAGGAAGCCCTGTTTGGGGAAGATTTTAAAGTATGGTATTTCTCTCTCCCCCCCCCCATTTGCATTTTTGTTGGAAACTGCCCGGAGTGACTGGGGCAACCCAATCAAATGGGTGGGGGATAAGAAATTTATTAGTATTATAACTTAAAGTTTATTTAGAGAAGAATTGTAAGATTAGCAGTATTTAGATAAAGATTTGGAAGTAAAAGGAGGTGGTAGAAGAGTGTTAGTCAAGAGAATTGTGTATTAAGATTTAGTTAAGTGCTATTATGGTATTGAATTTTTAAGATTTAATTAGAATAGAATTATATTTTGAGATAAGTATAAGAGATTTATTGTATTGATAAGGTATTAAGAGCATTAATAGGTTTAGATAATTATTAAAAAGATTGGAATCAAGATTTGGAAAGTACTAAGGAAGTGATATAAAGAAACGTAGTTGGGAGGGAATGGAGGAAGTTGACAAAGATACGTGATATAAGATTTATAGGAAATATTTTTGTTTTTGTTGTAATGTTGATATTTTGTTATGTTGTGTATGTATTGTGTGTGTTTTTGTTGTTTTTCTATGTTGTATTGTTGCAACAATCAATAAATATATTTTAGAAAAGAAATTTATTATTACTACTACTACTACTACTATTACTCCGACCACCCCATTTTGATATATTGCTGCTGCACCTTTTGTAATGCCGCACTTGATTTTAGATTCTGTCATTTTATGTATCTTTTAATATAACTCGCCCTGGGACTGCAGTTGCCTGGGGAGGAGAGCCTATAGAAAACTCCTGTGCTCTATTCTAATTTTTGGAAGTGCTGCATTAGCATTTTTAAAGACTCACTCAGTAACGGGTTGCCATTTTTGTTCCTGTTCAATATGGTTAATAGCTGTTGCCAAACATATCGAGCTTCTCAATAATTGAACCTCAATTGCTTTCTGAAGTTCTCTTGGATCAGGAGATAGCATGTTGGGAAGAAGCTTCTTCATATCTGCAAAGGTTGGCAATACATATAGATTTATCAGTAGTTGCTGGCAGTCATTCTCTTTCTTTCTGTTTCTCCCCTCCCACCAATAAAACATAGAAGTAACATCACCCATGTACAAGCAAGGAAATTAAAATAGAGTTCCAAGTCTTAATGAATTTAAGAATCTTCATGTATCTATTAGTGTTCAACTTATACCTATTTTTTCTTTGGCTCCTCCAATAAGCAGGTTGATGTCTTCCCCTGGAAGCAATTCTAGCTGTTCTGTACATTTTTCAAGCTCCCCAGATCCAAAACTGCTTAGAGACCTGCAATGAAGTTTTCATACATTTTCATATTTTATCTTATGGCCATTCTAAATCAGAACAGGGAAAGCCAGATAAATTTAATATCCTATTTGTCAAGACAGCTTTAACCAAAGCAACAAATTATAAACACTTAATTTGTAAAGCAAACAATTTCAGTCACGTTACATAAATATTTTGATCTGAATTCTGCTTCCAGACTGGCAGAGCAATGGAAAATGAAGTCTACCTTCAGTTTGAATGTCAGATCAAAGAACAGAGGAATGAACAGCATCTCCCTACCATCTTCCTCCCAGGACTGGGCAAGCTGCATGTGAGTCAGTCTGCGTTTCTCTCTTGGGCTGCCTGCACTGGCCCCTGCTTTGAAATTGTCCAAATATCAGGTCTTCTAATTAAATAAAGCTGTGATCTGTTTTTACCTGAACTGTGAAAATCTTGCACTTCTTGCTTCCCATTTTTCCTGTTCTACACCATTTACCAGGCTGACATGTATTATTGTGACAATTTGCTATTGTAGAAGTCAATAGTACTTACTTGATATAGTTGAAGTCTGCTTTTAAACTGACTGAGGCACTGCTTGTGTTTTTTTTCAGGTCATGGACCGCATTCTGCCATTCTTGCACAGCAGACCAATCAGCAATGGAGATGTAGCATTCGCAAGCTTTGTTACCCAGGTAATTTATGACTTCAGGTGAAGAGTCACTTGGTTTAGACAGTACTGTTTTCCTCAAATCCCCTATGAAAGTAAAGATTTGGGATTGTTTCACACCTCACTCAGTCAGCAGTGGGGTACATTTGGGGGCGGAGGAGGGAAAGACTCAGGCCAGCAGGTGACTATCTCATATTCAAATCAATACAATCTACCTCCAGTAATACTTACCATTTACAGAGTGTTTGGGGCTGGCATTATTGCCGCTATTGGAATTGGCCAACTTCAGAACAGATTTATCAAATCCTGTGACACAGCAATCCACTCCTGTCATGGCACAAATATGTTCCTGGTACTCAACAGCAGCTTTTTCATACCTTAAAAAGATTTAGTGTCAGCTGTTAGGTATCATTTCTGTTTATACAGATACTGCATCCCTCACTAAAATGCTTTTGCTGTTGTTTCAATGAAAAAGCATACAGGTGGATGGCAGCATTAAGTAACAGTATTCCTTCCCAGTTCTCATTTTCCCTTTACTTCTGGGTGTCTTCTTCAGAGCAAAGAGAGACAGATTTATGAAACAAGGATAATGCTCACAGATAATTCTGTCTCTCCCTCAGTGCCACTGAGATTGGGACAGAAGACTCCTATGCCCCCCTCCTGACAATGCGAACAAGCAAGGAAGTGGTGGCAACAGCAGCAGCACCTTCCTACTTTCCAAGCTGGGATTCTCTGGCAGAAAAGGCAAAGAGACAGAAGGGTATCTGAGAGGCATGTAAGGATGATCTCATCTTTGTATGACTGGCCTTCCTCTCCTCTTGCTCTGACCTGTTGCCAGGCTTGGAAAAGCAGAAGCAATGCAAGAAGATATCTTGTTTATATCTCTTAAGCCTCTTGACTTTTCCTGCAGGTGCAACCCAGAGGAGGATCTTGGCAGATGATCTTATTACATAGGCAAGTTGATGTGGTAGAATATGTTCCTTCATGTACCCAGGTCTCAAGCCAAGCAGGCTTTTCAGAAGTAAAGCACCACCAGTTTGAACTGTGTTCATAAACATACTGGAGCTACTGAAGCACCAGATTCCTAATTAATTTACACAGAGCTTTTTTTCTTTAAAAAAATGTTTAGGGGTATTCTCATTTTGACTCAAGAAAACCAGCATTTTATAGTTCAAATTGGGAAAAATAAATATAGTGGTACTTCCGGTTACGAACTTAATTCGTTCCAGAGGTCCGTTTGTAACCGGAAACGGTTCTTAACATGAGGCACGCTTTCACTAATGGCGCCTTCCACTGCTGCTGTGACACCAGAGTGGAACTTCCGCTCGCATCCCAGGGCAAAGTTCGCAACCGGGAGCATCTACTTCCGAGTTAGCGGAGCTCGTAATCTGAAGCATTCGTAAGGAGGATGGTACATAACACGAGGTTCCACTGTACGGTAAATGGACAAAAGTAACAAAAGTACAAAGATTCACAAAATGTTTATGGGTATGCGAACCCCTGCGTCCCGTCCCCCCCAGAAAAAAAGCACTGAATATACAATAAGACACAATGTGGCCCCCACCCACCCAAGCCATGTACAGAGAGAGCAAATATTTCTGTATGAAGTGAGGGAGTGAGGGATGGGAAAATGATCTTACAGTACTGACCAGAGCTTTCTAGCAGGTTATGTAAATGTTCTGTACAAGCACATAACTCAACTGCAGGACTGCAAGGGGGGGGTAATTCCATTTCACTTAAATATAAAATACAGTACAGACATATACTCTCAGCTCTCGGATAGGTTGTATGCATGGACTAACTTACCGTCCTTCTGCTTGCTGGGCTACAGAATTAATCCAAGCAAGACTCCTCCCAACTACAGCAGATGACCAGACAGCTATTCCTTGGATTGCTTCAGGGCAATGAAGCTCACAGAGTGCTTCCACCACCATCATGATCGTTACTTCCAATTCATTCCCCTAATAGTGGGATGGAGAAAACAAGAGACTTCAATTTATAGGCTAGAGTGAAACAAGATTATACCAACCCACAAAGTCCTTTTGAACTCAAGTATATGTCTGTATATACTCTTACAATAATCTCTGAAGGGCAATCGTAACACTTCCCACTGCAGTAACCCATTACAAGCATCGCTTAAAATGGAGTCAATCAGCTGTAATTCAGGAATGACAAATTATTTTTCTCTGGAGCCGAGACAAGTACAACAACTTGGATTTATTAGAATGTGTGGGTTTCCTTTGATAGAACATTCTTTATCATCACAAGAGATCCATTTGCTATGAATTAAAGCCACCATTGTTTAAAGGTAAAGGTACCCGACTGTTAGGTCCAGTCGCGAATGACTCTGGGGTTGCGACGCTCATCTCGCTCTATAGGAGCTGGCATTTGTCCGCAGACAGTTTCCGGGTCATGTGGCCAGCATGACTAAGCCGCTTCTGGCAAACCAAAGCAGCGGACAAAAATGGTGTTTACCCTCCCACCGGAGCAGTACCGATTTATCTACTTTCACTTTGACGTGCATTCGAACTACTAGGTGGGCAGGGGCTGGGACCGAGCAACAGGAGCTGACCCCATCACAGGGATTTGAACCGCCAACCTTCTGATCGGCAAGCCCTAGGCTCAGCGGTTTAGGCCACAGCGGCACCCGCATCCCCACCCTTGTTTACTCAGACACAATAATATTGTGGGGGAAATAATATGTAAATGCAGTACCTGAGAGATATTATTGGCCTTCATTTCTGTTAGTAAATCAAAGCCATGCCTTACAGTCACGGCTGGCTGTCCAGCCAACAATCCAACCCTCATGATGGAAAGTCTAATTCGAGTTAACCAATCTTGGCAAGTCTGGCGATTGGTATAGAAGAATGTCCTGATAACCTTCATAAGCAGAAAGAGAGAAAAACAACTTGTTTTTACAGTATTTCTTCCGTACACTGAAAAATTATTTACATCAAGTCTTATCAATTTTTCAAGTTACACAGAGAGATTAGCAGACTTTAATAATAATTCAATTTATTGCAATGGGTCTACTCTGAGCAGAAATTAGTTTGATACCACCCAGAATTATTAGAAAAATTAAATGTTCATAATCTATTTGATATAGCTCAACAGCCATCCTCCTAGTAATTCAAAGATTTAAAGACAGTTGCAAAAGGTAGAGTAAGAAGCAACTAACAAGCTAGGTATTAAATGCAAGAGGATGTGTTTTGTTCCTGGGAAAAGCAGGGAAGAATCATAGAATCATAGAGTTGGAAGAGACCACAAGGGCTATCCAGTCCAACCCCCTGCCAAGCAGGAAACACCATCAAAGCATTCCTGACATATGCCTGTCAAGCCTCTGCTTATAGACCTCCAAAGAAGGAGACTCCACCACACTCCTTGGTAGCAAATTCCACTGCCAAACAGCTCTTACTGTCAGGAAGTTCTTCCTAATGTTTAGGTGGAATATTCTTTCTTGAAGTTTGAATCCATTGCTCCATGTCCGCTTCTCTGGAGCAGCAGAAAACAATCTTTCTCCCTCCTCCATATGACATCTTTACATATATTTGAACATGGCTATCATATCACCCCTTAACCTTCTCTTCTCCAGGCTAAACATACCCAGCTCCCTAAGCCGTTCCTCATAAGGCATCGTTTCCAGACCTTTGACCATTTTGGTTGCCCTCTTCTGGACACGTTCCAGCTTGTCAGTATCCTTCTTGAACTGTGGTGCCCAGAACTGGACACAGTACTCCAGGTGAGGTCTGACCAGAGCAGAATACAGTGGTACTATTACTTCCCTAGATCTAGATGCTATACTCCTATTGATGCAGCCAAGAATTGCATTGGCTTTTTTAGCTGCTGTGTCACACTGCTGACTCATGTCAAGTCTGTGGTCTACCAAGACTCTTAGATCCTTTTCACATGTACTGCTCTCAAGCCAGGTGTCACCCATCCTGAGAAACTGAGGAAGAACCGGTGAAAGGCACACCTAGCATACAAAGATCAAGTCACAGAATCCTTGTCTGTACACTGGACAGTACTAGAAGATAGCCAAGCCTGGATGCCTCCTTCCCACCAAAGTACAGTTTCAAGTAAACACATCAACTCCAATTTGTTTAAGAACTGTACAGCTGCTATGAGGCACTGCTGCTACATATGATGTTCTTTAATGAGAAATGTTTGGGAAAGTTACACCTGGGCTTGGGGTGCTCGGCTCTGAGCCCAGAAAGGGGAACTATCTTTAAGCCAGAAATCTGCCACCTATGCCCTCATCTGCTCAGGTGAAATGATGAGCAGTTCTGGTCAAAGTGACATCTACTGCTTTGTATATAAAGAATGAATGTACATTTGCCTGGGTGCGTACAATCCATCTCCTTGTTGCAGCATCCGTTACATGTCTTGTAAAGGCTAGGAGACCTTGTAGGCTGCTTTGCTATAAGTCTACATCTTGCTTAATAAGGATTAGAACTGATCACTCTGTTTTTGACATCCTTCTTTGGTATCCCTGCACCCAACCACTCCCATGAGCCTTCTTTTGGGCATGTGATTCAGAACACCATACTTGTGCATTACAGGTTACAGTTCAAACAGAAACCCAGAGAGAAGAAGTATCTGAAGAAGTGTGCATGTACATGAACGCTCATACCAATGTCAAACTTAGTTGGTCTCTAAGGTGCTACTGGAAGGAATTTTTTAATTTTGTTTCGACTACGCCAGACCAACACAGCTACCTACCTGTAACCAGAGAGAACATGTAAGCCCCAAAGAAGGCTGGCTCATTCACATAGTGCTAAACCAGAGTTTACTGTTACATCCAAACATCGTCTATGGATATGTTCCACAACGATCTGAAGACCCAGTGCAAGGTACTGCAATTATGTTACTGAACACAAACCTTGGGTGGAGATGTGAGTGCATTAGCACATCCTTCATAGGCATTGTACATCAGTTTCTCCAAATTCTCCAAGTACTGCAGAAGCAGAACCAGTCTCAGCTGGTTACTACTATGACCTTCATCGTTGTCTGCTGTAGTCCACTGGCTGACATCTTGTTCAGGGTTTAAGGTATGGGCTGCAAGACTTCTAATGATGCCTGGAAACATCCATTCAGAACATTTCAAGGTACAGGATATGAGAATGACTCCTTCAAACCAAAACTATGATTTCCAAAAGGGAACTCTGATCACTTACTATGAATGGACCTTCTAGGTTGGCATATGGATACATTCATGAGATGGGTTGTGCCCTATAATTTACTTAAGGCAAGGACGTGTGATTGATTGAACTGTTGGAGGTCTCCCTCTGGGTCCTCCTCCAGTTCCATCTGTGGCCAAGCTAAAAGGAGAAAGTTAACCCTACAGAGAACAAGAAAACACAATCCCCACAATCCCTCTCCCTACAAGGGAATGGAAATCAGGTTGGGGACCCAGAAGGGCATGTATCTGAGGCAAGGAAGATGAAATAGACTAGAGTGAAGAGGGCGGAAATGAGTCAATATGAAACAGCCACTGGAAACACCCCCAACCTCCCAAAGCGCAGCTGTGGATGTATCACTATGCCAACCTAGAAGACCTATTCGCAGTAAGCAACCGATGTTCCGTTCTCAGGTTGGCATGAGATACATTTCACAAGGGGACAATCTACCTAAACGATCATAAGCAAGAGTGGGGAATAGATTTTATAAAAGGTGGTCATTCCAGCTAGGCAGGATGTTCTGTAGGACACATCTGGACAAAACAAGGGCAAGACTAAATCTTGAGCCCTATTAATAAAATAATAATAATTTTATTATTTATACCCTGCCCATCTGGCTGGGTTTCCCCAGCCACTCTGGGCGGCTTACAGCATATCTAAAAACTTAATCAAAATATCAAGAGTTAAAAATCTCTCAATACAGGGCTGCATCCAGATGTCTTCTAAAAGTTGTGTAATACTTTGTCTCCTTGACATCTGAAGGGGAGGGCACCACTACTGAGAAGGCCCTCTCTCTGGTTCCCTGTAACTTCACTTCTCGCAGTGAGGGAACCGCCAGAAGACCTTCTAAGGAGGACCTCAGTGTCCGGGCTAAGCGATGGGGGTGGAGACACTCCTTCAGATATACTGAGCCAAGGCCGTTTAGGGCTTTAAAGGTCAGCACCAACACTTTGAATTGTTCGCTTTAGGTACAAATGAAGGGTCAGTCCAATGCTGTCCTTCTGGAACATGTGTATTTGGAGACAAGAATGCACTGAGATAGGGTGGATAGGGCACAACCTGCAGAACAGTGTGGAGATGCCATGCTAGAAAGTGATACACCACTCAGAGGTCTCATTAGTGACCCCCTCCACCCTAGAATTGCTGCACATGTGGATGCAAACATGGGGGTTTGCCATTACAGTAAATCATTGTTAAGACGTAGGAGAGGGTACTAGTTTGGCATCTGAGGGCATCTGGTAAGAGGTCTTGGTCAAGACCAACTTGAAGGAAGAATACAAGTTCTTTAACACCAGGCCACAGGGCAACAATGCTTTTTTCTCCTTGCTCATCTGCAAAAGGTTCTTCAAGCAGCCTCATAGATTATAGATTCAGAGGATAGATAGCCTATGAAATGCAAGGATGGTGTCAATTATGCCTACAGCTGATGAGGTGGCTCCACTCAATGTCCACATGGCTAGGTGGACCCAGGCAGTATTGGTCCCCAGGAGATAATATTCAGTCTGAGCAGCAGGAACCACAAGTGTAGTGGAGGAGGTCCAGAAACCAAAGTGATAGGGCTGGGGAAGTGCAATAAGGAGGACTTTGGCCACTCAGGAACTCTAGACAGGAGAGGGATTGAAATAAAATTGAACAGACCACCCTGATGCCAAGGAGCTGTAAGGAAATCTATAGCCTCTGCTCTGCAAATCTGAAACTGGGGGCAGGGGGAGACAGAAGTTCCACATTGACCAGCTTGGTGAAGAGGTCTAGGAGGGTGAGTCCATGATCAACTGAAGTAGCTTAAAAGTGGAGCTGCTGAGGACCCACTTTCACAGCTGGAACCAAGCTCTGCTCTGGAAGCCTGCTGTGCAGTTGAGCCCATCCTTAATTTGCTGGAATGTCAGCAAGAGAAAATACTTCTCGTCTCAGAAAAGGAGTGTTCAGGTTCTCTGTTAGAAGGACCTGGTTTTGTCCATTCCAATGAACTTTCATCATGGCATTGTCTATGAAGACTAGGAGATGTTTCAGAAGAATCAGTGAGGATCATCAGGCACTGGTGGCCTGCTGAGTTTTTTTAGGTTTGGAAGACTTATTTTCAGTTGGAGTAAGCCCCAGCAGTGAAGGAATAAGCAAGGAAAAGCACAGGTAAGCATTAGGTAAAATATACTTTTTCTAAGAAAACAGGAGGCACAACTGAGATAAACAGAATCTTAATGGAACAAAGAGGTTTGGAAAAAATATAGAAAGGAAAAGAAAGGAACAGAGAAAGTTGAGAAAGGAAGACCTTGTCTGCTTTAGACAAAAGCAGAACCAGAGGGAAATGGAGTCCTCCCAAGAGCTCAATCACATGTTCTTGCTTTTTTCCATTCAACAACATTTATGAACTGTACTGCTTACTTGACGGAAAGCCTCTAAGCCATTTCCAAAGAACACTTGGAAGAATCATAGGACACAACTCATCCCATGCCAACCTGAGAATAACTCTTCAAGAAAGCATCACAAATAACCTACATCAAACATTCTAATTAACACCATAATAGATGCAAATATGTTGTGACATTCAATCTCAATTCAGTGAATATTCAAATTAATGAAAATCACCTGCAGAACCAAAATGACAATATGCAGCTAAATACAAATCAACACTTTTTCTCCAAATACATTTTAACTTTTTAATGGAAGAAATGTTATATCATGATTTTAAAACTTAAAAAAAATATTCCAAAAATATACAAGCTCTTTAAGATTACCTTCAATTGTCTGGAATGTATCTTGAGCTCTGCCTAGTGGTGTCCTTAACTTTGAAAGGACAGTAAATTGTGCTGCTTCCCAGATAGCCCACTGCCAAAGAACAGCTTCAGTTTTCAATAAATTGCGGGGAATATTTGATTGGTCACGTTTATCCAGTCTCTGGCAACTGTAAAATAACCTTTCAAGCCAGCTTTCTTTCCTGAAACAAAATCAGGTATTAAGACAAATGTGTAACGATTAATATTTGCATTTATGTATATCCACTTGGACTCAAGGGAGGAGGAGTATGTAAGACACATGATAGAGCAGTGATAGTCACGCAAACATTAATCCATTGTCTCTATGATGAAGATGCTTTTCCTGAATGATTAGTGTCATATGAAAAAAAATGGGTGACATCCAAGGAGCAGATGCCCACTCATGCAACTGGACTTTTCCTTCATCTCCTCTTCCTCCAAATCTGCTCTCGGGGGGGGGGGCTCCAACTGCTTGGGGGGAAGTGCTTGGGTGGAGAGGGAAGCTGCACAAGGGGAAGCCCCATTGCCTGAGCAGACAGATACTGTTAGATGTCTGCTGCTATCAAGATTTTGCTAAAAAGGTGAATGCATACATCCAACATTAAAATATGTCTTCTTCACCATACCAAAGGACCAGTCATTTAGGTGTCTTCAACATGGATTTAGTTCTAAAGAAAATTAAAAGCAGCTAAGTAAACAAATTGTGAATGCAAATCTATTGAAGCAATAGATATTGTGCAATAAACTGGTTGGTGAATTACTTAACGTAGAGACAAATTTACAAATCTCTTGGCAGTTGGGTTGCTGGAAGCAAAACACAGATCTTTTTTTCAACAGAAAAAAATACAAGTATCTTAAAAAATACTTATCCTTTCAAATACAAACACAGACTTACCCTGTTCTGTGAGAACTCCCATACAAGATGAAACTAATGATATCAGAAAAGTCTTGTGGGTGAAATGTATTGCTTGGAGCTTTGCTCATATGACTTCTTATAGCCAGAGAGATTTCTTGTATTTCTGTGTGTTGGTTGTTACTGCAAAGATAGAAACTCATTACTTTTTGTTTTTTTAAAAAAAAATTAATTGCAAAACAGTTTACATAAAACAGCACAGACCAAAAAAAAAAGAACAGTATGCAATATATATGCAACAGATATAACAGGAAGTGCGTATAGGCAAAGAATATGTAGAAAGCACAATAAGGTGAATCGGAAGTCAAAAGTGTGTGTGAAGTTAGACAATTTGTTGTTAGTGTGTGTTTCGTTGCTATTGATGTACGGAAACTCATTACTTTTTGTGATGCTTTCACCCTTGCTGCACTTGTACCTACTTTCTCCATTCACAAGTGGCTACAAGTAAAGACTACAATATAGATATAACTAAAACTAGATTAACACAGTCAGCACCCTCATTCCAAAAATTCAATACATATACACTTACCTTAGTACTACATCTAAAGGAATAGACTTCAACAGTTTTCCAAAAGCTTGCCTTATACGAGCCCCACTGTGGACTAGCTGAACACGGCATACATCAACACATCTGCATCAGATAAATAAACACAATAAGAACTGCATACAAATTTGAACATTATTATTTGTCCTGGAAACAAAATTAACAACGTACCTCTGCAACAGATCATCTGGTAGAGAAGGTGACAAAGCATGGAGGCTGCTGCATGCCTGAAGACAAATATTAACATCTTCCAGAAGAGCTATGTATTGGGTAAAAAGGAGACAGTATTAATTTTTTTTATCATGTAACTTAGGCTATCACTGTATTTAATTCACACGATCTCTAACATCAATTTTATTTTATTTGCTTTTATAAAAAATCAAGATCAAATATTATGTCACTCCCTGTCCTTAATTTCACACACCAATGCTAATAGAATTTTCAGTACAGGCCCATTACACCAGGAGCTATAAAAGCCACTGAAAAATAAAAGTAACGATGTGCATCGTTAACATAATTTTGTTCCAGAGTGTGAGTCATGTAGTGTCACCCATGCTGACATTTTCCCATGCTGACATTTTCTTCTTTGAATTTATATCCATGCCATGTCACAAACAGCTTCTGCAATGAAGTGAAGTTTGTTGTGCAGTTCGAAGGAGAGTGTACAGTTAAAAAAAAGCATCATGACCCCTTAGGCTCATGACACGAGTTCTGTAGTTCACTGGATTTTTTATTCCCCTTTTCTCCATGTAGAAATTTAATTGCTCTACGTACAACACAATAATCCAATGTACTGTAGGATTACTTATCCTTTTAGAGCCATGTGAAGCATCAAGTTCTCACTACCATACACAGTCAATTCTACAACTTGGGTCACTTCATGTGAGGGCATTTAACTAACCAAGACTCCTGTGTGGCACCCTAAAAACTTAACAAAAGCACTGAAGCATAATAAAATGTATTAGCCTTTAAGGTGGCAGACAGATGTCTTTACTGGTTTTGTTGAAACAGACTAAGATGGCTACACTTCCAGAATTTGTCATTTAGCAGATGAATTTTAGGCTGGACTGGAAAAATGGTTGACTATGTGTTTAGCCAAAGCATGAACAACACAATTGGAAGGAATTGACTTTACCCATTTCTTATGCTAAGCAGAATAATAAACCACTTACTATTTGCCAGAAGTCCCTTGCAGAACTTATGAAAAGATGGGAGGGCAAACAACGGTGCATATGTCTCTGATTTTTTCATTAGGACAGCCACTTCCAAAGCCCATGTCATTAGTAGTTTCCTAGAAATACATTATACAGCAGTTACTCTAGATAATTACAAATTAACATTTCTAATTCTATTGGGCTTGATCTAGGTTTGTCATGAAAGGAGTTCTGCTCCCACTGGAGGGGGAGGAGATTTTCACATTTTCTTCCTTCCTCCCCACCCTCGGTACCCCTCTATGTTCAATTGCAATACCCTCCCCCTAACAGCATGTGAGGTGGCAGAGCTACAAAGGGAAAGAGGAACCTCTCCCTACCCACTTCTGCTGGATCTCAGTCCATTCCATAAATTGAAGGGGTCTATATGTTTATGGAAGGACAAGTCTGGATCCAACTCTAAGATGACACACAGAACACAAGGTTTGAGTGACCTGGCACATAAATATCAGACATATCCACTTCAATAGTAATGCAAGAAACTTTTATCTAATTTTATCACTGGAGAACTGAGTAGAATGCATATTACTTACACATTAAAAAGGTAAAGGGACCCCTGACCATTAGGTCCAGTCGTGACCGACTCTGGGGTTGCGCGCTCATCTCGCATTACTGGCCGAGGGAGCCGGCGTATAGCTTCCAGGTCATGTGGCCAGCATGACAAAGCCGCTTCTGGCAAACCAGAGCAGCACATGGAAACGCCGTTTTGACGTGCTTTCGAACTGCTAGGTTGGCAGGAGCTGGGACCAAGCAACAGGAGCTCACCCCGTCACAGGGATTCGAACTGCCGACCTTCTGATCAGCAAGCCCTAGGCTCAGTGGTTTAACCACAGCGCCACCTGGGTCCCTTACACATTAGTATACTGCTAAATCATATAAACTTCTAAAAGTGGTTTACATAAAATATGAACACATACTAGGGAGTAAGCTCCACTGAAGACATCTGGACTTGCTTCTGAGTAAACAGGCATAGAGTAAAACTGCCTATGTGGACTGTACTAGACAAAATTGACTGTTTTAGAGTTGCTTTGAGTAGTTAGGCATATAACTTTTTTTTTTTAAAAGAAACTGCTTTCTGGCAAGGCATAACTAATTCCACAAACTGTTATGAGAAACATAAATGCATCAAGTTCCCTAATTTTTATGTATAAATATACTGCTGATGTTTAATTAGTACCAATCATTCTGTCAGAGACACATCTTCTTTGGGCAGGGAGAAAGCACTAGTTACCTGGTATCATGCGTAAGGTTATCCTTCTTAAGTAAAAGTCCCAGGAGATTTAGTATTATGGAGAAATGTTTCTTTGTAGCTGTAGTTACAGTGCTAATAACAGCCCCATCAAATAAGGAAGGAGATGAAGAGCTGAGGCTGCTAGATATGAAATGGTCATGCCTGGAGATCAACACAAAGTTAAATGTTTACTATTTGGTGACCACACACAGGGTTAAAGTCACATGTTGCTGCAGCTCCATAATGTTAAAAAAAACCCACCCCACTGCCTCCTAGAATCGCTTCTCATTCAGACTTCCCATCTTGCCAATCTAGGGTTCTCTTGCAACTAGAAAAAGTTTTTAGTCCCAGTAACCAATCCTCTCACTTCTCTTTCTCTCTTAAATAGACTCACTAGGAACACTCCATACTGCCCATTCTACTCTCCTAGCTTTCTGATTTTTTAAAGCATTTTAAGAAATTATCTCAGCCAAGAGCAAAGGTTTCACTATCACTCATGAAAAGAAAAGTACAATACAACAGGCATCTTCTAACGCAGCCACCATTATCTGACTGTGGTTTGTGAAGGGGCGCCCATTAAAAAGAATGGAGATCGTACAATAACACCTATTATGTTGTACACAGTACACTGATAAGGTATTAACAATACCTTCCATTGTTCAGCTAAAACAACCAAGTGCAATTGGTCCCTGAACTGATCACTATTTTATCATTTACATTATGGAATGAATGCCTTCACACCTGGTGCAATGGGAATAGAGGGTGTAGAGCACTGCATACTGGACTGCAGGAAAGTGAACTGCTATGTCACCATGCACAACCATCAAATTCTTGCTCAGCAATGCAAACACCGTTGGAGATAGAGCCCACATCTGCCAAAGCAAGCAATAGTAAAGAACAAAGTATTTATGAAAATTACATTGCTGTCAGTCCTATATTCATTCAGCATTGTTGTTGTTGTTGTTGTTTTTTTAAAAAAGCATGACTATGTCTTCTCAAAACTGCTACCTAATCACAAAACTAGTAGTAAACTAACAGCTAAGCAATAAAGTTTTCTTGTAAAGTGTGATACAAGGACAAAACGGGATGGGACAGGAGATTGTGGACATTTTCTACAACTGAAATGACCATAAAGTGATCTTAAATTGTTTTATTCAGAAAAGAGCAAAGTGACTTCAGCTAGTGTTTGAACTCTCTCTTCATATGCGGCAGCATTGAGAGGGAAAACAGACAATTGTGTGTTCCTGTGTACTTACATACGACCCTGTGTTGCAGCTAATAAAGCAAAGATAATGCCTACTTAATTAGTTAAAGTGACCATGGGGAACCTCTGGCCCTCCTGATGATGCTGAAATAAAACTCCCATAGTCCCTGACCACTGGACATGATTGTTGGGGCTGATGGAAGTTGCAGTTCAGCAGCATCTGGATGGGCTAAGGCAGGCAACCCCAAACTGCGGCCCTCCAGATGTTTTGGCCTACAACTCCCATGATCCCTAGCCATCAGGACCAGTGGCCGGAGAAGATGGGAACTGTAGTCCAAAACATCTGGAGGGCCGAAGTTTGGGGATGCCTGGGCTAAGGTTTCCTACAGCAGAGTTAACTTGATTGTTAAACCATTCTAACCCAGGAAGGATTTCCCCACCCAAGTAAAAATGTGTGGTTGTCCTTCAATGTAGCACAGTGAATGACATGACAATATATACTATACCAGATTTTAAATTTAAAACAGCCACTAAGATGTAAGCACTTATAATTGCCATTCACATTTATACTGTAGAACATACTCACTCCAATCAATGAGTTTTTTGCATTTCCTATTGTAGTCAGAGCACTAAGGTCGAATATAACAACAAATTTTGCATTCGCTACATCAAAAATATGGTTCTTGAAAGCATCATGTTGAATTTCAGAACAAGCCTCTGGAAGCTGCAGACTGCAAAGAAGACTGTTCAAGGCACATGCCATTTCCCCAAGAATCAACCTGTAGGCTGTTTCCAAAACCGGAATGTTCTTTAAGCTTAGTACTGCTTGATACACTGCATGTGCTGCTGCAACCACCTTGAGAAACAAGAGAAATTCAGCATGTCACAAAGGTTTGGAGCTGCATATTACACATTTTCTGTAGCTTGTCCACTCTTCACAATCATTAACACAGTTGAAGGTAAGTACGTATGGTACTGGTATAAAATAAATCTGGCAATTTAGTCTGTTCTTAAACTTTATTTTACTTGCCTCTAATTTTATGATAGTTGATTGTTTTTACTGTACTGCTCTTTGCGGCATGTTTTAATTTTTATCCATGTCTACTGTATGCTGCTCTTGGCATCAGCATGGATGAAGAGTAGTTTAGCAGTGTTTTTTAAACAACAAAAATAGTAATAAACAAAATATGTTTCCTTAGAACAACCACAATTACTATAATCAAAGCTGAAAGAGTCTTTGTTATTGGAAGTGAATGCCCACACTTGCAGTTTCAACATGCTCTGCCGAAAGGCATAAAGAGAACATCCAGTTAACTCAGAGCAGGCCCCCTGAAGCAAGTGGACTTAAGTTCATTGATTTCAGTGTGTCTACTCTGTGTATAGCTAAAGTTGGATATCACCCTTACATAAAACCCTTGATAAGCAATCATGGATGGAAATATTTATTTATTCAACTCATAAAATTTATACACAGCTTGTTAAAAAAAAACCTCAAAGTGGTTTACAAAAAATTAAAACAGTGAAATCAAGAAAAAAAATCACAACTATACTTTAAAACATACAAAAGTTAAAGTACTAAAACATTATTTATTTATTTCATAAAATTTGTTCATGGTTTATACGGGACTGATTCATAGCCTCATTAATGAGAAGGCTCACCAACTGCCTATGGACCACGGCAAGAGTGTCAATTATGGGATGTATCCAATTTTACGCAAAAAGGCAGACAGTCTTTTTGATCACCTCTTCCACGCCGCAACGCATCACCACCCTCACCCCAAAAAGCCTCTGCAGAGTGTCAGGGGAGATCTATCAAATGATGCAAGCTGTGTGTTATAGAGATGCAGAGGGAGGGGATGAGTAGTGTCATTCATATCTAGCACAGAAACAACCAAATAAAATCAAGACCAAGCAAAAATGTTTTCCATCCTCCTAAAAATAAAAGAAGTTGTTTCGCCAAAGCGTGCTCCAAGCATATTGTAGCCTTTGTACAAAACTCCTGTAAGAGCCTTGTCAAGTACAACAGCTCAATATGCCAAACATGCTCTAGAGCTGCTTCATTTCCCATTCTCTTAGCACTTGGTTTCTTAAGTCCACTCCTGTTTCTAGGCACAACAGCCTCCAGAGATTGAGCAACAGCCACAGTTATGCTTTGTCAATTCAAGCAGCACTGCAAACCAATTGGGCATGATGCATGAATTTAGCTACTAACCATGCAGAACAGCTTACTCACACTGGTCAGCTGTAAAATTAAAGGGCATGTACATATGTGCTTTCTTTTAATTTAGAAATTAACATCAAAATGCAAAATCTAAAAGTGCATCTAAACAATTGTGGCATGAAGGTAACCATTTATTGCTTACCTCTTTTTCCTTATGGTAGCGGAGTACAAGCAATTTTGATTCCGGTATAAACAATTTCTCTATAAATGATGATGGAAGTTTTGTATTTATTTGTTCAACAATCTAGACAGAGAAGAAGACTTGGCATTACACTTTTACTTCTCAAATCTTCACTTTAAGTCAAATATATATTTTGAAAAACATTGATAGCTTGCTGAGATGTTTAGCCAATGGCAATTTAAGATTTCTTCTTTCCACTGGCAACTAAGAAAGGTACACAGGGTATTTATTGTGAAGGTGGTTTCTCTCTTGGGGTGAACAAGGCATCCAAAAGCAAATGTCTTAAATCCTCCCTCCACCAAGGAGAAGCAAGGAATCATACTAAGCTTTAGTATCTGGTCTGCCCAGGGTGCCACAACTATGACAGACAACAGAAATCTGAGGCATACCAGAAGTGCAGCTTATGAGACCAGAAAAATTCAGACAGGAAACAAACAGATTCCCAAAGGCACCTACCTATCCCCTAAAGAGCCATGGACAAAAGCTTAGTCACATGATTCCTTGCCTATCAGGAGGATTTAAGCCATTCGTTAATCAATGCCACCTGGTTAGGTAAAGGATATGGAATGATATAATCCCACAATCGCTGCTAGCACCAGAGCCAATATTTAGAACAAGCATCAACATTTTGACAGGCAGAAATTGTAAGCTTTTAAAAATACAGCAGTACCTCGGTTTAAGTACACAATTGGTTCCAGAAGTCTGTACTTAACCTGAAGCGTACTTAACCCGAAGCGAACTTTCCTATTGATAGTAATGGAAAGTGGATTAATCCGTTCCAGACGGGTCTGCGGAGTACTTACAACTGAAAGTACTCAAACTGAAGCGTACTTAAACCAAGGTATGACTGTACAGACATTAAGAAGTGATCCCATAATTTACAAAGTACTTAAATCCTTAAAATGCTATTAAACCCTTCCTATCGTTCCAAACCCGGGACGCCTAGGGCTTGCCGATCAGAAGGTCAGCGGTTTGAATCCCTGCAATGGGGTGAGTTCCCGTTGCTCGGTCCCAGCTCCTGCCAACCTAGCAGTTCGAAAGCACGTCAAAGTGCAAGTAGATAAATAGGTACTGCTCTGGTAGGAAGGTAAATGGAGTTTCCGTGCGCTTCTCTGGTTTCTGTGTTCCGTTGCGCCAGAAGCGACTTAGTCATGCTGGCCACAAGCCGGAAAAACTGTCTGCGGACAAACACCGGTTCCCTTGGCCAGTAAAGTGAGATGAGCACTGCAACCCCAGAGTCGTCCATGACTGGACTTAACAGTCAGGGGTCCCTTTACCTTTACCCATCCCTCCAAACAACTCTATTAGGTAAATCACCTTTCTCCTCATTTAAAGATGGAGAGGTGGGACTGGAAAAGCAGTGATTTGCTCAAGACCATAAACATTTTCTAGAAACCAAAATCAAGCTAGAGAATGGTCTCCCTGACCACTCTGTTCAATCACTCATAATCTTAAATTGTCAAATGAACGAACAAAAACCAACAATTAAAGTGAGATATTATGAGAACTGTATGTACCAGCATCAGTAAGTTCAACACCGAGATGATGTAATCAGTACCACAAGTCTGACAATTTTCCAGCTGATCTAATCCATAAGTGATGACCATGTCACAGTGTATAGTCATACTGGGATCCAGACTACCAAGCAGGACACCGACACACTCATTGGCAGCTGTCAATACAGCCTCAGAAAAGAAGACTTGGTTTGCTGCTGTCACACACCTCATTACTCTGTACAAAACCTGAAAACAGAGGGGAAAAGATATACAATTAACTGAAAGGTGAGTGCTGTCCTGTTCCTCTGAGGCTAAAATTGCACAACCATCTGGAGTCATTCCAGTCACACGCTTTCACCAGAAAATACTAATAACCACTACTGCACATCAAAATGGAAAATGATTTTAAAGTCTGGTGGCATAAGAACAGACAGCACACAGGGCACAATGCAAAAGTCAAGCACAACTGCATCTTCCAGAGGTTTGAACAGAAAATATATAAGCACATCCTCATCCTATAAACAGGGCTTGAAGACGGTTAATTTTGGCTGGAATGTGTCCCACAGAGGTATTCTGCATAGGTCCTTTTCTGCTGATTGAAACTAAGTCTGGAACAGTGAGTTTTAATCCAGTGACATTTGATGCTCTGGAATTACACATCTGTGGTGCAGGCATGTTTCCAACAGAAAGGTTGGAGGGAGCACCCAGTATGTCAACTGATGAGTGACAACAATTAAGGAGAAGAGGCAACAAGCTTATCAGATTCCTATTCAATTTGGGGCTCACTGCCACAAAGGGTTTTTAGGTATGCAACATGAAAGACAGGAAGCCTTACATCAGTTACGTATGCTTCAGTAATTGGTGGCCCTCTAATGGGACTGAATCGTTCTCCAATACTCCTCACCACGGTACTGAAAACTCGAAGTAGTGCTGCCAGTTTGGGCAGTGAAACACTCGGAGGAGGAATATCTTCATCTACCGATTCTCCAGAAGCCACATGGCCAAGGTCCTACATGAAGAAATGTAGTTAGCATATACCCAATGCAAATTCACAACTGCAAGCTTTGTGTATTCTAACCCCACAGTGCAAGATACTGTATCTCTATGCTAACATAAGCATATTCCAGAAGGTACAGTTAGTGCAGAATTTGGCAGCTATGATGCTTAGCTGTTAAATCTTAAGACCTTCAAAAATGGCCTTGCTTCTACTATCTTTGGTCAGCTGTCTGATGATTTTTTGGAAGTAGGCCTTCACTATGGTAGCACCAACCCTTTATAACACCATCTCTTGCAATATAGGACACCCCGAAAATGAGCTTTGAGTGAAAACTGAAGATCATATATTCAAATAGGTTTCCTCTGACCCTTACAATGCTTTTAAAGTGTGCCGATCTATTTTGCCTATTGTTTATATGCAAGGGAAGACACAACAATACCCAATATCCTGTTCCCTTTTAAACACTTATCAAGACCAACAGTTTATTACCTCAGCATACGCTTCCATATCCTCTAGAAACTGACCAAGAAGTGTGGTAGAAAATGCAAGGTCAGCTACCCAAAATGGTTCGAGGCTCTGTAACCACCCTGTACAAAGTGCCAAACCAATAAAAACAAAGTTATGATCAAAAGTACACTTGGTTTACTCAGAAACAAAGTCACCTAAAATTGAAGTATACCCACAACAAACCACCAGCTCTAATAAATACTACACAGTGGTAATTTTATAACATCAGTTACATTTATCAGGAAAATCAAAATAGAGCATGATGACACATTTAGAAGAATGCATAAGCCAGGCATAGTCAACAGAGAACATTTGTGGCCAAATTCTGCCTAATGAAAGCCACACCCATACCATAAATTCATAAAGCATATTGCTTTTCCCAAAAGAATCCTGTGAACTATAGTTCTTTTAAAATGCTAATAATTGTAGCTCTGTGATGGATAAACTTAAGGTTCCCGGGATTCCTTGGGCAAAGCCACATGCTTTAAAGCAGGCATCCCCAAACTGTGGCCCTCCAGATGTTTTGGCCTACAACGCCCACGATCCCTAGCTAACAGGACCAGTGGTCAGGGCTGATGGGAATTGTAGTCCAAAACATCTGGAGGGCCAAAGTTTGGGTGTGCCTGCTTTAAAGCCATGGTGTGGATGTGACTCAATACTGAGAAATTAAATAAAATATCTTTCATTTCATAATTAAAAGCAACTTTACAGAATTGAATGAGGTTGCCAGGTAACTACATTCTGAAAGAAAGGACATTTTGTAGCAGGGTGTCAGGGACAAGCAAGAGTCTGAGGGGTGGGCAGAGGAGGCGGGGTAGGGTGGGGACAGGAAGATGATCCAGGGGAAGTAAGCCAACCATTTGTAGGGGGGGGGGAGGAGCCAGGAGAAGGAGGGAGAGAAAGTCCAGGCAGACAGAGACAAGAGGAGAAGAGGAGGGGAAAGAGTTGCAGGAAGGTGCACAGGTGGAAGCGACAGTCCCAGAGAGCGCTGGGCTGTTAGAATCTCCTCTGTCCCCTCTGCCACTGTCTCCAAGGTCAAGGAGGGGCTTACACCTTAGAAGCTCGTGCAATCAAGTGCTTTGCCAATAAAAAACTAAACTTTCAAACACTTTGTCTTCATTGGGGCTGGGTATGCTCGGGACACGGGGCATCTGCAATAAGGGACACAACACTGAATAAATTCAGGGCTATCGGATTAATGAAGGAAGGCTTTATCAGAATCCAGCATTCCATTAAAAAAGAAAGAGCCTACTGAGGGAGCTGCACAATTACTGACACATTGCAACTTCATGGTATTTTATGGGGTGGGGTGCATACTACTAAAAAATAGGAAAAGATCGGCCACTACTTCAGAGAGCTCTCCACAAAACTACATCCTCAATGAAATGAACAACAACAAAAAAGCAAAATAGTTGCAACATGAATATGTCTTATATATGAAATGCGGGTGGGAGAGAGGACAGGAAGCTTTCTCATATGCAATTGGGGGAGGACGGCAACACTTGCAATATGAAATGCTCCTGGACAGGGTTCCAGCCACCTATGCCATTTTCCAGGATACTCCATTCCATTACTTCTGCAAACTTTGAATTCCTCTGAGCCTACAGGTATCTCCCTCTTGTATGTGAATGCCACCATTTGGTAACAATCCAAGCTTGTTCATTGTTAACGTATTTGCAAGAAATGGGAATGTGCAAAAGAACACCTTATTAACTCTGCCCTTGCCCCAAGTTCAGTTATTGGTCCTTGTATAGGTATGAATTAAACCAAGTTACAATTTTGATAGAAAGCCAGCTTTAGACCTCTGGGAAAATCAGATCATCTTCCCATGGTATGATGCCACTATTTTATTTTATTTTATTTTATTTTATTATTATATTTTTCAAAAAGTTGATTCTGATAAAAATGTTCAACTTTAGGAAAGCCAGACATTCCTTTTAACACTGGGGCTCCCAATGTCGTGCCCCTGAGGAGCTCTCTTAGTGCACACAAAACCATGCTCACCATATACACGTTGCACCCTTCATCAAGAAGTGGGGAGAGTAGTTACCTTTCCTGCTTTGAAAAGCATACAGAGCTGAAGGAGGAAGTTGAAGGAGTGACGCCTTCAACAGCACCTAAAAATGAAAAGAGGAGTGCTATTCTCCCCTACTTCCTCTTTCAGTTTTATGAGCTTTTCAAGGCTCTGATCATGCCCTGAGCAGTTGTACAGAAAGCAGAGTGAAAAAGAGGGCAGAAGCGAAAACTGAATACTCTGGGAAATGGGAAATAAAACCGGGGGGGGGGGGGGGCTTGCCACAAATGTCAGGAGAAAGAGAGAGGAGAAAAGCACACATGCACACATTGACACAATGGATCCAGTAAAGCAGATTCTCTTGAAGTTACACAATTTTTTCACGGGTTCCCCACCACAGATCACTTCCATCTTCCATTAACTAAACTAAAAAAACAACAACAACACAGTTCTGGTGCTTTCCAGCACTGACATGGAACAAAAACATGTATCCTTATTATTTATTATTATTATTATTATTATTATTATTATTATTATTATTATTATTATTATTTACAATAAATCCCTTCAAAACTAGCATTAAATCATAGGTCACCTTGTGGCTTTGTTGTCAATCATGAAGATCCATGAGGATCTGCAGCTCAGATCAATGTTTGTTGTGAAGGCAAGAACCGGATTTATGATTTTTACTGTAAGGTCTGTCACAGTTAAGCTTTAATTTGATGGTGATTTTGTGGTGACCCTGTGTAAAATCATGGTGTGTGTGTGTGTGTGTGTGTGTGTGTGTGTGTGTGTGTCTGCCTGCTGCGGTGAGGAGGAAATGAAGGAGACTGACCAGGGAGTGGAGGGGGCGGGCGGAGAGAAGCAAACAAAGACAGTGATACCAACAGCACTTTCTCAAAATTCCCACAAGCCCAGAGATTCATGTTTTAACTGAATCCCTGTGACTAATACTATTTCCTCATCCCAAAATAAGCAAAGTGAAGTATACACTAGTAATAACACTTCGCCTTCCAGAAGGAAGCCAAGAACATTTATTAAGGTCATCACATGAAATTTTATTTTTTAAGACTTACCAGACACTTGCTGTGTCAGAGAAGGTTTCTGAGTGTGATCAATATGCCACCCAACTAATATGTCAACAGTGTCCTTGGAAAGCAATACAGAAAAATTAATCCACCTGTAGCACATGTGTCAATACCGATCTAAAACCAAGAAAGAGAAGCAAAGGTGCTCACCCTAAAGTTAGTGCTGAAAATGTGAGGGTAACATCGGGACACAAGGAGGATGCACTTGACACATTTACACAGCAATTCTGGTGTATCCACGTTCTCAAGGATAGACTGCAGGCTAGTCATCACGAGCTTCAAGAAAAAAAAGTGCGCACCCAAAAAACCCATATTGAACAAAAACTATTCAGGCTATTAAGAAAACAACCACACTGTTTACAGAAGTGCACTAATAACTACTATTTAAATAATCTATCTTGTCAACAACATGTAGAAATGCATGCTGATGAAGTAGTAGAACTGCTTCTGAGTAGCACTGCTTTGGTTCTTAACCTATGTTGGACACATGCTTTACAGGGGTGGAGAGAGAGGTCTGGATGGACTGGCAAGATGGATACTGGTTCTAATGAACCTCATGCCCACTGAGAGAACACCAAGGGTTGCTCCTACTATTAGATTTTTCCACTCATTTTATATAACCCACTTGCCCCTTCATCTTACCCCAATTCTCAATTTCAGTCTCTACCAATGAATAATTCCTGCCCATCATATCAGTTTTTCTACCACCATTTCCAGACACTAATCAACTCTAGTAATTTTAATTCATGGTTAAACAGAAATGTGGACACCGTGCACCTTTAAGGAGATGCCCTAAGATCAGAAAGTAGTCTCAATAGGCTTGGAGCATTCCACAATTGGTTTAAAATTCTGTTGGCAGGCAGGTTCTAGCAGTGAAAAGTTATGACACTGAGCTAGGAGACCAATCAGTTATAACAGATTACTACAGCACATTTATTTATTTATTTATTTAACAAGATTCATAAGCTGCTTAATCATCAAAACCTGTATTCAATTTACATTAAATATATATTAAAAATAAAATCAACAGTTTTAAAAATATACATTATAAAATGCACATTAAAATATGCATCAAATTTACATTTCAACACTTATGGATTTCAGGTACACAGAAGTTCTGAAACTGTTTATTATGCCCAATATCTAAAATGAAGCTTTAATATACTAATATGCTAGCCTGCTTAAATTTCAGCTTCTTCATTTCAGAAAATGATTCAGTATCTGAAAAGCCAAAATGCTCCAATTTAACTTTTGTTCTTACTTGCATTACAGATGAAAATGCTTTCTTCTCTCCCACAGTCTCCAATGCTTTGTAAGTTGCACACAAATAAAGAAGTTTAACTTCATCTTTAGTGGATGAGCTAAATTTACTAAAAATCCATTTAAAGATCTTCTCTGCTTCATAGCTCAGAGAAGCACAAAGAAGTCCAAGACAGCAAGCTCCCTCCTGTCTGAGTTCTTGAAGCAATTTGCTACTGCATTTATGAAAAAAGAAAAAGTAGTGGTAAGGATTTTCAGACATGAAAAGTAGACATTTAGCAAATGATGACAATAAAGACTTGAATAAATGGCTATGATCTGGTTAGCACTTTCCATTAATGTGGAAACACATGGTTTGCTGTCAATTCCTTCCACTTCCCCTCTCTTTCCATCCAACTCACAGGTGGTAACCTGAAGAGTAAGCATGTTGAAGGCATTTGCAAAAGGGGTGAAATGTCTCCTCTTCCCTTCTGTCCTGTGCTTTCCCCTCATCTATAAGCACAAAGACTCTCTCACACAGAAATCAAAACGTCATTCATACAGATGAACATTCACAATTCCCAAGTATTTCTGTTCACACAAATCTACTTATTCATGGATACCTGCCAGCATATTGGTAGCATATTTCCCGGGGTTGTGGGGTACCAACATACAAGCAAGAATCAGTTAAGGAGCAGGAGCATGGAAAGTTGTCTTCTATGGACTCTATACACTGAAGTGCTGTGTGTGGTTCAATGTGTGGTTCCTTTACCTTCTGCTCTCCCCTATCTCAGCAGGTCAGAAATTCTTGCCACAGTTCCCATTCTAAATCAGCCCAGGAACTACTATGTCTAGCAGGAGCAGTTACTGAGATTCTGCATGTTCCATGGGATTTCACTGGTCTCCATAAGACTCAGCTCTGCCCCTGTTTTGTTTTGCCTGGACCTATCAGCAAATAGATATGCAAATATATACCTGTGACACACACTTCTTAGCTCACTCTGAACCCAACCCGCAATAACTAGGGGTCAATAATGGATAGCATACTCCGCAAAGCAGTCACTGAGGTTTGACCCCAGAGGAAACATGCAATGAAGTACACTTCCTAGAATTCAAGCCAATCTCCAAAGTAAATCAGAGGTGCCATACATCTGCCTCAATACTGGGGCAATACCAAATCCAAATCAATTCTTCTTAATTGCTTCAGGAGTGCTAAGCTTGCATCAATCCTGAACGAATTGTTGATGTCTGTCTTGGCCTCGCAACAGGTTCACAACATAGTATGCTCCCACTGATGTCAAACTAAGAATTCAGTTATTGATTTCCAAAAGTAATCATGAGACATTTGGGCTAGGCTGGTCAAAAGTAAGCAGGATACTGCTTGTTTCCCTTTTATATTAACTGTGCTTTGTCCCTCCTGCAGCAGCTTCCAGGTTGAAGGTGTTACCTGGCTTGCTGGCCACAAATACACTAACTTCAGGAATGCACAAGTCCAACTTACCTTTCATTAAGTACATCATGTATGGCAGTCAAGATATTATCCAGTTGTTTAACAAGCACCTGCAATAGCAAACATATACACATTTTAAAATAATTGCTATTGTAATTTAAATTCAGATTGTTCTGTCATTTGAAAGATAAACGCCACTGCTTGCCGTCCTATTTTTGTCATCCCCCCTCCCCCCAAAGTGCTTCTGTGTATCATTCCTAGTTGTTCGTAGCACTGATGTGCCTGCTTTACTCCGGAAGCTGAGTGCAATAGTGCTTATTCTACAAAGCATACATTAGATACACTAAAAACAACCTTCATGATATCCATGAAGACTGTGATGAAAAATGTGCAGTGCAAGCAGTCATTGTTTCACTTACAGGTCATTTTTAACACCTTCTGTTAATATTAGCAACTGGATGCAACCATGTCCCATTTTTCTTAAGTTTCAGTGCAAGTCTATCTGAACTTATGCACAACACCTCAATAATAATAATAATAATAATAATAATAATAATAATAATAATAATTTTTATTTATTTATACCCCGCCCATCTGGCTGGGTTTCCCCAGCCACTCTGGGCAGCTTCCAACAAAATATTAAAATACAGTAGTCCATCAAACATTAAAAGCTTCCCTAAACAGCTTTAGATATACAAATATAAAACCAAGCTATTGGAAAATAGTCCAAGCAAATTGCATTAACCACAAGATTCGTGGTATATAGTTAAATTTGCTTTGATCAAATATAGCTGCCAGATACAATTATATTACCAATTGTGATGAAACATTGTTAATCAAATCAACAATAGTCAACTGATGGCCCATAATCCAAGTTATTGTGCCACCCCATCCCTTCTGAAATAGATGTTACCCAGGAAGGAAGCCCAATATTTTCTTGCCTTGTCCATACCATTTAGGCTCTCCTCCCTATCTAAGTCACAGAGGATTCTCATTCCACATGGGGTACCTAATAGATCAGAAGCAGCAGCTCATACAGCACTGCCTGCACCAGATGTGTGAGGTGGTTTTTAACTGTCAAGGTTTGCACATGGTCACTAAGAAATAAAAGTTAATTTCTTTTTATATTGGTATGTACTTTATTTCTTATTTCTTGAGATCATCTTGGCATAAGGCAATGAATAGAGATTATCACCATAGCCATTCTGCCTCTGACCCAACAAGCTAGTCCTTGGGCATCTTGGTTTCAGCAGAAGCCAGCCCTCCAGGCTAAAGTATTAACACATCATTGAAATACATCAATAACTTCAAGCCAAACAATTTTGAGATCTTTTAAACTAATATTTGATTAGATTTGTAGAGTAGCCTGAGGAGGCTCAGATTAGAACTAATTATTCATAAGAGTGACTACGTGAAAACAGGGAAACTAATTTCCCTCTGGAGAAAACTGACTGCCTGAAAAACTGGAGAGTATTTGAAAACTGCTCTGTCCCCCCCCTCCCCATTCCAAGGAAAGACAGCCCCCACCTCCCACTGCCTGCCAGCTGATGTATATTATTCTCAGTGCAACTTCTTACTACAAGGAAAAGGGACCCTCAAGACCAGTCCCTTTCCCTCATTTATCTGTAGCACAGCTGATCTTTACATCCTTCCCTCCAACTGCCACGGAAAGTCAGTCACACCAGGATGAAGGAAGTCACCTGGCCAGAAATTCTTTCTTCCCTCTGGCAAGCAAGCAAGCTGCTACTCCTTCCTATCTGTGGGACATGGATGAACCGGGAAGGTTCTCGTTATCAAAGGAGGGAAGGAAGGTGAAAGGCCAGTTAAGTACTTCAAGTGCTCTCCAAAAATCAAAGTTGTGGGGACAGTCAGCTGGCTCCCTCCTTCAGATTTGATATAGTAAATGAGGCAAGCTTATATGCAGGGTTGCGAGTATTCGGAGCCAAAGTTATCCTGCAACCAATTACAGTGCTGACAAACCTTCATTCTTTGCCCCTACAACCCAGAAACCTGCCCCAAGAGAGATCATATGAGAAACAAAGTATTAATATGTTGCTAACAGAAGATACTTAACCAGTTTGTTCTCTGGTTGCTGAATGAATTCTTTCATTTGCTTTACAGTAGCCAGTCTTCGGTCTCTGTCATCTTCCCGAGTAATCCTCCGAAGAAGATTTGACAGTCGAGACTCATCAGAGTAAGACAATGATCGCTCTAAAATTGAGATATTACACATGGGCATGCTTCTATCCAAGTATAAAGTATAAAATAAACAATTACCGTACCAAGGAGCAACATATACGCAATAGGCTTACTTCATCTTTACCTCACAACTTGCAGTAACTTTATTACAAGATTTCTAGCCCTGAAGCAAATCCAAACCTGCAACAATTGACTAGAGATCATTCTTACCACTGAAAAAGCCTCTTCTTGCAGTACTTTCAGAGACAAAGTTTACCCAATTTATACAAACTAAAGTGTAATCATGACAAAATGCTAGAGATTTTGAGTTTGCAAAAATTTAATAGGGCTCTACTTTACTTTGGGCAGTGACCCTAGTGCTACTGTAGCAACAAGAATTTTTTTGCCAGAAAAACAGAAATTCCCTTTTTCTCTAGGACAACACAACACTTACCCTGTGTTTTCCTCATGTCTTTTGTGACTAAAGCACGATTCCCATGCTGAACACTGGTAAAATCAGAATTGGTCACATTGTTAACTCTCAGCTCTTGCCCCAACGACTTCCGACCATAAGTATTTTCCCCAGATCCTCCATTGACACTGTAGCCACCTAGAAGAAAAGGTGCCAGAGCCATGTTAGTTTCTCTTGACAGCCATGCACTGTGGGTTTCTGAAAAACTTCCAAGGTTAAGAGCTACCTGTCCTTCTCAGCTGAATAACACATTTAGCAGGGGTGGTTATTTATTTAAGTTTACGAATCACTCTGTTACGTATTCATTTAAGTTATGAAATATCATAGTGCGACACAATGGTTAAATAAGGGCTTGTCAACCTTTTGGGGCCATGGGCACATATGGAACCTGTCAGGATGCTGTTGCGGCTACTCTTGAGTAACAACGTCCGAGTCTGCTCTGTCTTTAAAAGTTTTATTGTGCATAGTATTTACAGTGCCAAGATGGCAAAGAACATGACCTCTCAGTCACTCACAGAATCCGAGAGTGGACACTTCCTGTTACGCGTCCAGCATAAGAGCTTGGGAACCCCAAAACGTTGGCCCCCGCCCTTACGTTTCAGCATGCGCCTTAAATCAGGCGACAGAAGCGGCTGCCTGCTCCCCTCCACCTGTTGGTCAGGGCGGTGCAAGGGCTCTCCTACATCGCTGAGCCTTAACTGCTCCATCCCGCTAACTTCCTCATTTCCCCCACCTGACCCGCTGCTGCTGCTCTCACTGGTCGAGGTGCTGGTGTGGAGGATGGGCAGAGGCTCCCTGTACTGCGGTCCCCTGACAGAACCTAAGAAACTCATGGAAGACCACACCCCATTAAAACACACGCTCTCCCATTGTAAAACTACCATACCTCGTGTGACCATGTGATGCAGTGGCAACACAGGGGGACATCAAACCTTTGGGGGTATATGGCTTTGAGAGCCAGTGTGGTATAGTGGTTAGAGTATTGCACTAGGACTTGGGAGGCCAGGATTCAAATCCCCACTCAATCATGAAGCTCACTGGGTGACCTTAGGCTGGTCACTGCCTCTCAGACTAACCTACCTCATAGGGTTGCTATGGAAAGTAAATGAGGATGGGAATAACTATGTGTGCCACCTTGGTGTCCTTGGAGAAAAAGGTGGGATATAAATGCACAAAATGAATAAAATGGGGGACGATGAACCCCACAGCCATGCATGCACCCACCCCACTGTTTTCCCCATATGGCAATGTAATATGTGCCCTACCCCATGGCGAACACCACATATATGCTGCCTTACACTGAAACCTCCTTCACAAATATCCCATCCCACACTCAACTGTCTCTACAGGAGGTCTGACAACGGTGAGTTTCTTTTAGTATTTCATCTCACAACCACCATTTAACTAGGTCATGTAGAGAGACAGCAACTGTGGCATGCCATCTGTTTAACCAGACAAATAACTCCATAAATGAAAACGCTCACGCAATCCCTGCCCCATCCAGAGACCTCCACACCCATCCTGCACTGAAACGCTAAACACTGAAACTGCACACTTAAAAGCCCCACACACACTGCTCCAAACAACACCCACACACCCCTCACAATCACCCTAGACTGAAACACATACACACTGCCTGACACTGAACCTCTTCCCACACAGTGAACACCTTCAGAATGTTCACTAGGAAGAAGGATTAAATATTGGAAAGAATCATACTAACAGCAACCCAGTGCTGTAAGTCACATGGAGAGATACCGTATTTTCTGTCTATAAGACGCCCCCATGTATAAGATGCCCGCTGTTTGGGGGGACTCAAATTAAAGAAAATGGGGGGAGATGGCCCAGAGTATATGACACTCCCTAATATTTGACATTATTTTTAGGGGGGGGGGAACCTAGTCTTCTACATGGAAAAAATATGGTAGTAATTGTGGCAATGTACCCTGTGACTCACATGTCAAACCATTAGACCACACTGCCAGCATCACAGTGCTTCTGTCCAAAGTGGAGAGGCAGTGTGGTGCAATAGTTGGTTTATCTTAAGATCTAGGAGTTAAGAGACATTAGAGATCTGGGAATGCTTTTTTGTGGATATTCACACCAAAGCGTACATTTTTAGTTTGGTGATTATTTCTTAATTAGCTGTAAAGTGGCCCAGTCCGCTTATCACATAAGTTAAGCATGCACAGTGCAACTCTCATGTTGTATCAGGGTAAGAGCAAAGGGAGAACTAAAGCAAGAACGAGGCAATTTTTTGGCCTAAGGGTAAGATGTAAGCAAGCATAGTTTGTAACATTGCACAACATCATCACTGATCACGGGGCACGTCTGTTAAGGTATTAGAGGCCTTACTTTCCAGTTTCTCAGCTTTTTAAAACCATCATTTAAGAGCATAAACATTGGGTTGCATATCATGATATGCAGGAGGTATGGGGTAGGCAGTCATGCTCTCCACAGGGGACACTTGGAGAGGAGTACCCATATATCCGTTCAATAGGGAAACAAGTCCTCATGATAACATACAGGACTACCTCGAGTCTGTGAAGCTGATCTCAAAAAACCAGTCCCATAGCTGCTACTCACACTACCACCAGGGTTTGGGGACCACTTATATAGCTGATGGCAACGAAGGAGAAGGTAGTATTAATAAATTGTTGTACCCTGCCCCATGTGCCTGCATGCCTATCTGTGTGTGTGAGTCTGCTGCATTTCTGTAAGTCAACCCCACTCCCCAGCTGTGTGAATGTGTGCTTGATACATGTGTAACCTGTGTATGGTGAATGTGCGCACATGCAAGATTGCCCTCGGCATTCTCACTGCTAGCAAGCAGCTCCAGAGGAGCAGCCGACACTCAATGAAACCATGGGGCTGAAAAAGTCAGCCACTCCTCATCGAGACCACAAACTAGTTTATTTCCACTGGCAGTATTCCTTTTTACCTATGAAGACAAATTATGTACCTTTTTCTTCATTCTGTATGTCAGTGGGGACTCTGATATCATCATGTCTATGTCGAGACACCACCGCTGAATTTGAGGATTGTAATCCATAAGAAGAAGAACTACTCCGGTCTCTGGATGAAGAGTATTTTAAATTCTCTTGGTCAGCTGATACACTGTCAGATCTGCAAAAAGAGAAATGTTTTAAGTGAGTGCTCTACTCCAACTTGGCACTTACTATTCCCATATTTCTATAATTTCTGATCCCTAAATAGGAAAGGTTGGAAGGGTGGAGAAGTATTCACTAGCTTGTGGAACATATGAATTCTCCCTGTGATAACAATCTGATAAGTGGAGTCCCAGCCGATAAAACATCTCTGGCCCAGTGAAAAATTCATCAAGGTAGCAAGCAAGTTAAGCAACTGTATGAGGAGGTCAGTACCTCCTATTTCTGTATTTAATTTATTGCAGCATCAGCTAAAAGTACATCAAGGACACAGCAAAAGCACTAGGTGTTAAGAACTAAATTTCAGTGGAGTAAAACCTGTAAAAACTTAAGAGCTCCTACAAATGATAAACCTGCAGAAACTTAAGTTTATGTGCTTCCCTAACAGGAAAGCCCACAGTTAACAGCTTCTCAATGCTAGTCCAAGTCAAATTATTAACAGTCCTCAAGTTTTCACCATGTAAAAAGAGAAAGAAAATTATGAATTATTATTAGAGAAGGGAGACTCAAATATTATGCAGCTATGTGAGATGCATTCCCATGTGGGAAACGCCTTTTAAAAACCAAATATTGACCTAGCATGATGAACATATCTATTCCACCACACATTAGGCCAGTGAAATACATGCACCTGTGATGAAACATGGAAGTTTACACAGTTCCACCCTACATGGAAGGACTTTCAACATCAGATATGGCTAATATAAAAAGCTCCCCAGTGTTTGACATCACAGGTTCCTCAGCTCCCCATACCCCCTCTACCCACTAACAAAAAGTATTTTAATTAAGTGCCACCATGGTTTAGTAGTCTTAAGCTCTCATCTAGTAGAGCAGCTCTCTCAGAATCCTATCTCCATGATCAACGTTTTTTTAAAAAAATATACAAATGATTAACAAATCTGACACTTTAGTAAACCTTCACCTGTTCAAGTGTTTAATACCCAACACTGGGTTGTGCATCAGATTCAGATGAATTACAATACAAAAGCAGGCCACTTCAGACAGATTCAAGGCTTATCTGAGCCCAAAACTGGATCTTTCAAAGTACCCTGAACTGAGGACCAGCAAAGTGATTCTGAGTTCTTCAGCAATTCAGAGGTGTTTAAAAAAAAAAGCAAGCAAGCAAGCAAGCAAGCTGCAGACAGCGTTTCTGAAGAAATAGAAACATTTTCCCACAGGCTGCCTGATAAGAAAACAAAAAGTGAGGAGAAAGTAAAGAGAGAGGTCTCTTTTAAGACTGATATGTCTAGCTTCTACTCTGAGAATGGTTTTACCAGGGCTCTCCACTCACTGCGCTTTGGCAAAGGCATATCTTCTTGATTGTTCTGTGCTCTGTTAGTTCTGCTCATGGTGCTTGCTTGGAAAATGCTCGGCATCCAAGTCATTCTATGTCTGTTACATGCTCACACATCCACTTCTATCTAACCCGTTTGCACTTGGTTTCTGCATCTTTTGGTACCAACTGAGCAGAGCACATGCCTGGAGCTGTTTTTCTAGTTCTTAATCCCTAGCCCATGCAACCATCCTCCTGAAATTTGGCAGTTTGCCTTCATAGTGACACCTCTAAGATCCATGTGCCATATTCAGAATAAAACTGTTGCCCATAAACCACAGGGAGGGAGGATATTTTACTTCCCCCCCCCCTTAAAAAGGCAACCTTAAAACCACTGGACCTCTTTGTCTGCAATCTGGCAGGTTTCTTATCTAGGAAGAACCTCTTTGATGTGTTTTATTTCCATACAAACTGCCCTAAAATAGGGAAAATTCGGTGAATCCCTAACTGTAAGGTTGCCCTTGAAATTTGACAAGATTCATCCTCTCAGAAGGGGCTATCATGCCTGGAATTTTTATCCAACTCTGATTCAACTTCAGACTGCAAGCCAAATTGGATAGTCTCCAAACTGCTTCGAACAAAATCAGGCTGTTTCTCAAATGCCAAATGAGGATCCAAACTAAATTCTGTGGTTGCTAGAGACCACTAGAACTGAAGCTTCTGAATTTTACAAGTATCTGTTAGCATTCTTTTGTTAAGAGGAAAAATCCCCAAGCAGCACAGCTCACCTTTCCCCACAAATGCATTTCACAATAATAAGGAACTCATGCCATGATAAATTTGTTAGTCTTTAAATGCCGGGTGGCGCTGTGGGTTAAACCACAGAGCCTAGGGCTTGCTGATCGGAAGGTCGGCGGTTCGAATCCCTGCGACAGGGTGAGCTCCTGTTGTTTGGTCCCAGCTCCTGCCAACCTAGCAGTTGGGAAGCACACCAACGTGCAAGTAGATAAAAAGGTACCGCTCTGGCGGGAAGATAAATGCCGTTTCCGTGTGCTGCTCTGGTTTGCCAGAAGCGGCTTACTCATGCTGGCCACATGACCTGGAAGCTGTCCGCCGGCTCCCTCGGCCAATAACGCGAGATGAGCGCCGCAACCCCTGAGTCGGTCACGACGGGACCTAATGGTCAGGGGTCCCTTTACCTTTAAATGCCACAAGACTCTTCCTTGTTTGTAATAAAACTGCTCACCTTAACTCATTTGATCTCTTGCAAATATAAAGCAACACATAGTAATAGGATACAAAACAAAGCAAGTCAATTTCACATTAGTAATGGACCACAGTGCCCTTAGTGGAAAAAACACACACCTACCATATATATTCAACCAACCAGACACTCTGAAAAGTCCCAGAATAGGGCTTCCAGTAGGAGTGAAGAATTGCCAAAGCAGGGGGGGGGGGAGGATTGCCTTGTACAAGGTGAAGTCCTATCTGCTCACACAAGGCACCTTAGCTACAACCCAATGCATGTAAGACTTTCACTTGTGCATCTTAACACCCAACACATTCAATCTCCAAGAAACAACAAAAATGACAGCCATGGATGGTGTGATAGCACTCAATTCCCTGGATTTGTTTCTTACAACATGCAGCAAAATGAACAAATGATACAAGTCATCTTATTCAAATTCTCCCTGACCAACCTTATTGGCTGCCATGTACAGGAGAATGGAAAAGTGAAGGCATCAAGGCACACATTGGGGGACATTCAATTCTGCCCATTCATGAGCGGAAGTGACTTCCTCTAGAGCAGGGGTGGCCAACTCCCAAGAGACTGCGATCTACTCACAGAGTTAAAACAGGCAGTGATCTACTCCACTTTTGGGGGTTCAGGTTGTTGAGCTTTTTTAGGGAGGAAAGCCCATTTTTAGGGGTTCAGGTCAAAGTTGTTGAGCTTTTATAGGGGAGTCAAAGTTGTTGAGCTTTGAGGGGAGCCAGTGATCTACCACAGACATCCAGTGATCTACTGGTAGATCACAATCTACCTGTTGGAAATGCCTGCTCTAGAGCAATGGAACTTCCCCTTCCTCTCCATACCCACCCCCACATCCCTCCAAATCTGCTCTAGAGTGCTAGAGGACCCTCCAGAGCAGATTTGGAGGGGCTACAGGGGAAAGAACTCCCATTTCTTCCTCTTGCATAACATCTGATATCATCCATTCTTTTCCCCACACACACAAAGCGAGTTGAACAGAGCAGTTGACAATGTATTTTCAATAACTGCCATGCATTTTCAGTAATGTCTTATTTCTAACTGTAGTTAATAATTCACACTTTGCCATCTAATGAACTGAACCACCATAATGCAATTTCCCCCTCTAGCTACACGTAAGATTTGCTGTCAAGGAGATAAAGAACTACATAACTTCTAGAAGACATCTGGAGGCAGTTCTGTATCAGGAAGCTTTTAATGTTCGATATTTTACTATGTTTTATATGTGCTGTAAGCCGCCCAGAATGGCTGGGTATAAATAATAAAACTGTTATTATTATTTCTCTCATTAAACTGTCAGTATAGCACACTAAGAACTGATACTTCCATTCTTTCTTCATTTGACACATGATATTGAGCTATTATAGACCAGTGTTGTGAAGTGCAATTTCCATCATCCATGCTCACTAGCCATGCTGGGGCTGATGAAAGTTGCAGTCCACAACACCTAGAGCTCACCACATCAGCTACAACATCATAACCATACTGCACCCTTGGCTCTGTAAACTTAGTAAGAACAAGAAGCCAATACTACCCACTTTAATAGCAGTTTTGTGGAAAACTGAAAGTAACGTTTGACACATTACTCAACATTACTAGAAGAGTGATTATTTTTCCTTGATGCACAAACTCATCTAGGTTTTTAACCCATCCATAAGACAGACACAGAAGACCCTCCTTATTTTAAAAAGAAAAGAGGAGAACATCTCAAGATGAGCATGATCTCAAGCTGGTGCTAGATGGAGAATTTGTTCAGAAGCGTAACATTTGTGGAAGAAATGTATTCTTCAGTGGCAGTCATTACATACTCTCTTGAAAACAGAAGCTTTGAGACTGCATCTTTTGAAGAATATGCAACCATTGTGCGTGAAATGGTGTGTTTGTTAAAAAATGGCAGGTTTAACACGACTTATTGCCTTCAAAAATGATAAAACTCCATTCTAAGTGCTGCTATGCTGCAGAGCAAGTTGTGGCAGTTCCTAAATAGGGTATATGTTTACCCTAATCTCTGTTACTCCTCACACCATCATATGACCCACAAAGATACAAAAAAAGGGAAAGTCACAGCTTGAGTTGAGGTTGGCTTTGTCTCTCAGTTTACTATAAACATATTCAAGGAAATAGGATTTTTAAAGTAGAAACTTAATTTTACTATTGTACAAAAATACAGTGCACACACAGAAAAATAAAGTTATAAAAATGTTTATGCAGCACAGCTACTATATGGACAGGAATTATCTATGGAAGAAGGAAAAGTGCTTCCATAGCAAATATTGTACTGACAACCATGACTGCAAAAGAGGGAAACCATATGCAGAGCCAAGAGGCATGCAGCTGAATTTTCTAGATGGAAAAGGCTTTCCTGAAGCTGCTGAAAAGAGGAAGGCAGAAACAGAGGACATCAAAAGATATGTAATAAGGCATAACAGAGTAAAGTAGTACCGTAGTAGTAAGTTATGTATGAGGTTCAATTACTAGGATTACCATTTTCTTTTCTTTTTTTAACCAATACTGCTCCTGTGCCTTTGACAGCAGCTTGACAATTAGGCGAAGTTTTTTCCATTGCTTTTCTCCACCTGTATAACCTGTACCAGGCTGCAATTAAAGAAACAGGGCCAGCAAAAAGGTAGAAAACTTAAATGTTCCTGGAAATGCCTTGAAAAGCTAGAGCCTTTAGTGGAAATGCAATTTCAATGGTTAATGGTTATGGTGTTATCAATAGTTTATTGAAAAGTTCACCACACATATGGCCCTCTTCACAACATTACCCAAAGTCCCTTTTATCAGTGTAGTAACATGGAGATTAACCATATCAAGTTAACCATTCTCTATTATTTCTAGCTTGAGCAGAACTTAGGAGGCTGCCTAAGACAATGTTTTACCCACTCAAAGTGTATGGTATGAAGAGATTAGAGACTGATAATTTCTTTGAAGATTGTAGATGTCTACAACAGTCAAGTGAAATCCAATACGTATTTCTGCACCTCAAAGGTGCTGCCCTTTTCAAGAAAGGAACATAAAAGGCCTACATTGTTCATGAATTGCTGCTTGCCTTCTCTGGTGACCTAATTTGGAGATATTAGGAAGCTGTCCTTTTGACTTGGTCCCTCCCTTGTGGACAACTTTTCATCTCTACCATCAAAGGATTCTTGGGAAGACACCCTGCTGCAAAACTAAGGTATTTATCATTTTAGGACTACAATCCTATGTTTGCTTACTAGGCATATGCTCCAGTAAGAAGAGTGGGTCATATATAGATACAGTAGATAGGTTGTTCACATGTAATAACACATAACTTAAGATACAATAAATTAATTAATATTACAATAATTTTATATAATAAATGATACCTTTTGTTTTGTTAAAACAGGAAACTATCTTTAAGTTTGAAAAGAAAGTTCAGCACATATTTCCAATGTTTCCCAAAATTTCCATTTTTTTCCTGGGGAAAGTTTCCTTCCAACAGACTCAAAATTTATAAATTTTTATATCTTTATTTCATGTAGTCACTGGTTTTCAACATCGTGATATATCATTAGCTGAAATAAGGATGGAGCTATGTGGAGGTATTGGCTGGCTTCCTGCTTTTTCCCTGCATTGTGATTTTTGCTGGAGCTTGCTCCTGTGATTTGCTGCCCCCTGCAGGAGGTTGGGGAGAGATGAGCCGACAGAATTAACAAGGGCTGCAGGAATTGAGAGAAGCATTGGCTGGCTCCACGGTTTTTCCCACATTGTGATTTTTGAATAGCACACACACACGTATATTGCCAGGTCAAAAATTATGAATCCAATATCATGATATGGACTTCAAACCAGTTTTGGACAATTTATTGATATATCACGCAGTGCAAAACAGGAGTGCCTGGCGTGCTCTGGTCCATGGGGTCACGAAGAGTCGGACACGACTAAACGACCAAACAACAACAAAAGTAGTCACTAACATCTACTATCAAACACCTTGCCATTGTTTCAGACAGCAGCAACTCTGGAGCCCTACCTAGGGATGTCTGGAATTGAATCTACATCCAAAGATAAGCCTCCACAAAAAAGCTATGGCGATTCACCTCAAGTCCTTATTCTGAATGACAGATGCATGAAAGTTTTTACTGCATCTGTTGCCAGGAATGAACTGCATTTACAATACATTCAAACTGGAGCGCTGCGTATCTTAGCAGTATCATTTATGTATCTGAAAGGATGAACCTGGTTCTCGGACCGATTACATCAAGCTTGTTGCCAGCATTCATTTTAAGTGATTTTTCTCAAATGCGATTATGACATTGATGCAATTTTATTTATACAGTGCCTTCAGTTTAGCCTCTCATCATTAATTTATAACTTCTCTCTTTCCATTATTCAAAAAGATTAGCGACATTCTGTTTAACACTGTTGTTGCCTTACAAACAAACCCCTCTATGTTGCAGTGTTGGCTTTAGGAGCAATCTCATATCCTGCACTCTCTATTGTTGATTCTCTGGTCCTAGTCCAACACTCTAGCCACTACACCAGTAAATAAATGCTACTGGGAAAACTGGAGACCGAGACAAGTATCCAGTTTTTTTTATAAAAAAGTTAAACTACTTACATGTGTCTTTTAACAGTAACCCCACATGTCTCATAGCAAATTATTTTTGAAACTGAGGGGTCTTTCATGAGCAGACTGTGGTATGACATGGGGACTTGCTCTTCTTAGTGGTCAAAAAACCACACTGGCCATACCCATGTAGTTCCTTGGATACCAATTTGCAGTATTTAAAACTCATTTACCCTTTATGGAGATATCTAATGATTTATCTCAATATTATTGACAAACAAAACTGAACTATTATTTTTACACACCTGAAAATGTGGAACAGAACCAATGTTTATTTTTTTGTAAACTGCTTAGAGATCTTAAATCAATCAAGCAGCATACAAATGTTGTGGAATAAATAAATCTTATCATCATTTAAGTACATGACATTATCACCTCACATCCATTTCTTTAACTTTGATACAAATAGCATAACCCTATAAAATCTAGTCAGAAGTCCTAGAGTTTAATAGAACTCAAATAAGTGTGTATACCACCACAGCCTACATGCACTTTGATGTCACCAATGTGCTGCAAGTGAAAAGATATGTCCTGAGTACCTAAGTATAGTGAACATATTAGACTAAATTATGACAAATTTTTAAATAAAAAATAAAAAATCTGAACCATTAAGGATTTAATTTTTTCACCAATTTGAAATACTAGATTCAATGTAAAATCTAACAGCATCATAAGCAATCTAAAAAAAACCAAATTTAAGAGTTAATAGCTTCAAACCCTTTCAAGTACCGTTTCTCCGAAAATAAGACTTATATTTATTTTTCCTTAAAAAAACCCCACAGTGGCTCATTTTCAGGGGATGTCTTATTTTTTATTATGTGTCCAGCCTTGCCTCTTCCTTGGGGCCCTCCAGAACTGCGCCTATCACTATGTCTTATTTTCGGGGTATGGCTTATATTGTGCAAATACTTAGAAATCCTGCTATGGCTTATTTTATGGGTACCGTATGTCTTATGGGGTCACGAAGAGTCGGACACGACTAAACGACTAAACAACAACAACATGTCTTATTTTAGGAGAAACAGGGTAGACACTAAATCGGTCTGATCCTTGACACAAGCCACCAGGCCTTCCTTATGTCTAGACAGTATCAACAAGTTACCATCTAGACAACAAAGTTGCAACTCCAAAGTCCTGTGATATTAACCTGGTGGATGAAGGCATCCATGAACAATTAATTCAAATTCCATCATAGGAAGGAGAACTGCAAAAACGGAGGATGGGAAACGGTACCTGGCACAAGGGGTGGGAAAGCTGTGGCCTTTCAGATGTTGCTGGATCCTAACTCCCACCAGCTCCAGCCAGCATGGGCCAATGGCCAGAGATTATTTTAGTTGGGAGTCCAGCAACCTTGGGAAGGCCACAGGTTACCTATCCCATCCCAAAGTCTTCTACTCCAGGTATAAATGCTGCATCTCATGCTTTTGCTCCACTGCAGCATTTGTTATGGCATCAGCTTTTGCAGAACCCATTAATATTTATTATTCCTCAAGTGGCAAGGAGGGGTGTGTGCCTCTCTATAAATTATCCCACCCACTCATAGAATTCACATCTCGATGGGAAGGTACATAAAAGCCATCAAGTTCAACCTCCTAGGCAAGACCTCTTCGTATTAAAACTCCCCCCCAATATACACGTTTCCCACCCACCCCATGCCAAATCCTCTTTCCTCCTCCTCCCCGCCCCCACCCCCCAAAAAGGTCTATGAATTAGGAAAACCTCCAACCAGCGCACTGTGTTTGTCACACACATGCACAGAGAAAGAGAGTGAAAGCAAACTTCCCCGCACACACACGTACCCGGAACCAGTATCTCCACGGAGGCCCTGCCAACAAGGGTGGAGGTGGAGAGACACAGACATAAGAAAGGAATAGAGGAAGAAATGGGGTGGGATTCCACACACACATTTGCCCACCCGCTTTAAACCTCCCTAGGCCTCAAAACCAACCCAAAGAAGCGGCGGCAGCACCACGACCTCCCTCCCACCCTCGTAGGCCGCGAGGGAGAGGCATTGCAAGGGCTTCCCCCGTCTCCTGCCACCTCCTCCTTCCCGCTCCGACGATCCCCAACGCGGGCCGAAGCGGCCAGCCTCTCACTCTCCGCGCTAGGCCTCGCCAGGCGAGCCCTGCCGTGGCGGCGGGTGGGCGCATGAGAGGGCAAGTTTCCTTCAACCCCCCCACCCCCACCCCGGGCGGCCGGCTCCCTTTCTGCCTCAGGGCCTCCTCCCCGCTTCCCCTCCCTCGCCCGACCCCTGCCAAGGCTGAGGAGAGAGAGAGAGGGAGGGAGGCACCCGCACGCTGCCCTCAGACCCTAGGCCGCGCCGCCGCCGCCGCCCCGCCGTAGAAGACACCCGCCTGCCCGCTCGCCCACCTGGGTTGCCAGTCATTCCAGCTCCGCGAGTGATAGTGCTGCCTGGTGCCGGAGGAAGAAGCGCCGCTCAGCCGAGACCCCGGGGCTCTGCGGCTCATTACCTTGCCCGAGACGGCATGGCCGGCCGGGGAAGCGGCGGCGGCAGGGGAAGGAGGAGGCGGCAATAACAACAACAATAATAGCAGCAGTAAGAAGAGCGGCGGTAATGGAGGCGAGCGGCTACTGCGGCTCGGCGGGGTGGCTACTCCTCCTGAGGCGGCGGGCGCTCCTCCTGCTGTCTCACACAGAAGGCGGGGAGGCGGAGGAGGAGGAGGAGGCGACGACAGCGACGGCGGCCCCGCCTGCTAGTAGTGCTGCTGCTGCTACTGCTGCTGCCGCCTGATTCTAGCAGGCTGAGGCGAGGGCCCGCGCGCGGCATGCCGGGAACCCAGGCCGAGACGAGACGAGGTGACCGCCTGCCGCGGAGCATCATGGGACGGCCGCTGCTCTGGCCGAGTCGCGAGGGGAGAAGGGGCGGGTGGAGTTCTTCCCCGTTCCTACCTCTCTGCTCAGGGCATGGCAGCCACAGCTCTCTCTAGCTGGCAGATTTTTTATTTATTATTATTATTATTAATATTAATAATAATAATAATACCCCGCCCATCTGGCTGGGTTTCCTCAGCCACTCTGGGCGGCTTCCAGCAAAATATTAAAATACAGTAATAATAATAATTGACATATTTAACAAATGACAGAGAGGAATATACAGACAAAAAACGAAAAATCGTATTTAAGCAATGCCAAGAGCAAAAATAATTAGGGATACAGTCACCGTCGGTGCAAACGTCTTGAACATATGGCAGTGCGGCAACCCCTCCAAATTGTCCATATGGGCATCCGCAAGCAGAGCTGGCGTCATCAGGGACATCCCCTTTTAAAATGTGGTTTGGGGGGGAAGTTATTGGGTGGTGGTTTTTATTTTCTCACCTGTAAGTCCTATTGAATTCAGTGGGTCTTACATTTTAGATGCATATAAGATTGATCTACTTGGGTTTATGCCTAAGGTGAGATCTGAACTGAGAACTCTCCAAATGACTAATCCCAAAGCATTTTATAAGTCGTACATTGTTATGGCTCCTTGTGGACCATTCCTTTGCTAGGCAAAATCTTGGTTAATAAGTCAGGATGGTCTTATCTATTTTGTCAATGGGAGCTCAGATATGGTTGCCAGATGTTGTTGTTTGTTGTTGTTGTTTAGTCGTTTAGTCGTGTCCGACTCTTCGTGACCCCATGGACCATAGCACGCCAGGCACTCCTGTCTTGCACTGCCTCCCGCAGTTTGGTCAAACTCATGTTCGTAGCTTCGAGAACACTGTCCAACCATCTTGTCCTCTGACGTCCCCTTCTCCTAGTGCCCTCAATCTTTCCCAACATCAGGGTCTTTTCCAAGGATTCTTCTCTTCTCATGAGGTGGCCAAAGTATTGGAGCCTCAGCTTCACGATCTGTCCTTCCAGGGAGCACTCAGGGCTGATTTCCTTAAGAATGGATAGGTTTGATCTTCTTGCAGTCCATGGGACTCTCAAGAGTCTCCTCCAGCACCACAATTCAAAAGCATCAATTCTTCGGCGATCAGCCTTCTTTATGGTCCAGCTCTCACTTCCATACATCACTACTGGAAAAACCATAGCTTTAACTATACGGACCTTTGTCGGCAAGGTGATGTCTCTGCTTTTTAAGATGCTGTCTAGGTTTGTCATTGCTTTTCTCCCAAGAAGCAGGCGTCTTTTAATTTCGTGACTGCTGTGGTATCTGGCTATATGGTTGCCAGATAGCATGGTATTTTTCTGTGCTTTTGAATGAGATAGCTATCAGGGCCTGGTGAAGTTAAAACCTCTTAGATTACTCAATTAATGAATCGTCATATTTTTATAACTAATAGTTCTTATTTAAAACACACCTACAACCTGCAGATAGTAAGCCCCACCTTACAAGAGACTGTTCTTCCTGTGTGAGAATCTTCTAAAATGATGCCTGCTGCAACAGACAAAATCTAAAAAAAGCACAAGCAAACAAAGGAAGCAGGCTTTTTCTTTAGAATTTTCAGGTGCTTTCCCATTTGCAAAATTATGCAGCTTGAATCTGTCAGTTAGACTCATGACCGAGGATTTATTTAACTGGGTGACAACCTTGCTAGCTTTGCACTCACGGCGCCTCTTCCCTGGAGTTCCCCTTCTTGCAATCAAAAGTCCCTGCACTAGGAGTGTGCAAGGCAGAATCCTGCACCAGATGAGGTGTATGTAGAGTTTACAGTATATCCTGCCAAGGTCATGTGGCAACTAGCCTCTGCCATATTCCAGAATGCTCCTGTGTCAGCATGCAAATGGGCACAGCCAGGGAAGGGGGCAGCCCATAATTCTTGAATCAGGCCCACCTGTTGTTTCCTATTGAGCAAGCCCTCCTTCCACCAACCCTTTCATTGGTATAAGGTCCAATTGGTTGTAAGGGTGTGGCTGTCATCTGCAGGGGGTTGGCTGTGCTACCAGGCACACCCCCATTGGAATGCCCCTTCTCTGCCTCCATCAAACCCCATTTTGGGGGCGACCTTCCCAGCAGATTGACAGTGGACATATTGTTAGAATATTGGGGTGTAAAGCCCAATATTCTTCCTCTTGCCACTGGCTTCGGTAAAGAAGACAGCAAACGATCGTAGCTTTTAACTACGTTTATTAGAGAGCGATTATTAAGTGTGTGCTTCATCCCTCTCACTCAGTCAAAAGTGAAAGTAGAAACAGAACAAAGAATATCACATGACAGGAGCAGGGCAGAACAAAGAATATCACATGACTGGCGCTGAGGGGTGGGGATCGCTCCGGCGCCCCCGTCCTCGCAGGGCTCAGCATGGCTTCCGCGCAGCTTCGCCACGCAGCGCCCTGCCTACCGGCCCGGCGCCCTGACGCCCCACGCCACCAGGACTCTACCTAGTGCCAGCCCTGGACAGGAGATCAAGTTACACTGTCTCCTGTGTGTGGGAAAGTTACAGCGGACTTATAATGTAAACAATCGGTCACATGCAGCTTTTTTTCCTTGCATAGGATTTATGCTAACACATATCTCCCATCAATTGGGCTGTCCATGGCGAGAGGAGGGGGTTCCAAGAGCAGCAGGGAATTTCCACCCACATGGATTCTATCACTGGGGTGGGAATTCCACCATAGTGAAACTCCCTCTGAGAGCTGGAGAGAGTCCAGGGTTTGGATTGCACAGTAAATGCTAAATATAAGAAAATATGCATTCTGGTGGTGATATGTCTCCTTGACAACCGTGTTCATAATTTGGAACCAAGATGTCTGCACTGAAAATATGAAACAATATCCTTGACCACTTCCCGAGAGAGAAAGCAAGAGAGTCGTTTGAGTATAGTAATGAAAACAATAACACTTCCTTTACAAGGAAAAGGTCTATAAACTAAACTTTGATAACACAGGTCTATATTAGTACATTTTGCTGTTGCTCTATTTTTGGAGACATGTAGAAAAGGTCACAACTGTGGGCTTTCCTCCCTTTATTTCATGAGACATCTTGTGAAGGTCATATTTTATTATATTTATTATTTCAAATATTTCTAAGTCACCTTTCAGGACAATAGCCTTGGCAAGGCTGCTTACCTTAAAAGTAGCATAGGAAACTGGAACATTGGTCCAGTGTGTTGTCTACACTGGCTGGCAGCAGCTCTCCAGGGTTTCATTCCTACCTGGAGATGCCATGAACCGAACCTGGGACCTTCTGTACTTGCAAACCACTGAAGAAACATAGGCAGGGTATATACCTGATTCTGCACAAAACGGGTCCCAATTCAATGGAGCAACAGAGTAGCAACACAGTCATGGCTTCCCCCAAAGGATCCTGGGAGCTGTGGTTTGCTTTGGGTGCTAAGAGTTGTCAGGATACCCCTACTGCCCTCAAAGAGATGCAGTTTAAAGAGTTCCCTGTGGAGAGGAGTTGATTGTTAAACCGTTATGAGGGGACAAGGAATCTCCTAAGAACTCTAAGCACCCGTCACAACCTAAAGCTCCCAGAATTCTTTGGGGGAAGCAATGAATGTTTAAAAGTATCATAGTGCTTTAAATGTGTTGTATGGGTGTAGCCACTTTAATAATCACAAAGTATCTTTTCTTTCTTTCTTTCTTTCTTTCTTTCTTTCTTTCTTTCTTTCTTTCTTTCTTAGCTTTAAAGCCCTAAATGACCTCAGCCCAGTATACCTGAAGGAGTGTCTCCACCCCCATCGTTCAGCCCAGACACTCCTCTGAGGGCCTCCTGGTGGTTCCCTCACTGCAAGAAGTCAAATTACAGGAAACCAGGCAGAGGGCCTTCTTGGTAGTGGTGCCCTCCCTGTGGAACACCCTCCCTTCAGATGTCAAGGAGATAAAGAACTTTAAGTGTGAGAGGCCATTATTATTATTATTATTATTATTATTATTATTATTTATTTATTTATACCCCACCCATCTGGCTGGGTTTCCCCAGCCACTCTGTGCGGCTTCCAACAAAATATTAAAATACAGTAGTCCATCAAACATTAAAAGCTTCCCAAAACAGGGCTCCCTTCAGATGTCTTCTAAAAGTCTGGTAGTTGTTGTTCTCTTTGACTTCTGGTGGGAGAGCATTCCACAGGGCGGGTGCCACTACCAAGAAGGCCCTCTGCCAGGTTCCCTGTAACTTGGCTTCTCGCAGTGAGGGAACCGCCAGAAGGCCCTCGGCGCTGGACCTCAGTGTCCGGGTAGAACAATGGGGTGGAGACGCTCCTTCAGGTATGCAGAAATCATTTGAAAAGACTACCAGTAGTTAAAGGGTGAGTTGCAGGGAGAAGACTCAGTAGTGCTTTGCACTTGAGAAGCTCAAACTCAGACTGCATTTTTAAGTTAAAAACTGACAAAATGCTACAAAGAGGCCTGAAAATAATAATGAGAGAGCAACATGTGAAACACTGGACTGCTGCAGGTTTGCAACAGCTTTTTAGTCTGTTCCTGAAATTTCTCTGTAATAAAACAGCTGCTTTGAGATCTTGTATAGAATGTCCTGGGAGATTGAAGTGTTCTCCTACTGGTTTCTCTGTCTTATGGTTCCTGATGTCAGATTTATGACATCAGGAACAATAATACAAACACCAGACTTAACATGGACACTGGTACCAGAGCCTGCAATAAACCCAGATGCCAACTTTGCTGCCACATACACCCGGACAACATCATTACTGGCCCCAACAACATCCAACATACCATCTCAGGACTATTCAATTGCTCATCTTCTAACATTGTGTATGCCATCAAATGCCAACAGTGCCCTTCAGCTTTCTATATTGGACAAACAGGCCAAACCCTATGCCAAAGGATAAATGGACATAAATCCAGGAACAGAATGGAAAGAGAAGTTGCTGAATTGGAACTAATTACCAAGCTTAAAACCATGGAGCCACCTGGGATGAATAGAGACATCGGATTCTTATCTCATTATGCATGATCAAGCTTCCTTTAGCGCCTCAGTCCTTGTTTTCCCCCCCAGGACTAATTGCAGCCATCAGCAGCCGTTAACAGCCATCCACAGGTTTACCACTCCCATCAGCCCATCACCCATTCCCACCCCCACCACCACCACCCTCTGTATATATATAAGGGTCTGACACTTCCGTTTCCAGTGTATCTGAAGAAGTGTGCATGCACACGAAAGCTCATACCAAAATAAAAACTTAGTTGGTCTTTAAGGTGCTACTGAAGGAATTTTTTTATTTTGCTTCGACTCAGACCAACACGGCTACCTACCTGTAACTAGAGCTTTTTATGGAATCTTGTAAAATGTGAGGGTTATACTGACATGATGTAGATCTGCGTCTGGACAGGATATCTTGCACTCTTTATTTAATTCAAAAGCATCTTCAGGAAATTCAGCTTCTCGCCCCTGAAAGAGCAAAGATCACGGGAGGGAAAGGGCTAAAAGACAACTTGCCCAATTAACAGATCTTATATTAAAAAAACCACTCTCTACTGCTGCTTTTAATTACAACAATAATATTAATAATAATAATAATATTAATAATAATAATAATAAACCTCCAGGAGATTCTATCACAGATCCACTGTGTTGTGTCTAGCCTGACCTTTTCAAAAAGAAAAGAAAAGAAAGAAAGAAAGAAGGAAGGAAGGAAAGAAGGTACCAGCTCTGAAAAAACAACTAGAATGCATTGAGACAAGTTCAAATTTCCTGGTTTGAAGATAGCATTTGGAGTTCATGATAACAGGCGTGGGAAATGGCAGTACATTTTGGGCAGGGGTTTTGATTTAACAAAACCAGCCACCTGTACAGCTTTCAGCAAACCTTTTTACCTTTGACATTAAATAAATACAATTAATGAGGCTTACTGCAACCACGCTTCAGCATGAAGCGGTCAGCTATAGACCGCAGCTCCTTTTCTTTTCCCAATTAATTCTGTTTAAGTGGGGGAAATGTTAGAATTCTGTCAGAAGGCCAAACATTTCTTAAGACCTACGGTAGTTCTCACCGAGCTGGTGAAACTGTGTGTGGGCTACATCACTTCAGACACAAATAGGAGGCTCACAAGATAGAATTCCCTCCACGCCAAATCAGTTCATCCAAACAGAAAACAACCAAGCCCCACTTCAATCTATTTATTAGCATTGGTAGAGTACCATGGCAAGAGGGATTTATTATTAAAGCAGCCCTGGAATTGTAGCTCGGGGGGGGGGTAATGAGGGGCTGGGGTGTCTCCTAACAGCTCCCAACATCCTTAAGAAACTACAGTTCCCAATAATGGTAAAAAGGTAAAGGACCCCTGGACGATTAAGATCGGTCAAATAAAGGCAACTATGGGGTTGTGGCGCTCATCTCGCTTTCAGGCCAAGGGAGCTGGCGTTTGTCCACAGACAGCTTTCCGGGTTGTGTGGCCAGCATGACTAAACCGCCTCTGGCACAATGGAACAACATCATGATGGAAACCAGAGCGCATGGAAACTCCATTTACCTTCCAGTTGTTGTAGTGGTACCTATTTATTCATCATTCTCTACTCTGAGTAGGACTTAGAATCATAGAGCTGTAGACTTGGAAGGGACCCCAAGGTTCATCTAGTCCAACCTCCTGCAATGCAGGAATCACAGCTAAAGAATCCCTGACAGGTGGTCATCCAAACTCTGCTTCAAAGCCTCCATTGAAGGAGAGTCCACTACCTTCAAGGTAGTCCGTCCAACTGTTGAACAGCTCTCACCATCAGAAAGTTCTTCCTAATATTTAGTCAAAATCTCCTGTGTTGTATTTTGAATCAATTTGTTTGGGTCCTACCCAGAAAACAAGCTTGCTCCATTTTCCATATGACAAGCCTTCAGGTATTTGAAAATGGTTATCTTATCACCTCAGTTGGACATACACAACCTCTGAGATAGATAGATGATAGATAGATAGATAGATAGATAGATAGATAGATAGATAGATAGATAGATAGATAGATAGATGATAGATAGATAGATACAGATGGATGGAAAGAAAAACACATTCCTGTATGTGATGAAAAAGCACTTATCCTTTTGTAGCTCCTCTATCACGAACAAACATAACAAAAAACTTAGTTTTTATGTAGTTCCTGCACTCACCAGCAGATGGCTAGCTTTCCCTACAGATAGAATGAATTAGAACAGGAATCCCCAAACTGCGGCCTTCCAGATGTTTTGGCCTACAACTCCCATGATCCCTAGCTAACAGGACCAGTGGTCAGGGAAGATGGGAATTGTAGTCCAAAACATCTGGAGGGCTGAAGTTTGGGGATGCCTGAATTAGAACATCCCCTTTCAGATGCATTAAACCAGGTTGTGCAGCAGACCCATTAGGGTATGTATGTATGAAATATATGCCTATACATTTACAAAAAAAAGTATGAGTTTTACATAATCCAAAATTATAATAAGTCCTACAAATATACAACACGGTGAGTTAGTATGTGTAAACTGATTTTTACAATTAAATTTTCTCAGTGAAAGAAGGTTTCAACAAAATAGTTATTTCCTAAAAAATAACCTTTAACATTTGATTTTATATCTTCCCCAACAACATACAAGGATTCAAAGCATTTTGGATTTATTTTTTTCATTGCAGTAAGATAGAAACTCACTTTTCAACCAAACAGTCCTCTCTCTCCCTCTCTTCTCTTACTCTAATAATATCAGCATGTTTTATAATCTACTTAAACACTCTATAGCCCACGCTTTAGGCAGTCAGGCTCCATCTGGGGGTGAGAAGCTGGGGACCCTGCACCCAGGCCAAGGAGGGGACATTTTGCAATGGAATTTTCTCCAAGTAATATGCACAGAAATAAATATACTGGTGGAAAGTTTGCGTAAAATGCACAGATTAGTAAAAATGACATATAAACCTGCATTTTAATCAGGGAAAATTGCTTCCAAAGGGATGTATATGAGGAGAAATGCACACTAAACCTCTGATAAATGTTCGTATTGACATTTTCAAAAACAAATAAAAAGAATTTGAAAACTGATATAGAAATGCCGAGAATTGAACTCGGTATTGAGGTGGGGGTGGGTGGGTGGAAACAAGGAGAAACCGAGATGGACAGATCTGCCCACCCCTATTGGTGCCCCAGTCTTTAAAAATAAAAACCCTAAACTGTTCTTCGTCAGGCAATTCAGGTAATCTCTGAGCACTTTGCTCCCAGACTAATCACTCAAGTCAAGAGGTGGCTGCTAAGCAACTGAACCCGGGAGAAGAATCAATTTGGAGATATTGCTAAAAAGTAGAATGATGGCAAGCAACTCTGGGTGAGTCATCTGAACGGTGGGGAAGGGGAAACCTGCCCCCCCCCTCCTTTTTGCACAAAGGAAGCAATCTTGTGGCACCTTCTTTATTTATACTAGTGCACTTAGGAAGGTTTAAATACATTGAGCGGCATTCAACTCGCTTGTTCCATCGGTGCAAAGGCTTTTAGCTGTGCAGTAGAACTTCCTCTCCCTCTCCCCATGCACCCCCTAAATCTGCCGGGGGGGGAGTTCCCTCAACCCTCTGGAGCAGATTTGGGGGTGATGCAGGGTACATAAAGGAGGAAGCTCCATTTCCGGGATGAGTTTCAATCCCTCCTGCAAAATACTGACAGCCAGGGCCGGATTTAGGTTTGATGAGGCCCTAAGCTAGTGAAGGTCATGCGCCCCTTTATATGTCCAGCTGTCCTTTGTCAACAACAAATTGTCGCTGGTTTTTGTGTGTTGAATATATGCTATATGGTAATTTACGGACCTAATAGGTATCTAAAGCCATTTGCACATGTTGCCATGTAACCAGTCCATGCAGAATGTAGGCACCCTATTATACAGAAATGAGCAAACCAGTGATATTTTAGGGAGCAGGCTAGCAGGCGGGGCCTATTGCTTACATCATAGGAGCATAGATGCCAAATCTCCCGTTTTTCGCGGGAAACCCCCATATTTTAAACCGTTTCCCACTGGCAGCCCGGATTGGAAAAAATCCCGTAAATCCCCCGGATTTCAGTACCTGCCAGGGAGGCTCCTTCTGCGCATGTCTGGACATGCACAGAACCGGTTTCGGGTGCTATGCCCATGTTTGGGCACCAGAAATTGGGCAGAGCGGCACCGGAAGTCGCTTCTGAGCATGTCTGGAAGCGACTTCCGGTGCCGGCGCTGCTGATCCCTGGATTTTTCTAACCGGGAGTTGGAAGGTATGCATAGGCGCCTACTAAACACTGTTGCTGTATGTAGGTTTTATTTTATTTGTTTTTATCTTATATTTTTGGAAATGTACATCCAGGTTTTCCTTTACATTTTTGGGGGGCTCCCAAGAGAGTGGGGGCCCCTAAGCTATAGCTTGTTTAGCTTGTATGTATATCTGGCACTGCTGATAGCCCAGATGCATCTCCAGCCTTGATTATTAATGGTTTGATATAACCTCCAAGCTATCCAAAGGGATTCAGCTCTAAAAACTCCCTTTTATCTTCCTTTCACACAATCCCGGCCTTTAAATAAATAAATAAAAACTTCTGAAATCAATTTTTGTATGTTTCGAAATAAAATAAAATTAAAATAAACAAGTACACGTGTACATAAGCAAGTTCTTGTGTCTTCTTAGGCAGGTCCTCTCACTCCATGAAAGCACACAGAGATGGAGCGAATGGCTGCAGTGAAATCTAGTTTGTAAAGCAAACACAAGACGTAGATAATATTGTTTATGACTCAAGAGGAGAAGATTGGCAGCTGTGTGCAGTAATCTGCCCACTACCTACGGCCCGAAAATAGCACATCCATTACTCAGGATCTATACAGTCTAAGGCTCGGCCCGCAGTGCAAAGGCTCCTGTCTGAAGCAAAACAATAAGAGCTTTCCCAAGAGCCTTGTCATGTTAAGATAACCTTATCTGTGCCGCATTGAGATGGAGACATCTCTCTCCTTCCCCCACCCCTTAGGGACTGCATTGAATAGAAATCCAGAGCACCACGACTGAGGTGGAAATTGCTGCTGAACCTAATGGCAAACAGGCCTCCAGCTTCCATTAGCAACTCGTCTCTGATCGGTGTTGCCCCTATGAAGCAGTTGCTGTCTCCCCACAGCTGCTGAAGTGCCCTCCTCTCCAGGGGTTTTTCTCAAGCAACTGGAGACTATGTCAGCATGTTGCCAATCTCTCCTCCGTTCTTTTCATGCCTCTTCTGGTTCTGGGAGGCAACAGGGAGGGGAGCTTATCATAGCAGGAGGGGGAGACACCTGTGACTCTTCACTAGCTCAATTCATCTCTGCCTCTTAGCCTCTCCTCCTCCTCCCACCTTTCAGCTTCTGGCTCTATTCTGGACTTCTCTCTGCCACCGAATCTCCCCAGCCCTGTTACTTCTACATCTTCCAAGCCCCATCTTCCCAGTCTTCTCCCTCTGAGCAATCACCATTGTCCCAGCACTACTCCCCAGGCTCTGAGCCTTCTTCCCTTGGGGGTTCCCCAGCTGATTCCTCCAACCATTCCTCTGTGTCCAACCAGTCCATGACAGTGGGCTGGCTGGCTGGCTGGCTGGCTGAGGACAGGCTGAGGTTGGTTTGGCCATGCCCCATCTGCTCTAGTGGGCCAGCCTCCACTATCCATTGGAACATAGGGCTGCTTCGGACCTTCACGTTGATCAAACTGAAGTACACACCCACTTATTATCTTTCCATCCAAGGTGCATGCTGCATACCACAAACCCATATTTACAGCAAGCGCAAGCAGATATCTAATCACATCACCTAAGCAAATAGCCTATGATAGCTACCATAAGTCATCCAGGCAACGAAATTTGTGCAAACGGAACCATTAACACAACAGAGCATATAAATGGCACAAATAGAATAAACAGCACAAAATCAGGAGTTACACCGGTATAAATGGTACAGATGGAATATGCAGAGCTGAAGGGCACAAAGAGCGCATTGGGCAGAAATGACACAGGATGAATCAGGGATAGGAAACCTATGGCCCACTGGTTGCTGTTGGAGTACAACACCCATCAGCCCCAGCCAGCAAGGATGATGGTAGTTGTAGTTCAGCAACATCTGAAAGACCCCAGATCCCCCCCCCCCCATGGCTGGCCGAAATAATTTTTTCTTTACATTCTGAGGAAGGTGCCCAGATGTTGCTCCCATTTTTAAAAGGCAGTAGAAGCGAAAAAGGACACATTGGGGAATTTTTTTCACAAGAGCCAAAAGCCCTCTTGTTTTTCTCCAACAGGACCCCAGGAAGGGTGGAATATTATACCAGTACCAAAATATTAGCAACATAATTACATCATTAGACAAGCGAGGGACAGCGTTTTCACCAAATGCTTGGATAAATAGTGTCATGTTTTTACCTGGCGTTGAAACATCACTGTTTAGTTATTTATTATTTTTTTAGATGCTTTATCCGCCCTTTGCAGACAAAGTCGTAAGAACGTAACTCTCGTGGGAATCTGAGACAAGTAAAAGCCAGCCCTGGTGTGTGAATACAGATTGCTGTTTGACTCAAACACAACAAAATTTGCCCTATCTCTCATGTCAGTGATATCTGTGGTCCATCAGGAATTTACTTAGAGCTAGTTCCACCTTCTTGAAGACTCTGGACAGTTGGCAGCTATCTATTCAGGGTTCACTGGAAGGAAGCAACATCCCAGTTCCTCTAGATGCCGCTGTAGAGCAACATCAGACAATAGGGGTTCATCCCAGTGCAAGTTGGGGGAGCATGGCAACCATATCCTTTGAGTGCAAGAAGCTGAGAAACTTGTTCCAGTGCAGAAATCAGGTTGTTATTAGGACAACAAAATCATTAGCTGTTTTAATATTCCCCCTTCCTTCCCCCCACCTTATTTTTTAAAAAAAATCTTGGATGCTTGGAAACCAGAAATCTGCTTTGGTGGCCTCCTGAGTCTCTTCATAACATTTCCTTCATACCAGATGGGACTTCTATCATGATGAAACTTTGATGGAAGACATTCCACTGTGCCGGGCTTCAAAAGGAATAAATGAACCCGAAGGAGAGTAATTTAGAGCTCACTAGATTCAGAATTACCTCCAGCTGTTCTCTTCCCTTGTGGAATAAGGAATCTCCAACCAGCTCTGCATTGCTTGATGATGCTTCTCCTCCAACTCTTTGTTTACCACGAGACCCTCCAGAATGACTTCAGTTCACTGGGGGCGGGGCAGCAGGTGGAAGCAATTCATAAATCATTTTATCTGAGATCATGCCGTCATTATCTGGCAGGTCAACTTGTCTCGGTTACGACGTGGTTATCTCGAAAGGAAATCAGATCCACAGGTCTATGGCAGAATGTGTGCTTTGCATGTATGTAGAAGGTCCCAGGTTCAATGTCTGGTGTTTTATTATGTTTTTATATGTGTTGGAAGCTGCCCAGAGTGGCTGGGGAAACCCAGCCAGGCGGCTGGGATTAAATAAATAAATAAAAAAATAAAAAAATCTTGACTTCTTTAAGTAAGGCTGGTGAAGACTCCTCTCTGAATCCCTGCAGGGCCACTGCCAGTTAGGATAGGCCAGGGTTTCCCAAATCTGGGTCTCCAGCTGTATTTGGACCACCCTTCCCGTCATCCCTGAGCACTGGTCCTGCTAGCCAGGGATGATGGGAGTTGTAGTCCCAAAACAGCTGGAGACCTAAGTCTGGGAAACCCTGGTCTAGACCAGTGGTTCCCAACCTTGTGCCTCCAGATGTTTTCAGACTACAATTCCCATCATTCCTGACCACTGGTCTTGCTAGCTAGGGATGATGGGAGTTGTAGTCCAAAAACATCTGGAGGCACAAGGTTGGGAAACACTGGTCTAGACAATACTGAGCTTGATAGACCAATATTCCAACTCTGTTGGACAACTTCCAGCAGCACACGAACATAAGCAGAACCTGCTGGATCAGGCCAATCTCCAGTATCCTGCTCCCACAGTGGCAAAAACCAGATCCTCATAGGAAGCCTGGAAGCAGAACCTGAGGTTAACAGCATCTCCCCCCCCCCCACACACACACCTGAGATTCCCAGCAACAGGTATTCAGAGAGATGCTGACAGTGGATGGAGAATACAGCCATCATGATGGCAAGCAAGTAGCCTCTGATAGCTTTGCCCTCCGTGCATTTGTCTACTCTTCTCTTGAAGCCATCAGAGTTGCTGGCCACCACTACATTTCTGCAAAAAGTAACTGTGTTTTCAAGTACAGCTAGTTAACGTGAAAACTGTGTAGTGCTGGATCTGTGCTTTTCAGATGTAGGGTGTCATGTTTGTCTCTTGAATTCTGCAACGTAGGGGCATAAAAAGAGAGTGCTGGATGAGGCCAGTAGCCTATCTCATCCAGCATCCTGTTCTCATACTGGCCAACAGGATGCCCCGGAGAAACCCTGGAGGAGGATTTGAGCACAAGAACACTCTCCCTCCCTGTGGTCTCCAACAACTGATTTTTGGCAGCATCATTGCCTCCAGCTGTAGAGACAGACCATATTAGCCATCATGCCTAGTATCCCGTGATAGACTTATCTTCTATAAATTCATCAAAGTTAAAAAGTTCCAGAGGGGCAGTTTTGTCAACCTGTTACAACAAAACACCAAAAAAAAGAGAGTTTGGGGGCACTTTAAAGACTAATAGGTTTATCGTGTCCTTTGTTTTTGTGGGCTAGAGGCCGCTCCATTGGAGATATCAGGTGGGGAGCCACCAGCCCTTGGGCCAAGCTTGGCCCACTGGGGAGTCCAATTTGACCTGTCCAAACCACGCCCACCTATCAATCAGCTGGTGCCATTCTTGAGTTGGAGGGCAGGGTTAAATTCTGCATTGGCCGCACACGCAGTAGGGAAAAGATACAACCAACGCTGCAGGATTTAACCCTCTGTTCATTTCATGAAGGAGGGGTTATATCTTGCTCAGTTTGGCTGCTGCACATGCCTGTTCCAGCCCCATTTTTGGAAGCAAGAGCTGCATAGGGGGCGCTTGCAGCAGCTGCATATTCCTGCATTGCAGGGGTTGGACTAGATGACCTTCAGGTTTCTTTCCAGCTCTATGAGTCTACGATTCTAATATGAAGATTCTATCTCCTCTCCCCATTAGGAGGGGGGAAATAAGGCTCAGGCAGCCCTGTGCTGAGCCATGAGCAGCAATCCAAATGACAGTTGCCAGGAATCACAAGTTGGGAGAGCACTATTGCACAGCTTACGGGTTTCCCTGAGGCATCTGGCTGGCCACTGTGAGAACAGGATGCTAGCTAGATGGGCCCCTGGCCTGATCCAGCACCAGCATGCCATGTTTCGCAAAAGCTTTATTGATCATGACGAGGTTCTTGTTCTAATAGGGCGCTAAGTAGTAGGCTTCCACTCGAGTGGTTAGTCAAGCTAATATTTGCTAATGAGGCCCAGTGCACCTAAAGCGTCCCACAGTATAGATCCAGCAATTAAGTTTTGTTATGAGTGCTTGGTTTTAACAGCACGCCTCCTTTGAAACCAAGTGGTTTGAACTTTAATAGAACGGACGCTCCAGTTCTCTCCCTCCAGCCCCACAACAAGTACGGTACCCATGAAGCAAATGAGGAGCAAATGCCCTATTACCATGCCACTCAGTCGTAACCAAGAAAGTCCGTGTTAAAAATGCTTTTGCTTTTCCTTACTCGGCAAACCGAGGCAGGCACCCATCTATTTTGTGTTGCCTTGATTTCCAGGCGAAGGAGAGCCGAGACATGACAGGACATCGTTCACCAACTGCTCTCTACCTAAGATGCTACAAACTGCATGCTTGGATAGCACCGTTGGTTAGAGCATGGTGTTGATAACGCCAAGGTTGCAGGTTCGACACCCCCCCCCGTAAGGGACAGCTGCATGTTCCTGCATTGCAGGGGGCTGGGCTAGATGATCCATAGGGTCCCTTCCAACTCTATGATTTTATGTAAATATGTCATCAAAAACAGCACCAGTGGGACACCACTGGGAGAACACCCAGGCAACAAGACCCCCCCCCCCACTTCTCTTCTGCATCAAAAGTGGGGATAGGACTGTTGTGCTCACAGGTCCTTCTTGCAAACATCCCATTGGCATCATGTGGGCTACTGTGAGAAGAGGATGCTGGACTATATGGCCCTTTGGCTTGATCCAGCAGCCAGTCTCCAAGAGATAAACTTCATCACCTACATGTATAGAGCACAGATCCAACCCTAGGCAGTTTTCATATTACCTAGCAGTCCTTCAAAACACCATTATTTTCCAGCTCACACTGTGAGTGAGTCACAGAATGAAAAGTCATCGACCGAAGGGGTCACTGAGTGGCAAATCTGTGCCAACCCAATGTATATAATTTTCATACAGCGGAGTTTTAAAATAAGTGGCCCACATTCTTCTGAAGCTATAGATTGCAAAAGGGTCACGAAAACTTCCTCTGGAGGAAAGGTGCCTCGTGACATCTTAAAGGCCAGTAGATTTATGGTATCCTATGGACTATGGCGGGGGGAGGAAGCTCTTTCAGGCAGCTTTCCAGGGGCCACATGCCAGTTTTGCAGAGGGCCAGAGGCAGAAGTTGGAGGAGCAATGAATACCTTTGTAACAGTGGCTAGCTCCTGCACATACCTGTCCCTTTCTTCCACCAAGGACACATTTCACTTGGGATGGGAAGCAGGACCAGCGAGGGGCAAAGCCTGGGGAGCGTTCCAAAGGCCAGAGCCAGATGCCTGGGGGCCAGAACATGAGACATAGCTAGTCACATTAAAAGGCATAAATATCTTCTTCAGTAATTATACACTCAATACACTTAGGGCTGTATTTAACTTTTACTCAGCGCAGAATCATTAAAGTTAGTAGCAGCCATTAATTTCAATGAGTCTGCTCTGAGTAAAAGTTAATTGAAGGCAACCCTTGTTACTGCCTGCCTTCTTAAATGAAAGCATCAGCACCTTCAAAGGCATAGCCTTTTATCAACCTTTTAGAGTCATAAGGGGTATTTTTTGAAGATTCATTCCCCGTGTCTGCTGTCGTGGGATTGTTGTTAATCACATGATTTTCATGTTTATCACATGTTTTCATTCCACAGTGGGAAGTGACGAAGACAGGATGTTTGTGTTACTGTGTTTCCTGAAGTGGGACTATTGTCCTTTGCTGCCTGATGCTAGAGAGAGAGGGAGCCATGTTGCAGTGCTCCGTGTGTGTTATATGTAAATAAAATAGATTAGCCCAGGGGTCTCCAAACTAAGGCCCAGGGGCTGGATCCAGCCCAATCACCTTCTAAATCCAGCCCACAGATGGTCTGGGAATCAGCATGTTTTTACATGAGTAGAATGTGTCCTTTTATTTAAAATGCATCTCTGGGTTATTTGTGGGGCAAAGAAATTCGTTCATTTTAAAATATATATATAGTCCGGCCCCCCACAAGGTCTGAGGGACAGTGGACCGGCCCCCTGCTGAAAAAGTTCGCTGACCCCTGGATTAGCCAAATGCTGAGTTGTTGAGGTCTGTTACGCAATTGCGAACACTCTGCAGATCCCTGAGTGTGCTGATGTTTCTTGGCATCAATCACTGTAATGTTCGGGCTGAAGAAAGCTTTTGAAGCTCCCAATCGGCCAGGAGGGAGAGAACATGCCAGTCGGGCATGTGTCTTTGCCAAGGTCCTACTCATGTGTAGGAGCTCCTAACAGTATTATCCCCATCTTTTAAACCTTTTACAAGGACAGAACAGGAATTCATTCAGATGCACTTTGCTTATTTGTTTACATGAGTAAATGTCAAGGTAAGGTTGAAATGCAATCTGCTTAGGTTAACCTGACCTGTGGTATTATGGCTGTACTATGTGCTTTCAGTGCAGATGTTGTTGTTGTTTAGTCGTTTAGTCGTGTCCGACTCTTCATGACCCCATGGACACCAGGCACTCCAACCATCTCGTCCTCTGTCATCCCCTTCTCCTAGTGCCCTCAATCTTTCCCAACATCGGAGTCTTTTCCAGGGAGTCTTCTCTTCTCATGAGGTGGCCAAAGTATTGGAGCCTCAGCTTCACGATCTGTCCTTCCAGTGAGCACTTGGGGCTGATTTCCTTCAGAATGGATAGGTTTGATCTTCTTGCAGTCCATGGGACTCTTCAGTGCAGATACACCCTTATAATTCACAGCCCAAGAAACACACACACACGCACACCCTTCTAAGAGTGAACTCAGATGCTAAGTGCCAAAAGGCTCATAGTCCAACTGCACCAATGAGAAACAAGACAAATTCAAGTATCAGCATGCTCAGGAAAAACAAGGGACCACCAGAGAAACATTTTTAAAACATAATAGGACACACAGGTGGGCATGCTTGGTAGTAGTCACAGAATGCTGCCTGTCAGTTGGAAAACAAAAGCTGAAAACTATTGGGAATTGATTCATAATAAATTGGGGGAAATGTTCAAAATTACTCCCCCCCCCAAAAAAAACCCCCACAATTTTCTTTCTTTTTTAAAAATATATTTATTGAAGATTTTCAAAAATACATCTATAAAAACATTCCATTATTATATGATGACCCAAATCCATATAAAAAATAAAAAGAACTAGAAAAATAAGAAAAATAGAAAAACAAAAAATAATAAGACAACGCAGGGGGAAAAAGAAAAAAGAAAAACAACATTTTGTCAATATTACTTGGTCATAACTTCCCCGACTTCCCCGTCCCTCCCTTCCCGAGTCTAATTTATACCTAATTCAACACAGCTTTCATAATACACACAAAAATACAATCTAATATTACAAATCTATATCTTAATTCTATATATCACATTACAAAACTTATTCCTCATCTAATATTATTTCTTAATTATCTTTAAAATCATTAATATTCATACCTATCTCTAATTCTTCCCCTTTAGCCTTTAATTTTCCCCTAAGTACACCACTTGATTCAACATTTAACATCTAAGGAAACAGAACGGCATGTTGGACAGCAGCACGACTGGGTGGCTGGAGCCCTGAATACAAGTACTGTATGCCTATAAAGAGGACGCAGGTGGCGCTGTGGTTTAAACCACAGAGCCTAGGGCTTGCTGATTGGAAGGTTGGCGGTTTGAATCCCCGCGATGGGGAGAGCTTCCGCTACTCGGTCCCTGCTCCTGCCCACCTAGCAATTTGAAAGCACATCAAAGTGCAAGTAGATAAATAGGTACTGCTCCGGCAGGGAGGTAAACGACGTTTCCGTGCGCTGCTCTGGTTCGCCAGAAGCGGCTTAGTCATGCTGGCCATATGACCTGGAAAAACTGTCTGCGGACAAACACTGGCTCCCTTGGCCAGTAAAGCGAGATGAGCACCGCAACCCCAGAGTCATCTGCGACTGGACCTAACAGCAGGGCCGGCTCAAAGGCAAGGCTGGGTGGCACAAGGCGCCAGGGCGTTGGGCTGCCAGGGGGTTTAGGCTCAGTGGTTTAACCCACAGCGCCACCTGGTAATCAAGCCAATTGTTGTACAGTACCTGAGTCTACCCGAGAAACTCAGCATATAAAGAGGTGTGAGCTGGTTTCTCCAAGCTCAGACTATGTGGCTCTAACAAGCCATTCTTGTGTTCCTTTGCCAATAAATAAGGAACATTCACCACTGTAGCTAGGCCAAGCTTTACTGCCTGTGCAACTTTTTCTGAATGCTGTATTGAAAAGCACATGAATATGATCTTTGGAGAGTTTGTAAGTAAACCATTCTTAACTTGCCAAATGTGTGGTCTTTTTCTATGCTAGGGAAGAGGGGAACTTTGGAAGGAACTTAGAAGGGCATATTTTAAATGTCAAACAGTTTATATTTCCACACTTTACCTTGCTGCGTAATTTGTGGTTTTAAATCTCTGCTGGGATTCTCCCACCAGAGAGTACTTAGATCTTGGCACCCAGTGAATTCTCCTCTTTTATACCTGTTTCTTTTTCCTTGCTACCAATCAGAAGAGCCTGCTGGTTCAGGCCAAAGGCCCATCTACTCTAGCATCCTGTTCTCACAAGAGCCAACCAAAAGCCTGTTGGCAGCCTGCAAACTGGCTCCAAGCACAAGAGCAGCACCCCTCCCCCCCCTGGTTTCCAGTGACTGGCATTCAGAAGCATTTTTAAAAAAAATGTGTTTAAGATTTTTCCATGCTCTGTTTTATGAAGGTTTTCATGTTTGTTATTTATTTATTGTTGGAAGTTGCTTTGGGTTGCATTGGCAAAATCAGCAACTAAATAATAATAATAATAATAGAAGATAATTAAATAAACTAGTAGCCATTGATAGCCTTATTCTCCATGAATTTGTCCAATCTGGCCAGTGGCCATTGCTGCCTCCTCATTTTGAGATCAGCTCAGCCGCCATTTTGTGACAAGATCCATTTGGTGGAGCATGGGTAGAGTTGCCAGACTCAATAGAGGACAGGACTTCTGTGCCTTTAATTGCCCTGCTCTCTTTTGAGTCTGGAAACCTTAAAGAGAAACCAGCAGACTCAAAAGAGAGCAGGGCAATTAAAGGCACAGAAGTCCTGTCCTCTATTGAGTCTCGCAACCCTAAGCATGGGGTACTTTTGGGCAGTGTTCTGTAGGTGAGTGTTCATGAAGGGTTTGTTTTGCCTGGTATTGCTCATACATAGAAGCTGACCTGTATCCCTACCATGACAACAACCGGCAGTAGTAGTGGAGGCAGAAAATGACAGAGCTTGAGTTTCCAGATGACTTGGCATTGCCTTTCTGTATAATTTACTAAATGAGGCAGAGGCAAACTGTGCCTGATCCAGACCTCTTATTATTAGTATTAATAATAATAAAGGTTCTTTCTCACAGCCACCTGCTTTTGCTGAAGGTACGACTTGCTGCCTGATTTCTTAATGTTTGCATCTTCTTGGCTGCTGCTTGAGAAACTTGGGGAAGGGATGAATTTCTCTGCCAAACCCCTCCAACATTGATGATGATTGTTTTTTTTTTTAATGGAGGCCGTATCCAATGCATGGAGTAATTACAAGCATTGCAGACAGTCATTGTGATTGCCTAGTAATTGCTGCAATTGCATGATGTAGGCAGTTTACTTTGCAAAATGTTTTGTGAGAATCATACAAAAATATTTGTATGGAGAAGGGTATTGTGAAATTCAGAGAAGTGTGCGTTCTAAAGGAGGACTGTGTTTCATGTATTGGTTCAATAAGTACGAAATAGGGAGCTTCTCATTAAAATGTGAATGAAATCAAATTCTTCTTGCTTTCCTAGGTTAGGTTAGAGAGAGAGAGAGAGGATAACTGACCCAAGCAGAGAGTCCTATCCCTCCCTCCTCCTGAGTCCTGGACCAACAATCTAACCCCTATACCATACAACCTTTCTTTTCACAAATCAGTCTGGAGGTTTTTGTCCTTTCTAAACTGGAAAAATCTACACAATATGCTCTTTGGTGCTTTTACACTTTTATAGCACAAACATGGTGTCCTGTCCCCCCAACTATTTTAATAGAAACTATATATATATATAGGGACCCACGTGGCGCTGTGGTTAAACCACTGAGCCTAGGGCTTGCTGATCAGAAGGTCGGCGATTCGAATCCCTGTAACGGGGTGAGCTCCCGTTGCTCGGTCCCAGCTCCTGCCAACCTAGCAGTTTGAAAGCACGTCAAAATGCAAGTAGATAAATAGGAACTGCTACAGCGGTAAGGTAAACGGCGTTTCCATGTGCTGCTCTGGTTTGCCAGAAGCGGCTTTGTCTTGCTGGCCACATGACCTGGAAGCTATACGCTGGCTCCCTCGGCCAATAATGCGAGATGAGTGCGCAACCCCAGAGTCGGTCACGACTGGACCTAATGGTCAGGGGTCCCTTTACCTTTACCTTCCTCCCAAGGTGAGAGGGAGTGACCTGGTTTCTCTATGGTGTTAACTCTTTCGTGCATTCATTAAGATTTAATCATGTTGGTTATATGAAGCTGGTTCTCCCATACTTATATTCTTACTATCTTACATGGGAGGATGGGGGGGGGTTAGGTCAGTCATAATTCCCCTCTGCACTGGCATGTCCTGCCTGTGCAAATACATACCCACTTGTGAGTCTTACTAGCTAAATCAGGACCATAGCTGCCAAGTTTTCCCTTTTCTCACGAGGAAGCCTATTCAGCATAAGGGAATTTCCCTTTAAAAAAGGGATAACTTGGCAGCTATGATCAGGACCTTCAGTCCTGGGACTCCATCTCTCTGTCTGGTAGCACATACTATGTCAGGAGTAGGGAAGGAGGGCATGGTTTGACCCCAACAGCCTTGCAGGCCAAAGGAGGAGATCTGGCAGGCCAAATTTTGCACATGGACCAGAGGTTCCCCACTCATGTGCTAATGGAACAGGATCCTCCCAAAGGAAGCAATTTTACTTCCAAGGATATCCATGGTAAACTCAGTGACAACCACTCAAGCCAAACACTGATTAAGCATCTTCAACAGAGGCTATGGGGAGCTGCTCTATTTCCTTAGATACCTGGCTATTGCCCATAAAGTGCTTGTCCCAAAATTAACCTTACTGTGATTGCAGCTTGGCTCTGCTAAAGAAACATCTCCCAAAGCTGCAGGGGGGAAGAAACAAAACAAACTCAAGATCTGGGTAGGTCTCCTTCCAGTTTGGCTCCAGTGTTAGATGTGACACTTCAAGGCAGGTGTGTGTGTGTGTGTGTGTGTGTGTGTGTGTGTGTGTGTGTGTGTGTCAGATGCCAAGATATTGCAATCAAGGGTCGCTGCTTGGTTACAAAACAAGCCTGCAGGTGCCGAAACCGGACACATTCCCTCTTCCCTGCACTAGTTGTGAAGTGACCTCAGCAAATGAGCCTGGCCTGAATTTCTTATTTCAGCTTTTCTGGCGTCGTTGGAGAGAGAGAGGGGGGGGGGGGAGAGAGATCAGCCTGCAATACAAGTGGGGCTCATATGATTGAATGCTGCTTTTCTAGTGCTTGTGCTACTGGACAGCTTTTAAGAGCATTAGACAGCTACTTGTCATGAGAGCTGTGTAGTCATTTCACTATCAGAGGAACCACAAGTCAGGAGAGGGCTGTTTGCTTAGGGCCTGGGGGCCTCTCATAGGCCTCTAATCAGCTCTGAAGAACAGGATGCTGGACTAGATAATCCAGCTAGGAACTCCTTAAAGAGCCGGATTTAGGGTGGTGTGGTCGGTTCCCCAGCACAGGGTGACAAGCCAAGGGGCCACAAAATATTATTATTATTATTATTAATGGTAGCCACTGAGAAGATCCGTTTAAAAAGCCACTGTCCTAAAAGGAATTATGATGAAAATAAGAAATATGGTAAGGGGCCACCAAATGTTGTTCTCACTCAAGGTTCCATATTACCAAAGTCTGCCCTTGCTCCTTATGTTCTTTAAGCTGGTAAGGGAAAGTCCTCATTCACATGTAAGGCCCTGCATATGAAATGCGTTGCTTGCAAAAAATGTGTACATGAGGCAAAAACTTCTTACAAAAGTGTATTTATTAGGAGGAATTTGCACGAAGATGCTGGTGAATTTTCACGAGGATTTGTTGTTGTTGTTGCAGATTGCTGCAGAAATGTGGAGAAATGGAGAGAACCAAAATTGATAGGTCCTCCCACCCCTACCTGGAGCGAGTCTTGAGGGCCCAAAAGAAATGCCCAGAGGGCCACATTTGGCTCCTAGCCATGGGGTTTTTGCCCACCCTTGGAACAGATGTGCCATTGATCTGGTTAAGCAGTCCTCTTATATCCCCCACCCAAAGTTTTCCCCATTGTCATTAGGTGACTTCTCCCTTTCACACCGTTTAAGGCCAGGTTCAGGCTGCAAGCCATTGGGATTGCATCGATTCATAGCATTGTAGAGTTGGCAGGAACACCCAAGGGCCATCTAGTCCATGGGTAGGCAAACTAAGGCCCGGGAGCCAGAGCCGGCCCAATCGCCTTCTAAATCTGGCCTGCGGACGGTCTGGGAATCAGCGTGTTTTTACATGAGTAGAATGTGTACTTTTATTTAAAATGCACCTCTGGATTATTTGTGGGGCCTGCCTGGTGTTTTTACATGAGTAGAATGTGTCCTTTTATTTAAAATGCATCTCTGGGTTATTTGTGGGGCATAGGAATTCGTTCATTCCCCCCCCCAATAGTCCAGCCCCCCACAAGGTCAGTGGACTGGTCCCCTGCTGAAAAAGTTTGCTGACCCCTGATAGTCCAACCCAGGCACCCCCAAACTGTGTTTAAAGATGTTTTGGCCTGCAACTCCCATGATCCCTAGCTAACAGGACCAGTGGTCAGGGATGATGGGAATTGTAGTCCAAAACATCTGGAGGGCTGAAGTTTGGGTGTGCCTGGTCCAACCCCTTGCAATGCAGGAATTCACAGCATCTTTCAAGCAATAAACATGCCTTGGTGAACTCAGACAGACAACGGCACCTAACAGCATCCCAAGGTAGACCGCAGCATTTAGTTATTCTGCAAGGAGACAGAAGAGTAAAAAGCTGGAGAGACAAATCAGCAGAAAACATGTTAAGTTTCAGTTCATTCATTTAATGTTTATTGTCTTGTTTGGTTAAGCTCTCTAAGTGACTGTTAAACCAGGTTGATCTTTTTATGTTTTAGACAAGCAGAAAGACAAGAAGGATCCTTTTAATTATGAGAAAGAAGCAGCGATCATGTAATAAGGGTGCTCCTGTGCAACATTCACACTCTAAACAGGGGAGGTTGGATTCCATTCCCACCCCCACCCACCTGTTTTGGCTTTTAGCTAAACAAATAAAAGTGTTGCTCCTACTGCCTAACAGGATGTGCTTTTCCTTCGTTTCCCGGCCCTGGTTTCACATCATGTCACCATTGGGCTTCAGCCCAGAAAGCCCATTCAACGTCTGCATTCAGCTGCACCTGAGTATGAGTCAGCAGCAGCAGGAGTCGAGCGGGGCAGAAAGCTCTTGGCATTAGCAGTGCAACAAACTGCGATGAAACAACATGGTGCTTCTACACAGGGGAAGGCTGATCTAACCATATGGATGTTGATCAATTTTCCACTTGGCCCGCTGACTCATCTCGAAATGATCATGCCAGTGCTAATTGCCATCCACTCCGTCAAACATCTCGACACAGAGACATAAAAACATAACTGTTTCCTACTTGACACGGGCTGACTGAGATGGGGACTGTTGCTTTTTTTGCTCTATTCCCCCACACCGTGGTTCAAAACTGACTTATTCATTGGCCCCAATATGAAAACGTCGCTCGAGATAATCTGATTGTGCTGTGCTTCTCAGCAAGATCCAGGGATTCAAAAAGGTGTGGGGAACCTCTGGTCCTCCAGGTGTTCCCAAACTACAACTCCCATCAGTCCTGGGAAAGCATGAGCAACGGGGAGGGATGGTGGGAGCTGTAGTCTAGCATCATCCAAATCAGGCATTCCCAAACTGCGGCCCTCCAGATGTTTTGGCCTACAACTCCCATGATCCCTAGCTAACAGGACCAGTGGTTGGGGAAGATGGGAATTGTAGTCCAAAACATCTGGAGGGCTGAAGTTTGGGGATGCCTGATCTAAATGTTCAAAGCCTACCTGCTGACCCAAGAAAATAAGAGGTCCCAGCAGAAATAGGCACAGTGGTGCATATCCAGACAGCATGGCCAATGATAAGGGAAGAGATGGGAACTGTATTCCGCAACACCTGGAGGGTACCATATTGCCTAGCTCCGGGGCCATAAACCAAGAAAGCAAACCTTAATAAAACAAACAAACAAAAACAATAACCACGACCCAAACCCTTCACTTAAAATAAAAAAATTCCTTCAGTAGCACCTTAAAGACCAACTAAGTTTATATTTTGGTATGAGCTTTCGTGTGCATGCACACTTCTTCAGATACACTAGATACTCTTCAGATACTCTGAAGGTGCTACTGAAGGAATTTTTTTATTTTGCTTCGACTCAGACCAACACGGCTACCTACCTGTAACCTTCACTTAAAATTAAACCTGAAGTTGGTTTGGAAAGCAGAGTCTGCCATATGCTAAAATCCAAGTGTGGGGAACCTTTGGCCCTTGGAATGTTGCTGAACTACAACTCCCATCATCCCCAACCATTGGTCATGCTTGCTGCAACTGATGGGAATTGTAGTTCAGCCACACCCAGAGGGCTAAAGGTCCCCACACCTGCTATAATCAATCTCCCAATCTAAAAACAACGGCATTGGAAGATGCAGTCTGTTCACCGATGACAGCTGCACATTGCATACAGGTGGCAAATGTATCCCCTGCAAAAAATTACCTGGATGCAGCAGGACCCCCGAGAATACACCAGGTATGGGGCAGCCGTGGCCCTCCAGATGTTCCTCAACTCCAGCTCCCATCATCCCTGAGCATTGACCAGGTACAGAACATATAAACACACACACACAAACTTGGTCACGGCGACTAGCTGGAGCCTTCATTGAGTCAGATACAGAAATATGTTTATTAAAGGTGAGAGAATTGTGCCTTAGAACAGCCTCCCACTAATCTAGTGCCCTTCAGATGGTTTGAACTACGGCTCCCAACTCCAATGGGATTTGGGGTCCAAAACATCTGAAGGGCATGAGATCGGGGTGCAGTGGGATGGGGAGACAGGCTTATAAAAAAAAGTTGTACATCCATTTCATTCCATGTTGTTTGGACAGAAGTTGAGTTGTTGCTTTTGTTTTGGACAAACGCTTAATCGGCAGCCAGGGATGGGATCTTGCACACAAATGGAAATTCTCTGCTGCAGCTATTGTCATTCCAAGACCTTAAAGCTATGAAAAAGAAATTGGGTGGAGGGAGAGGGAGAGAGAAATAAGGAGTGTGTTGGGTGGAGTTTTAAACCCCAGTTTCCAAGGATGGAAGCAATGGCAGCTTATTGAAGAGGCCAAGGTTCTGCTAGCTCAAACTCAGAGGCAACTGCAAATGTTCCACTGTACCTAATATGAATAATAATAATCATGCACACAGGAAAGTAGCATGTCACGGAGAAGACAAGACTTGAATGTAGTCACTTTCTAACTTTAAGAACAGGTGCCTAAATTCGCTCACTTTCCTCTCCCCTCCAGCTCTCATTTTCCTTTCGTGTCAAACTCTGTGAGATCACTTCCCCTTTGTGCCCTGACAGGAAAAGGGCATAGCTATATATGGTCCTCGCTGCTAATGGTGGACCTATAGTTGGGGGGCACTGAAGCTTGAACTGTTAGGGGGGGCATCACAACCAGCAACGAGGTCTGAATAACCACTCTTTTCTTTTGTATCTGCTTCAGTACTTTTGAAAACTCATTGCTATTCCTCTAGGACAGGCATCCCCAAACTGCAGCCCTCCAGATGTTTTGGCCTACAACTCCCATGATCCCTAGCTAAGAGGACCAGTGGTCAGGGATGATGGGAATTGTAGTCCAAAACATCAGGAGGGCCGAAGTTTGGGGATGCCTGCTCTAGGGTCTTTACCTCTGCTAACAAGGGAGGCGGGGGCAGGATATATTAGCCACAGCAGAACAGCCAACTTACCACAATGTTCCACATTTACAACTGTGCCGCTGATTCGCAAACTTTGGGATTGTTGAACTATACACAGCCCAAAAAAAATCAACCCATTTGAGTCGTGTGACTCAAATTGGGTCTACTAGACCCCCAAAAATTTAAGCAATGTGGACTAAAGTCATTTCCGGGGCCCATCTAGGATTAGGGGCCCTGAAGCTTAAGCTTTATTAGTTTCATAGTAGATTCGCCCCTGGGTAGATTCTCTTTCTGCTCTTCTCCACCATATCTGCAACATAACAACCTCTACATCTCATGAGCATGTCTTCTGTCCCCAAGTTGTGAGGTACTCAGACGGCAACAACAACTCTGCTCCACCATCTATGTGACAGCCCCTCAGATATTTGAAGGTGGCAATCATATTGCCTCTTGCCTCTTCTCCTGCCTGAGCATCTTCAGCTCCTGGGAAGAGGCCATTTCTGAGATACATCTACCACCTACCACTGCTGTATCTGTACCAGATCTGCACACAGTCTTCATCTTCTGGTTTAGAGTGGATCCCATCGTCTGGTTGATTGCCATCCCAGTAGTTGTAGTCATATGAGGAGCCATCTGTCCATTCAAAATTGCTTTCCTACCAAATACATCACCAGGGAGTTAGTGCTAGGGAAACAGACAGGAAATGGCACATATTCAATCTTTGCTGTTAATGCATTTGGAGCATTCCAGGGATGGAGAAGAAATGCCATTCAGTTTACATTTCAAGACGATCCTAGCTAACTCACACTTTCCAAAGCAATACACAAAACCAACGAGCGGTCATTTTTCAAAACCTCTCTGAATTTTGGCAATGCAGTTCTCGAGCGAAGTCGTGGGTACAAAAACGCACGTACAATGGTAAAGTGTGCATAAAGTGTGCATGTATTGGTGAAAAACTGCATTATATCAGGAGGAAATGCTTTGCAAATTTGTTTGTCAAAAATCACATACAAATGTATGTATTAGGAGAAATCCACATTTCATTGCTGGTGAATTTTCATGAGGATTTTTTAAAAAACAAAAATCACAAGCAGGCGTGGAAATGTGTAGAACTGAATTTAAGGCTGGAAAACAGAGAAAAATCAAAATGAGCAGATTCACCTATTCTTGGTTTTGACATACCATGTCAGCTGTCATTACAGCTGCTCAACAAACTTGCACAATTGGTTGTTGAAAAGCAAATGCCTTCCCCAAGAAGGCAACTTTGTCAGTGTGTGTGGTATATATTTGTTGACTGAATAAATGTCTGTCATTTCATTTCCAGACCAGTATCTGTATCAATTGCAGGCGGGACTTCCATCATGGGGCTTCTGTATTATTAAAAACCCAGAAACAAGATGACAAACTGATGTGTGGGCAGGAGTTATCTTCTTGTACTTTTTAATGTACTAAAATAAATTGGTTGGATCCAGGGTAAATTGGCTGAAGATAAATTCAATTAAATCAATGGGGCATGGTTGTGATTTTAACTTAATTTGCCTTAAAACCAATGGGTTTAACCAAGCTATTCTCCTAATATACAGTACCGTATTGGCCCAAATACAAGCCGCACCCAAATATAAGCCACACCTTTAAAATTGGAGGGGGGAGAGGGAAAAAAAGGAAAAATACCCGAATATAAGCCGCTCTGTTCCTCGCTGCTCCTGCCTGCAAACTGGGGGGGGGGGTTCAGCTGCACTGTGCTGCCAACGGCCTTTCCCTTCCTCGCTCTCTCCCTTCCCGGCCTTGGGGGAGAGAATCGGGGACTATGCACGGGGTGGGTGCTGCTTTGCTGTGCTCCTGGCGCTGTTTGCCCCACGCTCCTGGCTGCACACCATATATAAGCCGCACTTTAACTTTTCACGGTCGGAATTTGGGTAAAAAGCGAGGCTTATATTCAGGCCAATATGGTTCACATTTTTGCAATAAATTGCCCTTAATTTAATAATGCATTTTATACAGGCAACTCCCCATTTTACGTTCCGAGACACCGCATGTTTAAGTGAAATCGTGCATATTTTTGTTCACCATTGGAAAAGTCTGCAAACACCACCTTTTCTCCCGCCAAACCTCCTTGTGGAATTGCTAAACACTGCTTTTGAGGCATTTTCTTGCTCTTCTAAGGCCCCCTTTGTCCCTTTTCGTACCACTCTGGGCTTCGCGCCAATGTGTGCATACGTAAATGGGGAGTTGCCTGTACATTATTCTCACTAATATATGCAGTTCTATGCCGAGCTATCTCCTACCTGCAGTTTTTGGGATGAGTTAGAGAGCTGCACTGCACAATTCTGAGAAGGGCAGATTTTGTAGAATAAATACGGTAGCTGCCTTTCAGTGCACATACTGCTTTGATTGGAGCCAATGAGGTAGGGTGTAGGGCAGGCATCCCCAAACTGCGGCCCTCCAGATGTTTTGGCCTACAACTCCCATGATCCCTAGCTAACAGGACCAGTGGTCAGGGAAGATGGGAATTGTAGTCCGAAACATTTGGAGGGCCGAAGTTTGGGGATGTCTGGTGTAGGGTAAACCTATTGTGGAAGAATTTTGTATTTCGAGGAGGCAGGTTATTTAGTTTGTACAATTCACCCTCCTTGCTTATTGGAACATCCTACCGTAAAGGGTTAAACCTTGAGAGCAAGAGCTACCAAAGAACAGTTCCTGTGTTAGGCATGACATCCTGTGCAGATCCTAATAAAGAGTTAACTCAACTTACTTTGTGTGATTTATTGCTGGCTCACTCCTGTCAATAACCGACTTCCCTCAGCGCAGAAGCATAGGAATATATAGGCATATAGGAAGCTGCCAGGGCTATTTAATTATCCAGCTGTTACTTTGTGGAACAGCATCTGCCCTCCATGCAGAAGATCCCAGCATCACCAGGTAGGTTTGGGAGAGAACCCCTATCTGAAATTCTGGAGAGCTGCTGCCAAGTCAGCATAGATGATGCTGACCTAGATGGATAAACAGCCTGATTCAATATAAAGCAGGGATATTTCCCTTAATGCTCCGCTTCTGCTAGGCTAGTAAAGAAACCCCTGATCGGTCCAGTCACAGACGACTCTGAGGTTGCAGCGCTCATCTCGCTCTATAAGCCAAGGAGTTTGTCCGCAGACAGCTTCCGGGTCATGTGGCCAGCATGACTAAGCCCCTTCTGGCGAACCAGAGCAGCGCATGGAAACACCGCTTACCTTATCACCAGAGCGGTACCTATTTATCTACTTGAACTTGAAGTGCTTTCAAACTGCTAGGTGGGCAGGAGCTGGGACTGAACAACGGGAGCTCACACCATCGCAGGGATTCGAACTGCCGACCTTCCGATCAGCGAGCCCTAGTCTCAGTGGTTTAGACCACAGTGCCACCCGCTAGATGCCACCAAAGTCTCAGGTCTTATTATGTGCCTGATAAGAGGTACAGCATCTGATACGGTTAGGTTCTTACCTGCCTTAGATCATTAAGCCCCATCCAAACATCCGTCGGTATTCCAGGCACTCGGCTGTTTACAAGGTCGTAGACGAATACATTCTCTTCCCAGCTGCCAATAGTCGTATGTAATTAGGAATGCAAATATCTGTTAATATTTATTTCTTTATTTCATTGCACCCCCACCCCACCTCCAAGGAGCTCAAGGTGGCAGACATGGTTCTTCCTCTCCTCATTTAATCCCCACGGCAACCCTGCGAGGTAGGTTAGGCTGAGAGGCAGTGACTAGCCCCCAAGGCCACCCAGTAGGTTTCAAGGTTGAGTGCAGATTCAAACCCGTTTCTCATTTTTCTAACCTCCGATTTCAGTGCTCTGCCTTTTGCAGCAATGTGCAATTTCAAATTCCTCACAAAAGTCTTCAGCATTTTAGTGCAAGTATCTCCTAATAAACAACTTTTTATGCGCTGTTTTGACTCATGCAGGCCACTTCTGCAAGACTTTTCTCCTAATATGATGCGTCCTTGTAGGTTATTCTCACTAAGATATTCATCTTAAGCACATGTTGACCTTATATGTGCATTTCTGTAAACACAGGTTGGTTGGAGAACAGCATCGCAAAAACCACCAAGGTCTTGGGCTAACCAAGGAAAATAGCGATATTGCTGCCAGGTAATCAATGAATCATAGAGTTAGGAGGGGGACCTCAAGGTTCATGTAGCCCCACCCTCAGTTGATGCAGGAAGTAGACACTAAATTCTATGCTTAAAAACCTCTAAAAATCCCACCTTCCGAGGCAGCCTGTCCCACTGTCAAACAGCTCATACTATCAGGAAGTATTTCCTAAGGTTAATCGAAATCCTTTTCCTTGGCATTTGAAGCTACTGGAGCAACAGGAAAACAAATTTGTTCTGCCTATACAACAGTTCTCTGAATACCTGAGGATAGTACGGTCTCACCTTTCAATTGTTTCTTTTCCGAACGAATCATCTCCAACTCCTTTAACCTTCCCTCACAGGATTTGGTCCGTAAACCACTCGCCATTTTTGTCTCCATCCTCTAAACACATCCCAAGTGTTCCCACAGCAACACACCACCAGCGAAGGATGATGCATTAGGGCATGGGTAGGCAAACTAAGGCCGGGGGCTGGATCCGGCCCAATCACCTTCTAAATCCAGCCCGTGGACGGTCTGGGAATCAGCGTGTTTTTACATAAGTATGTGTGCTTTTATTTAAAACTAGTGGATTTTAGCCCGTTTAAAAACGGGCGCTAGAGGAAGCGGCCTGCCGGGACTGGCTTGGCGGTGGCGGGTCTTCCCGCCACCGCCAAGCCAGTCCGCAGCGGGGGCTTTTCGCCGTTTGCCTTCCCCTGAGGGGGAGGCAAACGGCGAAAAACCCCGCCGCGCCGCAATTCGGCTCCGGGACTGGCTTGGCGGTGGCGGGTCTTCCCGCCACCGCCAAGCCAGTCCGCAGCGGGGGTTTTTCGCCGTTTGCCTTCCCCTGGGGGAGGCAAACAGCGAAAAACCCCGCCGCGCCGCAATTTGGCTCCGGGACTGGCTTGGCGGTGGCGGGATGTTCCCGCCACCGCCAAGCCAGTCCGCAGCGGGGGCTTTTCGCCGTTTGCCTTCCCCTGGGGGAGGCAAACGGCGAAAAACCCCGCCGCGCCGCAATTCGGCTCCGGGACTGGCTTGGCGGCGGCGGGAAAAAGGGGAGGAATTCCTCCCCTTCTTCCCGCCGCCGCCAAGCCAAAGCGGGCTTCCCTCCGCGCCCGCTGCCGCTTCGGCTTCCTCGGGTTCCCCGAGGAAGCGCCGTCCCATGCCGGAGGTGTGCGGCAAGGCTGCCGGGGGGGGAGCGCTTCTCTCCCCCGCCGCCTCACCGCGCACCTCCAGCATGAGACTGGGCTTCGGAGCGGCGGTTGGCGGAGCGGCAGTTGGCTGTTCCCTGTGTCCCGAGAGCGCGGGTCCAATCCCTGTGTCCCTGGTTGTCCCTCCGTCCAATCCCTGTGTCTCTGGGGGACATGCGCAGTACCCCAGGGACACACGGGACAACTGGACGCAGGGACAACATGGACATTATTATATAGGATGCATCTCTGGGTTATGTGAAGAACTTCCTGACAGTAAGAGCTGTTCGACAGTGGAATTTGCTACCAAGGAGTGTGGTGGAGTCTCCTTCTTTGGAGGTCTTTAAGCAGAGGCTTGACAGGCATATGTCAAGAATGCTTTTATGGTGTTTCCTGCTTGGCAGGGGGTTGGACTGGATGGCCCTTGTGGTCTCTTCCAACTCTATGATTCTATGATTTGTGGGGCATAGGAATTCATTCATTTCCCCCAAAAAATATAGTCCAGCCCCCCAAAGGTCTGAGGGACAGTAGACCAGCCCCTTGATGAAAAGGTCTGCTGACCCCTGCATTAGGGCAAATGGGGCAACGCCCCACCAAGGAAAGGGCAAGTTATTATGTGATTCTTACCTGTGAATGGAAGCTAATTTGGCTGACTTTAGGCCGATGGAGAACTCTGCGCAATACAAGTCAGCCTCCGCCCATGTTTTATTGACTGGGAAGTATCTGTAGCAAAAGCCTTCGTATTCAGTCCAAAAGAGAGGGCAAGAGTAAGAGAGAATTGGCTCTGGCAAAGCTAGGGAGAGGGGAAGGAAATGGGTTAGAGAGGCACATATCTCAACACACTTCCACTTGTCAGATTCACTTGCTATCAGTCCTGGGAGCCCAGAAGATTACAAGGGTCAGGAAAGCCACCTCTGTCTCAACAACGGTTGTCAAAAGAGACGAGCAACAGCTGTCATTTCCATGAATCTTGACACGCCATTGGCTGCGGGCAATGCAGAGCTGGGAGGGGGAAGTGCTCAGGAGAGGCATGTGGAAAGAAGCCCACAAAAGAGGAGATTAGATAAAACCCACCACGCTGGATAAACAGCCTTGTCCTCCTATCCCCTCTAGCAAATACCACTTCAGCAGGCGACGTCATGGCTCTTAACGTGGGAAAGAAGGACCAGAATTGTGTCCCCGACCCATCCCAATGTCCCCGACTCATTGCCAGTTTGCTACCAAGCTAGGCTCCTGGTTCTTGCACTAATTCACAAAGATCTAATCCACCTTGGTAGCTCAGTTGATAGAGCATGAGACTCTTAAATCTCAGGGTTGTGGGTTCAAGTTCCATGTTGGGCAAAAGATTCCTGCATTGCAGGGGGTTGGACTAGATGACCCTTATGTTCCCTTCCAGTTCTATGGTTTTATAAATGGGGATCCAAAGCACCTAAGGAGCTCTTGATTCCTTATGATTCCTTGATAATCGAGAGTTTCGTCTAGCCCCTGAGGTTCGGTCTGCCTTTAACTAGAGACCAAGTTTTTAGTGCAGCAGGACCTGCCCTGTGGAACTCCCTGCCACTGCGGATTCAGCACAAATCATCCCTGCCTTCTTTCAGTCATCTCCAAAATGCTATTCAGACAGGTCTTTCCAATGTGAATTTCTTTTTATTGCCCGCTGTTTATTGATGTTTGCTATTTATCTTTCTGCGAGTTTGTATACTGCCTGGCTGTGTCTTTTTTTAAAAATGAGTGTGGTCTATAAATATTTCAATCAATCAATCAATGACACCACTAAAAGCAGGGAGGGTATGTTTCTGGAGAGTGGCAAAGACTAGTAGCATGAGACAGAAGGTTCATTCGCAGTGTTAAATATCAAGGGCAGGTTGGGGAAACTTTTGGTCCTCCAGATCTGGCCAAACTACAACTCCCATCAGCTCAGCAAGCACAGCCAAAGGCCAGGGATGATGGGAGTTGTAGTTCAGCCAAAGGTTCTGCACACCTTACTGAAAGGATGAGTTAAGCCCCAGTCAAAGCTTTCAAGCTGGTTTCCCCCCTCCAAATTCCTCTTCAGAAAACGGCCCACCGTCTGATGGAAAACGAAGCTGTCGGAACCATTCAGCTTGTTGAAATTCTACACCACTTGCCCCAGTAGGTAACATTAATTTGATTAGCTCCAGTGCACCAGAGGTGCCTGGAAGAATTTTAAGGTTAAATGTGCAAGAGGAGGGGAGGCAAAGCAGGTCAACCCCCCCCCTAATTAGCACCTTTCCTGTTCAGTTGCCAATGGCCGCTTTGGCCCAGTCTTCGGACGAGCGGCCAGTAAGCTTTCAACTCCCAGGGCTGAGTTAAATCAAGGAGCTGTCATATTCGCCTCGGGATTTATTTGCTAGCTGTACTTTCAAAAGGAGAAGATAATGTAATATGCTAGTCAGAGGCACCAGCTTCCAAGGGTGATTGGGGAGGTGGGCCGAGTCCGACGCCACACGTATGATCTTGCGATGTCCCTACGTCATGAGCGTGGCGTCAGGAAGTCAGGAGGAGCCGGGGCGGAGACAAACATGGCGGCCGCATGGCTCAATGGCCAGCAGCTCCTCCTCCGCCTCTTCTTGGTGCCGCCACTGGCAGGAGGCTGCATCAACCCTCCTTCCCCCCTGCGGCAGGAGGAGGAGGAGAGCTTAGCTCCGAACTTCAACTCCACGCTTTTGGGACATCGGGGGGCAGCCCCTACCCCAAAAATATAGGGGGCCCAAAAGGGCTCGGCCGCTAGGAACCAACACCCCGATGCAAGTTAAAAGGTCTGCAAAATTTGATGGGTTAGGGTAGTCACTTACATGTCACATGAAAAAACAGGACAAATAGGTATTGATGGAAATAAAGAAGTAGCAATGATATCTATTATTTATTTATGTGCTGGGCATGCGGATTTTAGAAGTATGGGGATTCTCTCTCTCTCTCTCTCTCTCTCTGCCTTGCCTTCCTGGTAGCTGTGGGGCGCCTCCAAGGGTTTGGGTATATGCTATTTTTATGTATACGCAGGACCCTTAGAATCAAACCCCCACATAAGATGGTATTTCAGTGAAGCTCAGATGTACTCACTTTCTCTAGAATATGTTCCACCAACTTCAGTGGCTGAACTGTGCAAACACCGAAAGAAAGTGAAATTTATTCTGTCCACCTTCAGTTGTATGGCTTTCTCAGACGGCATCAAGAAATGGGGGAGAAATTCGATTCTGGCCTCATTTGAAGCCGGATCTATTCCTTCCAAAATTTCATGAGAACAGAAACACACCTATCCTTTGAAATTTGCCCTTATCCCAATTTTGCAAAGCAGATCGCCAATTGAACAATGTTTACAAAAATGCAAAAAATTGAGAAATTGATTGAAAAACGTTTATTAGGAGAAATTTGAAAATTAAATCCTGATTAATTTTCAGGAGGTATTTTTATTGCAAATTTCTGCAAATGTTCGAATACGAAAAATGAGAAACTGAGAGCCAAAATGAGCATATCCTTCCATCCCTAAATTCATCCAAAGTAAGGTTGGTTATATTGCAGTGGAGCTAAGAAACTCCTCACCTTTTTCTACTTTACACCCCAGCAGTTGGATCCATAATAAGTTAGTTGTGTTTAATTCCCATTCATTTCAGTGAAAATTAGGTTAAGATCATGACTGCCATCCTTTTGATTTAATTGGGTTTAAGTTCAACTATTTTAGCCTGAATCCAACCCATTAATTTGAGTAAGTTAAAAAAAAAAAACCAAGTGCAGGATAATCCCTAATGCCCATAAATCATTTTATCATCTCATTTCTTGGCATTTCAATAACACAGAAGTTCCACAACAACTTAATTATGCAATCAAATAAATCCACATAATTTGTACAAATCGTGGTCTGGAAAGTAAATGACAGTGAATAAGTATACCACAAACTCTCAAACAGTTTAGCTGAGCCATAATGATGGCTGAGATGCTATCTGAACATTAAGGATGAATGAATCTGTCAATTTCTATTTATTGCTGTTTGTCATGTTTCCAGTCTTCATTTCAGTTCTTTAAACGTCTACATCAGTTTGGGGTTTTTTTTCATTTAAAAAAATCCTCATGAATATTGATCAGCAGTTTTGTGTGAATTTCTCCTAATATATACATTTTTGTATGCATTTATGACCAATATACAATATTTTGTGAAGTGATTTCCCTTAATAGAATGCCTCTTAGGGTATATTAATTATGCTAATATATATATGCATTTTTATGCACACTTTAACCTGGTATATGTATTTTTTGACACATTACTTGGCTGGAGAGAACTGCATTGCAAAATTCAGAGAAGTGTGAATTTCAAAAGCTAGCTGAGTTTCCATTTACATACTGTTTTGAAAAGTACATAGGTTGCTTGTAAACTGAATGAATTTTATTCCCTATTCCTACTGAACACAGGCTGCCAACCATAACTGGATTCAATGGTAAAGTTGGAGCAAGTTGTCAATTTTGTCGAGAAATTTCCATGTTGCCTTTTCATCAAAGCCTTTTGATTCCTGATAAGCCACCCATAAATTGCAACTTCTCTGACTTAATTGCAAAAAAACAAAGATCATCTATCAAAGAATGGCATGAGAGAATACGGGAGCATGTTTCAATAGCAAACTAACTCACTTTATTAGTTTCAGAGATCAAAAACTCAGAGAAAATAACTTTAAGTGAAAAAGGATTCATATCAGTGATCAATATAGGAGATACAGGCTGCTACCAGACACATATAGTGGGCTTAGATTGTTTTGGTTCACTTATGTTAGTTTGGGTAAATAGCTGTTGTGCTACACAGGAAATCTGAATTTTGACTGGATGTATGCAAATTCATAGGAGTCACTGAACATTCTACCCTTCTGCATTATCTTTTATTTTCTAAAGCTTATGCATTTTGTAATATAAATGGAATCTATCTACCTATAGCTCTATTTAGAGGTTTTTCTCAAAGGGGGACAAAAACCAAGAGGTGATATTTAGGATCCAAGATTAAACCTCAACCTGATTGAAACCCCAAGCAAAATTACCTTGGCTTCAAGTGTCCCAATTTTGAGTATTTTATCATCGGAGATGGGTACTTACCTTGACTGATTTTAATATTGGTGTGTGGGAAAGCTTGGATGGCGAGGAGCACCCCAGAGAAAGCAGCGCAGAAATTCCACCTCGATATCATAGCTGGTCGAGAGCAAGTCTCCTCTCCGGAGCTGCAAAGAACTGGCTGCTCTGTGTTCTTCCTCTGTTTGTAGTGCTACTGAAGTCACTGGAGCAGCTGCAAAGAGGCTTTGTGGACGACTCCCTCCCTTGTAAGGGCAAACTTTCAACAAGATTTGCACAGGATGCTGGCCGAACGCCTCACGGCCTAACCTCCCACACCACTGGCCACTCTTTCTCACTCCTCCAGATGACCTGATTATTGAGCATCCATCGTGTTCTGCTCATGCAAAGCTTGCGTGGCATTTGGACTATAAGCAGTCTTTATTTCACATCCGTCTCTGGGTAGTTCTATGACAATGAGCATTCACCCTGCATCAATTCACCCTCCATTTGCTTGCAAGGTCCTTACGCACCTTCCCATTAGTCATCCGCGAGAAGTCCGATTATTTCTGTTGCGCAAGGGCAACAGAGCACTTCAAAGGTGCAGATTCCGGTATGCGCTTGAACCCCTTCCTTAACACACCGCCACACAACAACCCAGAGTGCCCCAGACAAAACCAAGTTGAGGCTAAATTGGAATAACTTGCCCTCGTCACCCAGCCATGGAAATGACCTAACAACCCCTTAAGATAATTGCTATGTGACTTAGAGGTAAATCCCAAAGGCGATTCACGATTCCAAAAAGCAATGTGCTGGATTTTAGAACATAAAGCCACTTCAAGCTTTCTTTTATATTTTTTCCATCTTGGTTCTTTAAAAAAAAATACTTGCCAGGACTGTCAAAGGTGGAGGCAGGTCCAAGTCTCAGAGCTGCTAGGTCTATGAAGGAACACAGCACTGTGAAATAGATGTGGCAATGTACCAACTTTTTTTTAAAAAAGACCAGTAAGGGATGCTCCTACAAATCACCCAATGCACTCAATTTAACATGTCAGGTGGTAGTTGGGGATGAATCCTGTCTACACTTCTCCCATGTTGATGCACACACTGAGAGATGGCATTTCTTCAAAGGTATTTTTTTTCCTGAGGTGTGTGTGTGTGGAGGGGGGGATTGCTCTGCAGAGTGTTTTTGAATATTCTCCACTATATTGGGTGGGGGCTGCCATTTCTCTTCCCCCTTCTGAACTCACAAACACACACACACAGTTGTGGGGCAGAGCGGAGACCTTGGGGAGGAAACAATATGGCAGCCAGGTGGCTGGCAGAGTTGCTCCTGCTACCCAAGAGCCAGTGCGGTGTTAGTGGTTAGTATTGGACTAGGACCTGGGAGACCAGGGTTCAAATCCTCTACTTAGCCATGAAACTTGGTGGGTGACCCTTGAAGGTCAGTCACTACCTCTCAGCCTAACCTGCCTCACAGCGTTGTTGTGGAGCTAAACATACATAAGAACTAGTTACAGGTAGGTAGCCGTGTTGGTCTGAGTCGAAGCAAAATAAAAAAATTCCTTCAGTAGCACCTTAAAGACCAACTAAGTTTTTATTTTGGTATGGTGATGGGAATGGGTGATGGGCTGTAAGAGTGGTAAACCTGTTGATGGCTGCTAACGACATAAGAACATTTTTCCTACTGAAACTTCGAACTGTGGCTGTGTCTAGTGGCTGTGTCTAGTGGTCTAGTGGCCACCAACTACCAGTCCATATGTGCCCACTCAACTTCTTCAATCTGCAGAACTGGCAATTATACAAGTGCCACATAATGTGTGTTTTCCACACTTGTGAGAAATCAATATTTTAGTGTGGCAGCATGCGTTCTCTGAAACTCCCCTCCCCACTGATATTACACAGCCTCCCCTGAAAATGCCTCTGCTGTGATATTTTCGATGCCAGCTAAACCATTTTCAGGGGAGGCTGAGCCTATCTATACATATATTTTTGGTGTCCTTATTTTATTTGGCCATATGTCAAAGATTCTTTAGCAGTGATTCTGGCATTGCAGGGGGTTGGATTAGATGACATCTGAGTTGTTTCAAACTCTGAAGTTCTATGCTTTATTAAAGTTGTTGATTTTATCTATATTTAAAATTATAATGTAAGGTCCTGGAGTGGGTTACAACTTCTTTATTCCAATATAGATACAAACACTGAACAAAACTGAAGTACTGTATAACTTTATTATGTCTACTGTTTTTATGGTTTGTTTTATTGCCATTTTTAAATATTTTATAACATTTTATATAAACCAGTTTTTTAAAAAAAATTGAGTGGTATCTAAATAATGCTGAATAATTAAACACACACAAACACACAAATACTAATTGAACTCCCTGAATGTAGAAAATTAGCACATCAGGGAGAAGGCTAAGTTAGAACACTTGTCCCTGACATGCTAGTTTTCTATATACATGCATAGATTTATTTATTTATACCCTGAATATAGAAAACAAACACATCAGGAAGTAGACGAGGCAAGGACCCTTCTCCTTGACATGCTGGTCTTTTATATTTGTGAGTGATCAGTTGATTACCCCTGCTACTGCTCCCCTAATATAGAAAGCTAGCCTGTCAAGAAGAGAGTCAGGTTACGGCCCTTCTCCTTCATACACTAGCTTTCCTTGTGCAGGGATTTATTCATTCTTTTTTGTTCTATCCCACACCTGCCACCTGAAACAGACCATCTCAGTAAGAACAAGGCCACAGATGAACATGAAACAAAAGATTTTGGATTAAGATTGTTTCGGCTGGGAGGCGCTGTGGATTTTTCTATGGTTGATGGATCCCAGCGTGAGTCTATTGCCAAGGACAAGAAGGAATTTACAGCTCCCCCAGGCCAGTAATCCTCAGGCTTCCAACTGGAATGAATAGGAGAAGAACGAGCTCATGCAATGCCACAGACCTTTAAAGGCATACATGCTCCCCCCACTGCATGGGTACGCAGATGCTACGCGAGGACCCCTGAGCAGCGGCCAGGGAAAAAACCGTGAATATGCTCCCATCCCTGCACCGCCTCCTATACTCTCACAGTTCTGGTTTGGGCGAAGGAACACAGCCTCTCTGTATCAAGCTTTGTCCCCAAAGAGCCCATCTTTATAACAACATCCTTAGAAGATGTGTGTGAAGCGCAGGGGGTCAGTGGTTATTAAAAGGGGATTACAGGGGTGACTGAGACTGACAGGTGAGTCAAGGCTCTTTGACTCTGCAACAAGGACAGGAGCAAGACTGCCTCATACCTTGAGGCCCTTAAACTTTTTTTAAAAAAACACACAAACCAAAAAAACCTTAACCAGGGGCAGTTAACTACAAGATCGCCTCACCGCACATGTGCGCTCACTCAGCGGCTTCAATCAGCGGCAGGGAAAATAGGAAAATTCCTTCAGTAGCACCTTAAAGACCAACTAAGTTTTTATTTTGGTATGAGCTTTCGTGTGCATGCACACTTCTTCAGATACACTGGAAACGGAAGGGAAAATAGGGACATTCCGGGATCAAATCAGAAGCCAGAACGGCTTCCGTAATTCCAGCACTGTCCCTGGGAAATCAGGGCACTTGGAGGGTGTTCTTGGATTGCAAATATTTAATGAAGAGCAGGCTATAAATACTGGAAATAATTAAACAATAAAATTACCTTTGAGCTAGCAGGTTCGTTTCTTCACATTCACACATCTACTCAGGCAAGCAGGAGCATTCAATGGCACATTCCAGCTAGGCAAAAAAACTTGAGAGTGGATAGCAGGCCCAGGGAACAGTGTGGCCTGTCAAGACTTCCAAGAACCAAACAGAGAGGCCTGGAGGGCTGCATTTGACCCCCACCCCCCGGGCCTAAAGTGCCCCACCCTCAGTGTAGGGATTGTCAATATGGTGGCCTCCTGGTTGTGTTGGGAGTGCAATCCCCATCTTCCCTGATCATTGCATACCTTCCGACATTTTCTCTGATGAAAACAGAAACATCCTATTCAACAACAACAACAACAACAACAATTCTATTTATACCCCACCCATCTGACTGTGTTGCCCCAGCCACTCTGGGTGGCTTCCAACATATATAAAAATATGATACAACATTAAACATTAAAAAACTTCCCTAGACAGGGCTGCTTTCAAATGCTTCTAAAGTTTGCAGCACTCCATACCCTCCAACATTTGTCCAATGAAAATAGGGACATCCTAAGGAAAACTGGGACATTCTGGGATCAGATCAGAAACCGGGATGGCTTCTGTAAATCTGGGACTGTCCCTGGAAATAAGGATACTTGGAGGGTCTGTCATTGGCCATGTTGGCGGCAGGACTCCAGTGTGGTGTGGTGGTTAAGAGCGGTAGACTCGTAATCTGGTGAACTGGGTTCGCGTCTCCGCTCCTCCACATACAACCGCTGGATGACCTTGGGCTAGTCACACTTCTTTGAAGCCTCTCAGCCCCACTCACCTCACAGAGTGTTTGTTGTGGGGGAGGAAGGGAAAGGAGAATGTTATCCGCTTTGAGACTCCTTTGGGTAGTGATAAAGCGGGATATCAAATCCAAACTCCTCCTCCTCCTCCTCCTCCTCCTCCTCTTCTTCTTCTTCTTCTTCTTCTTCTTCTTCTTCTTCTTCTTCTTCTTCTTCTTCTTCTTCTTCTTCTTCTTCTTCTTCTTCACACCTGGATTTCCCGTTTGCTACTTCTGATACAGTACTGCTGATCTGCATATGATTTTTAGTTAGCATGATGATCTTTTTGTTTTAGTCAGTGCCTTTAGTCAGTACTCTCATTTTGACTCAAGAAAATCACTGTTTTATAGTTCAAATCAGGAAAAATAAATACAGTAAACAAAGATTCACAAAATGTTTAGAAGTATGCGTACCCCCAGGGGAAAAAAAGCACTGATTTTAGTTCTCTCTTTTAAATTCTTGAAATCTTTCATAATCTACCTTGGGAGGGTTTGTCCCTAAAAGATGGCCGAGAAATATTTTAAATAAATAAATGTAATGAGTAGGAGGGGAGGGGTCAGCCTGGATGATCCCTTCCAAAGCTATGATCCTGTATCTCTGTGGGTTGAATCTGTAAGAGGAAACCTGCCACATCAGTTTCCTTGTCAAGGTAACAGCCTTAGCCACTCAGCCAGGTACGCATCATCTGCCTCTTGAAAGAGTGAGTGCTGTTGCCATAGAGACAAATGTGGTCATCTGTCATGGGGTTTGACTAGATGACCCTTGGATCCCTTCCAACCCCAAAATTCTATCCTATATAATAATGTCCATGTTGTCCCTGCGTCCAGATGTCCCGTGTGTCCCTGGGGTACTGCGCATGTCCCCCAGAGACACAGGGATTGGACGGAGGGACAACCAGGGACACAGGGATTGGACCCGTGCTCTCGGGACACAGGGAACAGCCAACTGCCGCTCCGCCAACCGCCGCTCCGAAGCCCAGTCTCATGCTGGAGGTGCGCGGTGAGGCGGCGGGGGAGAGAAGCGCTCCCCCCCCCCCGGCAGCCTTGCCGCACACCTCCGGCATGGGACGGCGCTTCCTCGGGGAACCCGAGGAAGCCGAAGCGGCAGCGGGCGCGGAGGGAGGCCCGCTTTGGCTTGGCAGCGGCGGGAAGAAGGGGAGGAATTCCTCCCCTTTTTCCCGCCGCCGCCAAGCCAGTCCCGGAGCCGAATTGCGGCGCGGCGGGGTTTTTCGCCGTTTGCCTCCCCCAGGGGAAGGCAAACGGCGAAAAAACCCCACTGCGGACTGGCTTGGCGGTGGCGGGAAGACCCGCCACCGCCAAGCCAGTCCCGGAGCCGAATTGCGGCGCGGCGGGGTTTTTCGCCGTTTGCCTCCCCCTCGAGGGAAGGCAAACGGCGAAAAGCCCCCGCTGCGGACTGGCTTGGCGGTGGCGGGAAGACCCGCCACCGCCAAGCCAGTCCCGGAGCCGAATTGCGGCGCGGCGGGGTTTTTCGCCGTTTGCCTCCCCCAGGGGAAGGCAAACGGCGAAAAGCCCCCGCTGCGGACTGGCTTGGCGGTGGCGGGAAGACCCGCCACCGCCAAGCCAGTCCCGGAGCCGAATTGCGGCGCGGCGGGGTTTTTCGCCGTTTGCCTCCCCCTCAGGGGAAGGCAAACGGCGAAAAGCCCCCGCTGCGAACTGGCTTGGTGGTGGCGGGAAGACCCGCCACCGCCAAGCCAGTCCCGGCAGGCCGCTTCCTCTAGCGCCCGTTTTTAAACGGGCTAAAATCCACTAGTGATTCTATAATTCTGTAGCAGAGATAACCACAATGCTCCAAGAAACTCACTGCTGAATCTACCTCAAAGGGATGTTGTGTGGGCATCCAGAACACACATCGCCATTCTTGAGATGAATTGCTTAAAAAGAGCACCACTTCATTCTTTTTTGGCACAAATAAACAGATCTTTATTTTTTTCCATAAATACACCTCCTTAGACAGTATGTTTGGGGTTTGGGGGGAATGTACAGAAGCATCTAACAAAATTGACAGAATTTGCTGACTTGTCACGTCCATTCACCGCTTTGGGAAACTATGGTTTTAAAATAAGGAGGAACCAAAACCCCTCCATTGGGCTCAAGAGCCAACAAACATTTCTGTCAAAGTAAAGTCAGCCCGTTCCGGCTTTTATGATGGATGCTGGCATACCAGACATCTGTTGCATGAATACTGCAGCAAATGCTCAGATTGTTGTCTCCATGTGCCATGGTTCTGTGCAATTCTTTTTTAAAAAAGAAAGAAAGAGGTTTTACTACTTATAAAAGTTAACAGCGATATACTAAGTTAATTTTCATACAGGAATATTACACCTTATAAGAACCAAATTTATATTCTTTTTGGGGTTCCAATACAGGTTCTCTTTGTAATTGCACAAGAGCGTTAAGAGCCCAGTGTATCTAGCCCAAATTCCCATTTCCCACAGCAACCAATCAGATGCCTCTCGGAAATCCCACAGGCAGGGCAGGAATCCCCTCTCCCACAGCGGATCCCAGCAAACGAGCTGTTCAAGTGTTCAATCTCACCTACATACAATTTGCTCAGCTCATCTATTCCAGGAGCGGGGCAACTTTTTCAGGCCAGGGGCCACGTTTCCTTCTGAGTGACCTTCCAGGGGCCACATGACCAGTAGCAGAGAGAGGGCAAAAGCGAACAGAACAGTGGGCTAGTTTCTTCACACTCACACATACCCTTTCTCTCATCTCCACCTAGGCACATTGCATTATCAGAGTTCGAGGACACATCCCAGCCAGACAAAAACAGTATAGGAGGCTGCAAAGCAGGGCAGGTGAGCACTGTGACTCAGGAGGGTGTGTGCCCTGTGGAGACGCCTAGAGGGGCCTCTCTGGCAGCCTGAGGTTCCCCATCCCTGATCTCTACAGTACTACAGAAGGTTCAACCTACTTTCCTACACCTTTTCTGTATGTGGCAGGTAAATATACAGACATTTGCTGACTTAACACTCAAGACCAGTTCAACACACTGAAATACAAAAGGGGTGTGTGTGGAAAGATCAACTTGACTATAACATATAAATACAACTCACGTGGCGTTAGGGCTTTTGTGAACGTTGCCACAAAAGGTACCTAAAATGCGGGTGGTGGGGATTTGACACAAACAGTTCTCTGAAACCTTCAGATGCCTCCACTCAAGTTCAGCCATAGCCTAGAGGGACCTGTGCCCCATTCTAATGATGGTGGATGTGCATACAAGTCCCTACTACGGCTGTTTTGAGTGAGCAAAAAAACAAAGTGGAACCTGCCTCCTTCCAGAAGCTGATTGGGCCAGTGGCTGAATCTGATTTCAACACCCTCCACTGTCCTTGAGGATAGCAGGTAGACTGCAGGGTGCAAGGATGCAGGGTGCAACCTCACTCTGCTGAGTGGTTGGCCCCTCCATGCCTCCACCGCTTCCAAGGGAAAGGACAACTCCACACACACTTTACACTCATGGAACCTGCACCGTGGAAACAAATTGGGCAGCTCACACATCCCAGACCGTTGCACACTTCTGGAGCACTGGAACTAGGCTGCAACACACAATTTCCCTCCTCCAAAATGAGCTTTGTTGACTTTAACGCAGGAGTCTTCAGCCTTTTCAGACCCAGGACCCACTCTTAAGTCAAACATGCACACACCCCAATTCTGGTAGTAGCGCTGCCATTGCAACCCACCTTAGATCATAGCTGCCAAGTTTTCCCTTTTCTCGCGAGGAAGCCTATTCAGCATAAGGGAATTTCCCTTTAAAAAAGGGAAGACTTGGCAGCTATGCCTTAGATCAGGCTGCAACCAGGTGGTGGGTCCCAACCAATCGGTTGAAGAGCAATGCTTTAGGTTGATCCAGCTGTGGATTGCAGCTTTCATAGCAGTACACCAGCGGGTTCTTGAATGATGCAACATTTTACAAAACGCTAGCATGTGCGATTGAGCAGGAAAGAGACGACTTCCTCCATCCCATTCTGCCCAAGCGCACAACTCCAGACACAGAAGCAAACGTTATATCTGATTTGGTTAAGCTAGTACAGTGACAAAGAAAGGACTGGGTTTAGACGTGTTTACACCATACACTCTACCGCTAAAACAACATCCTAGTAATCTACCACGCATTCACCACGGATAACACACAGGATCTGATACCTTCCGATACAATTGCTCACACGAGATGTAGAGTATGGCGTAGTGGAGAGGAAACCATGAAGCTTTTCCGCAGCTAACCAGTCTGCTATCTGCACCGCACTATGACACAGCAGGCAACAAAGGATTTCTGAAAACGTATTAGCAGACAACCCTTTGAGCAGCTTCCACTGTCCTACACAACAGCATCACCTTCTGATGCGGGTGTAGTGGTTGATATGTGATCCTGAGTAAAACAATCAATGGGGTGGATGAAATAATAGGTGGCACGGAGGCTAATGCAACCATTTTTCCGTTGCCAGTGGCCATTAAGAGTTGCTGTGGATTCCATTGTGAGTGTGTGTGTGTGTGTGTGTGTGTGTGTGTGTGTGTGTGACTCGTTTTGTATAGATCTGCTCAGTGGCTTGCTAGCAGCATTGGTGTCCTCATGTCACCTCCAGTGAAGCCGGGGAGACGCGGTCGCATTCAGCTCGAGACCGGAGAGTGTGCCACTGCTCCACAGCCGTGCGGTGGCAGTTCAGCATCCGCCGCCAGTGCTTGGATTCCGAAGAGCCTGTGGAGTACTGGCCAATCACAATCCGCCCAATGAAGTCGTTGCTGCTCTTCATGTTGTGGCCAAAGACTGAAGATAACAAAGAGAGGGGCAGGGAGAAAGAAAAGATGGGGTGCAGGAGTAAAGACTGAAAAAGCAGCCGCAACACCAACCCTAACTCTCAGATCTCCCCTTGACTGGAACAATGATCGAGAGAGCTCTCAACCAAGCATAACTGTGCAACCTTGAATTTGACAGTATGTGACTGAATCCCACCCAAAAGCACCCAGAGAAAGCGGTGACTTCTGGTTGCAGTGGACGGAACTGGCAGAGCTGCAGAAATCATGCCAGAAATTGTCCTCCTTCTTTCCTGTCATTAGATTCGTACCAGGATAAGTCTAGCAGCAATGAAAGAGAAAGGTAACACTGTTGAACAATTATCTACCTACAGAAGTGGTACCTGCAACAAAATGATGCAGAGTGGAGTGTTTCTGACCAAAATGCCAGCCAGTCAGCCATGCCCTTTCCCATTCTACTCCATTCACCACCCTGCCCCCATTTCCCTTCCCCAACAATCAACCAACATGCCATACCCACTGACCACCGTCTTCACTGAGCTGCATTTAGTTCCAACTCCATTCCTCACCTTAGGGTTATTATGTTCTTCTTTAGAATCTTTGCACGAATGCAATCCTTGTGTGTATTGTTTTGGTAATGAAAATGCTTTTAAAAATAAATTATCAACTAGAAAGCATGGGGGTGTGGTTTTATAGTGAGGTTTTAATTCTGTTGTGTGCTGGTTTCAGTTTCACAACATCTCTTGCCCTTTTACAGGTTTGTTCGTTTTGGGTTTTTCAGTTGTGACTTTGTTGTTTTATTATTTGAACTGCTGATCCGCTCAAAGAGCTTTGACTGAAGAGAGAACTGAGACTGCAACACAGAGAGCGTTGGAAGTTTGGGTGCAACTCCGCTTGCAAATGATGTGTTTTGCATGGGTTAAAACAGACATCGTTAGGGACCTTCAGATTCCCAGACTATCCCTGTATCTTTAGCCTATCAGCTTGCTTCTCTATCTTTTTGATGGTAGACTGAACAACATTTTCTTACCTATAAGCATATGAGACCAGTCTGAGCAAAATGAAGTTGGAGACAATTCTGTTTTTCCAGTTAGATTAGTCACTGGGTGAAATGCAAAATAGACAACTTAAAGGTAAAAGTAAAGGTACCCCTGACCGTTAGGTCCAGTCGCGGACGACTCTGAGGTCGCGGTGCTCATCTCGCTCTATAGGCAGAGGGAGCTGGCGTTTGTCTGTAGACAGCTTCCGGATCATATGGCCAGCATGACTAAGCCGCTTCTGGCGAACCAGAGCAGCACACAGAAATGCTGTTTACCTTATCTACTTGCACTTTGACGTGCTTTTGAACTGCTAGGTGGGCAGGAGCTGAGACCAAACAATAGGAGCTCACCCTGTCGCGGGGACTCGAACCACCAACTTTCAGCAAGCCCTAGGCTCAGTGGTGTAGACCACAGCGCCACCCACGTCCCATTACTTAACTTAATTGTGTTCATTTATTTCAATGAGCCTACTCTGAGTAGGTCTAGCATTGGATTCCACCCACTATTTCCAAGTTTGCATCTACACGTATAAATATGGGCCAGATTTCATGAGAATCTGTGCCCTCTCTTCTTCTTTCTGGGTGATGCATATCCTATACAGTATATTATTGTTTTGGGGATGAATAAGTGGCCATTCTATTGCTCTCCTTCCCCACTCTCTTTCTGGGCTACAGATGCTAAGCAACCAGGAACACTGCTGCCACCTGCTGGTTCACTTCCCCTCCCCTTGGTAAGGAAGGAGGAGGCTCCGCAGCTCCAGCAGCCAGGAGGAAGGCAACCAAGATGATAAAGGGCCTGGAAACAAAGCCTTATGGCAATTGGTTGAGGGAGTTGGGCATGCTTTAGCCTGTAGGTGATATGATAGCCATCCTGATATATCTGAAGGGCTGTGACATGGAAGATGGTGGTGGTGGTGGTGATTAAAATTGTATACCACCCTTCATCCAGAGATCTCAGGGTGCTTCATCATAAACAATACAACAGGTTCACAACAGGTTTGTACAAGATAAAAGCACAAACCACATAATAAAAACAAGAACAAACAAAAAAAACCCCACACAAACCAATGACCCTTTTCTCCCCTTCCCACAAACACATTTTAAAGGGCACCAGATGTTAAGCAGCCAAAGGCCTGGTTGAAGAGGAACATTTTCGCCCGGAGCCTAAAGGTGCATAATGAAGGTGCCAGCTGAGAACTTCCCTGGGGAGAGCATTCCACAAACAAGGAGCCACTGCAGAAAAGGCCTGTTCTCGTGTTGCCACTCTCTGGACCTCTTGTAGGGAAGGCACACGAAGAAGGGCCTCAGATGATGAGCAAGCTTGCTTTCTGCTGCTCCAGAGGACTGGACCAATGGATTCAAATTACAAGAAAAGAGATTCCAACTAGACATTAGGAAGAACTTTCTGATGTCAAGAGCTGTTTGACAGTGTAGTGGATGGTAGGTTCTTAAACAGGGGTTTTTAAGCAGAGTTTGGATGGTCATCTGTCATGGATTATTTGGCTATGATTCTTGCGCTGCAGGGGGAAGGGTGAGAAGACCCCTGGGGTTCCCTTCTAACGCTACAATTCTATGATTCTAAGTGCTCCCCCTGCTCCAGTCTAATTCTACACAAACTTATTTGCACACAAACATCCTAACACATGTTCCCCCAAAGCTTTCCATTTCATGTAGATTGTTTTCCTGTTACATATTTCAAAAGCCTTTCAATAATTAAACTGTTCGCTTGCAACTGCTCTGCGAATAAAGCAGCCTGTGAATAAAGAGAGCAAACCATTGCTGGTCTTGTGGCCTCTGTAGAGCGAATAAAAGCATAGCCGCGAGGCCTGAGCACATAACTGGGGAACAAACAAAAGCACAATCTACAATGTGTACTTATTCCATACCCTCAGAAGCCTATTCACTCAGGCAACCGCTAGAAACACAGGGTCAGTCTTTGGTCTTTCCACTTCCAGAGGCAATAGTAATAGTAATATCAATAGCAGTAATAGTAGTCGTCATTGTCGTCGTAGTAATAGCAGCCTAGGAAGTTGTCTTATACAGCACCAAACCATTGGGTCCATCTAAGTGTTGTGTTTCCCCCCCAGTCCTATTCAAGCCTGGCCCTGAGATACTAAATTATTTCAGATCACCACTCACATTTAGATTGTGAATGGAATTCCTTACTTAAGCCAACACTGAGCACATCTAGGGGCAGCATCCCTCCACATCAGGGCCGTCTTAAGCGCCCCTGGCGCCGTGGAGCGACGGATCCCTCCGGCGCCCCCCCCACCCCGTTTCCCCTCCGGCGCCCCCCCCCCCGCACCGTTTCCCAGCGCAGTGGGCAGGCGCAGCACACAGTGCGGCTGCCATGGGCACAGCTGCGCGGCGGACCGGCGGACCGGCCGGCCAGCAGGCGGGTGCAGCTCGCGGCGCCCTCCTGGCGGGCCGGCGCCATGGTGCCCTGCGCCACCCAGCCTGGGCATAGGGCCGGTCCTGCTCCACACGTCTGTAGAGGAGAAATATCACCTCAAAGGTGTGGAGAAAGCGGGGCTCACTGAACATGCCAATTATCTGACTGGCACTGCCAGCGAGTCCCGCTTGCAAAGGGAGAATCAGAAGCTAACCTTAACTGATGTCAGGTGCTGGGGGGCAGGTGGGTGTGGGCTGAGGGGAAATTGCCTTGCATGCCAAACAGGAACCTACAGACTGGAGGTTCCCAATCCCTAGTTTAACACATCCTTTCACAGAAAACCTGCCCAGACTGAAGAGCCAAGCCCAAGGAAGTTCTTATTTAAGGCCGGCAAAGCTTCTACTGGCTCCCCAAGTCATCTGATTCCTGCTGGCCTAACTACCGTTAACTTCAGTTTGAAGTCCTCCTGGCAGGGATGCTGTAGAGCAGGCATCCCCAAACTTCGGCCCTCCAGATGTTTTGAACTACAATACCCATCTTCCCCGACCACTGGTCCTGTTAGCTAGGGATCATGGGAGTTGTAGGCCAAAACAACTGGAGGGCCGCAGTTTGGGGGTGCCTGCTGTAGAGCAACAAGGCTCAGGCCAGGTAGTCCTTCCACCTGTAACCTGTCCCAGTCTAGAGGAATAAAACACTCAATTCAAGCCTGGTAAGTGACACACCCACAGGAGGACAGGCATGACAAGGATCTGGGGAAAGGGAAGAGGACAACCATGAACAGTTAAGTCACAGAATTGTAGATAAGGGACCTCAATGGTCATCTAGTCCAACCTCCTGTGCTATAGGAATCACAGCTAAAGAATCCCTGGCAGATGCCTACCCAAGCTTTTTAAAAACCTGCAAGGAGGTCCAACACCCTTTCAGGGTAGTCCATTGCACTGCTGAACAGCTTTCACTATCGAAAGTTCCTCCTAATGTTTTGTTGGAATCTCCTTTCTTGTCAATTGAATCCACTGGTTTGGTTCCCACACTCCAGAGCAGCAGAAACAAGCTTGCTCCATCTTCCATGTGACAGATATTTAAAGTTGGCTATCAAATCTTCTGTCAGTCTTCTCGTCTAGGTTCTACATACCCAACAATCGTTCTTCATAAGGCTTGGTTTCCAGACCCTCTGTCATCTTACTTGCCCTCCCCTTCAGTTGTTCCAGCTTGTCAAGTCTGTGGAAGGCCGTGGATGGATTTACCAAAAGACAGCCTAAGAACCTGCCCAGGGCTTGAAAGCTTTCTGGGTGGGAAATGAAACGCTCCACACTCCCTCCCCACAACCCAAAGCTGTGCAGAAACACTTATCATAATCAAAGGGAAATAATTCCTCTTAGTAAAGGCAACTGACTCCAGACAGCTGGTAATGTTTATATATTGTGGGTGAGAGAGCAAGAGGAGGAGAATGTGGCTTAGGTGACTGTCTTTTTCTATTTCAAAATAAGGCCCTCAATGGATTACAGGAACAATTCTTTCCTCCCATACCTGATCCAGAGCATTCAAAACTATGCATGCTGCCTTTTCCGCAGAGGAAAATTTCTGTACATCACGGTTGCAATTTAAATTGCTGATGAGCATCGCTTTCATTCGGAAATGTTTGGAAACAAGCTAATGGGTTCTCATTTCAGCGTCTCGTCTCAACAGCAACATCTGTTTCTACTAGGGTGGGTTTGTGCAGAAAATAAAATTCCTTCGGATCTCGATTGGGCTGCTTTTTGTGTGAGGGGTTTTTTTGTGGTCCGCTTCAGAAGAGACGCATTTCATTTGAGACCTGAGGCAGAACCTTGCTTTCGTTTTCTGAAGTTCTGGGCATTGTGGGGCAAGATCAAGGATGGCTGATATGCTGATTGCCAGATGTTGAGGAGGACTACAACTCTCAGCAGACTGGGAGGAGGGTATTTCGGAAGCTGAAGAGGCTTGCGTCACACCCTGACCCAACTGTGGGTATCATTCAAACCACAAAAGGTGTGTTTATTCTTTAAAACCATTTTGTTCCTCACTTCCACATAAATGCAGATTTAGGCTGCCAACCCAACCTTACTCACCTGGGGTAAGTCCTACTGGAGTCAGTAAGATTTACTTCTGAGTAGATATAGTAAGGATTGCACTGTTAATAGGGATACTGGAGAATTCCACCAACAACAGAGGAGAAAGAGGAAGACTGCAAACAATATGTAATTAGTTTCTCCCCCATTTCTTTGATGTTTTAAGTTACGTAAATAGTTACACACCTGATTTAAATAGTAATGCAACTTAAATAGTGGACAGTGAGATGAAAGACATAGTAGTTGATGGAAACAAAGCTGCAGCAGAATGGAGACAGCGTTGATTGTGACCAACACAGGTTGGTCACAACAGAAATCTCTATCTTCATACAACCCTAGTTGTTAGTTGATTAATTGATGAAAAGTCACATGAATTAATCAGCCAAGATTCTTCAACTGTGTGGCAGGCCTACAAACCACATTTGAAAGAGATAGGTGAACATACCTGTGAAGACTAAACTGGCACTTTCAAGTTCTTCTTGGGGCACTTTGAAACTGAAGGACTCGTTGTAGAAGGGATCAATGGTAGCCCTCTGGCAAGAAGTCTTCTTTGTTTTTGCCAGTTTTAAACCATGAACAAGCTGGATCTTCACAAAGGGATCTGAACAGAAAACAAGCACAGCTTGATCTTCCAGAGAGGATTTTGTTCATCGGAAATCATTATTTCCTGTCATTGCCCAGTTCATGTATTAAGTTGGCCCAAGTGAACTCCTTGCCCCAATGCAGCCTGGACTCTAACCCAGACAAGGGAGGGACAGCCCATTAAATTGGATTCAGAGAGAAAAAGGTGCCAGATACAGATCCAGGCCCTGACATCTTGACCAGCTCTGAGCCTGGACTCAAGCCGATGAGCAAGGTACCTCTTAATTGGAAAGCCCAGCCCTATTATTGGACAGAGTGACGTAGTTTGCCTCAGGTGGCAGAGTCTGGAGGGCAGGGAGTGGTAGCAAAGCCCTGTATTTGGAAGTTTCTAGTGTCTGATGTTTTACAGTGATGCCTCGCAAGACGAATTTAATTCGTTCCGCGAATCAATTCGCTTTGCGAAAAATTCGTCTTGCGAATTGCGGTTTCCCATAGGAATGCATGGAAATTTCTTTTTTTGCCCATAGGAACGCATTAATTAAATTTCAATGCATTCCTATGGGAAACTGCGATTCGCAAGACGAATTTTTCGCAAGACGAATTCGTCTTGCGAGTCACCATCAGATTGCAAGACGCATTCGTCTTGCGGAAAATTCACCTTGCAGGGCATTCGTCTTGTGAGGTACCACTGTATTACGTTTTTATATGTGTTGGAAGCCGCCCAGAGTGGCTGCAGAAACCCAGCCAGATGGGTGAGGTATAAATATTATTATTATTATTTATTATTATTATTATTAAGGTGTTGGTGCTCTGTAGACCATGCAGTGCTTGCCCTGCACCTGCTAAGCTGGGAATCTGTAGGTAATCTGCCAGTGTGAAAAGAGGATGCTGAAACAGACGGGCCTTTAAGAGGATTCTTGTATTTTATAGACAATTTTCATGTATTTTATACTTATTACTGGTGAGCATTTTAGGATTTTTAAATGCTGGTCTTTACATTTTTTTACTGTTTGCTTTCTGAAAGAGCGACTAATAATTATAATTAATAACAATGCTCAGAAGCAGAGTGAGTCTTCAGCCCTCCCTCTTTCGGCTGTAACCTTCTTTCCCTGCTCGCTCCTATGAAGATTACATCTGCCAAGAAGAACCTGCTCTCTCTCAAAAAGAACAACGTGGCCGACCTCCCTTCGCCAAGGCCAGCCTTCAGTTGTTCGCAATTGAAAGTAAACAGGGTACATTTTGACTTCTGCTTCTGAGTAACAAAAATGACTCCCCTGGTGATTCCAAGAATGGTTGGGAAAGGGCAGCTTCTAAACGCCACTTGCCTGCTGATTTTCTCCATACTGAAAGTAAAACATGCAGACAAAATCTCCTCAGATCTCCCACTTATACAGTATGCAGTCTGGAAGAGGATTGATGGAAGGGGGGGGCAGCTTAAATATAGATCCATGTGCATTTGCTGGGAGGACTTCAGGCTTTGGAGATCTATTTTGCTTTCTAGTGGAACTCCGAGATCCACAACTGGAGCCAGGTGCAAAAAAAAAGAAAAAAAAGAATTAAGAATCAGGGAGCTCTGAGCATATGCTCAGTCCGGGAATATGAGTTGTGAGAATTGAGCTCACAATCCTTTCACACGGCGGTCCACTGCCAATTCTCTCTCCTGCCCCTTCCAGATTTCTCCTGCCCCTTCCAGCAGCTAGGTTGTTGCCATGGTGATACAAGGGCTGAAGGCCATACTGGGGGTGGGGTGGGGTTGTGGTGTGAGCTGTGCATGTTGAAGAGGTGGAGGCTGGCCAGTAGCTCTGTGCTGAGGACCCCTTGAAAGTGCCCTCTTGCACTATCCCCCAACAAAGCCAGCTGGATTCGTGCCTTTGTGGCAGGCACAACCTCACCCACCACAAAGCTGAAATGTGCCTTCCTGAGGCAAAAGGCCTCAGCTGTTTGGACCTCTCTGTTTTCAACTGGGCATAGTTTTGAACTGTTTTTATTGTTTTCCGGTTCATGGTTATTTTTAGGCACCCCTTAGGTAAAAATGTAGGTCAGAGGTCAGCAAACTTTTTCAGCAGGGGGCCGGTCCACTGTCCTCAGACCTTGTGGTGGGCCAGACTATATATTTTTTTTTGTGGGGGGGAAATGAATGAATTCCTATGCCCCACAAATAACCCACAGATGCATCTTAAATAAAAGGACACATTGCACTCATGTAAAAACACCAGGCAGGCCCCACAAATAAAATCAGGGATGTATTTTAAATAAAAGGACACATTCTACTCATGTAAAAACATGCTGGTTCCCGGACCATCTGCGGGCCGGATTGAGAAGGTGATTGGGCCGCATCCAGCCCCTAGACCTTGGTTTGAGGATCCCTGATGTAGGTGCTGTCTTTTAAATAAATAAATACATTTCCCACCATCATTCTGTAGAAACATTTGACATTTGGATGTGCCGGTGGCATTTCTCAAATCGTAAATGTCTGGTCTGAAAAGGTCATAAAGGTAAAGTTCTTCAAAGACTGTGGAAGTCAAAACCTTCTTAGAAGCCTCCTCTAATTCTGAATGCTCCATCTCCCGCCCCTCTCAGTACAAGTGGAGGCTGGGTGGCAGCGAGGAACAGACATTCTCCGCACATGCTCAGAGACACACTACTCCTTTGTCGATTTGCATATCCTGGCACTGAACATTTCCGAGGGGCGGAGGCTGGGTTCATTAGGGCTGGGATTTTTCAGAGCTGCTTTAGGGAACGACAATATCCTGTTCCCTGTTGAAAACATCCACATCTTTCAGGAATCTTATACATCTCTGCAGTACCAGAGTAAGTGCAGCAGTCATTATTATTGGGAAAGCACCAGTCCGTACCTGAACCTTGGCTCATATCTGTTTGAAGCAGCTGTTTTGCTCTAATGATGTCTACATTCAGTCTTCCTGCACTGGGAAGGTAGTTTAACGACAGCAGGAGTTCTCCCAGTTCAACTTCATTCTGCAACAGATGTGCCAAAGAAGGAATCAAACAGGAGAAGAGGTGGGGCGTTTGAAACAAAGGGCATTACAAGCCATGTCCAAGGATCACAAATGCCCTTGCAGCAGGTGTGGGAAACCTCTGGATCAAGGGTCAAACACTGGCCCTCCAAGCCTCTCTATCTGGAAAAGGCCCTCCGCTGGTGCGGGGAAGCGCAGTACACCCTCCGCTGCCATGGGGAGGCACGGCAAAGCCCTCTGCTGATGCAAGGAAGCGTGGAGCACCCTCTACCACTTAAGGGAGGTATGGCTGGACCCTCTGCTGCCATGGGGAAGCCCAGTAAGGCCCTCCACCGCCACAGACATATATATTGTGATATATTGAGATATTGTGATATTTAGCTGGTGATATATCGCAATGTTGAAAATCAGATATCGCCCAGCCCTAGCCTGGGCCACTTCCAGCATTTGAGGCCCCTAGCCATGATCAAAATTAAAAATGACAGCACACGAGAAACAAATTAACCTTCCTCCCCCCAAAACCCAAACATGAGTGGTTTATTTACATAATCGGCTGATCTGAGAGGATATTGTCTAGGTCTAATCTTGTGCTACCAGAACAGATATTTTTATTAATATTTGTGAATGTTTAAACTCTTTGACACGACAAAACTATGTCAGTTAACAGAAGAAAACGGTGTATTTTCCAAATCACAAATCTTACTTGCTTAGATTTGCAACTCTAAGCTGAGAGTGTTGTGTTATGGTCCAATGCTCATAAAAACATGTTATGAAACTTATCAAAGGCTAAAAAATTAGCAAGTGTCTAAATCTGAGGAGCGCCCCCCCCCCGCTTTGTGCTTGAGATCCAGGCCAAACAGCCCCCCTGTCTTCCACACACCGTGATTGACTCTGAGCACCACAGAGCATATGAGATGGAATCACCCAGCCAGGACCTAAGCATGGCGCACGACCACCACTGTATAAAACTGTCAGTAAGAAGCACATCTATATCCCTCTGGCCCCACATGTCAGACAATGAGAATTCAGAAGTAGAAACCTTTGATGACAGGAAAATCATGGAGGAAGAGCGTTTTGCACAAATAACCATAATAAAGCACTACAATAATCAAACAAGCACTTAGAACAGATCTTATTATTACCAGCAACTTAACATTTCTACAGCATTTTCAAGTGTTCAGAACACTTCCCTTGCATTATCAAGTTGCAACCTTGTAAAGTAAGCCGATATTATTATCTCAGAAGTTGCAGGTGGGGTGGTGGGACTAAGGTTGAGAAAGGGTAGCTGGCCTAAAAGCTACCTAAGGAGTTTATGACAGAGGCAAAATTTGAATCAGGCTCTGCCTGAATTGTAGCTCACTCTCTTAGCCGTTTTCATGACACCAGCTCTCATTGTAAGGTGAGAGTTTGGGGCTGCCCTCCCCTCCCAAAGACCTCCCTAAAGAGCCATGGTTGGGGAACTTCTGGTCTTGGGGTACAATGTGGCCTTTTAAACCTCTCTGTCTGGCCCTTGGGAGTCAAGCCAAGCCAAGCCATAGCTCCTCCCTGAGCCAAATGTCTTACCTGTCTTGCTCTGCACTATAATAATATAGTGATGGAGCCTGTCAGGCTTCCCTGGGGAGAATATTCAAGGACTTCAAGGCCGCAACAAAAATACATCTCTGTTCCTTGTAGCATTAAACCACCGCCAGTGTTAAATCACAATCAGAAGAAATATACCCAGCCAAGGCCACCAAGAACAGTAATAACAGTCAACTTCTTGTGTTTTGTTCTGAAACTTACTTGAGAGCTGGGGACCAGAGCTTTCCACCAATGTCCTCCCTTCACAAGGTCCACATCACTCAAAGGCATCGACACTTTACCAATGACACAGTGGCGTGAAAATTTGTCAAAATCCACTGTGGTTAACAGCAGGGTCCGCCTTTCGGCTTCTAAAAACGGGATGTCAAATGTGTACCTCTCCTCAAAGACCGGGCTTTGGGTTTTGCGCTTCACTCCAGTCTGCTTGGAGTTTTTCTGGTCCGGCAAAAGGCAAATCTTCACGTAAGGATTCGAGTGGGCCATATCCTGCCTAGTGCCATCGTAGGAAATTGGGGGAGGTAGATCCCTTGCCTCAATCACCCTGACAATGAGATAATTGTGCAAGAGGTCGTATTGTGTGCTAAAATGAAGCATGCCTAGCTGGTACTTGGCCAAGACTTCCTCGTCCGTCAAGGAGTCCACGTCTTCGCTGTTAGAGTCAAGGGAATAGAGTCGCGGCTCAAACTTCCTAAAATAGTCATCTGGAGTATAGGTTTTCCTCAGGATGGACGGTTGAACTATTTCCTTTTTGGATCCTAAAATCCCAAACTCGATAGGTTTTATGTCAATAAGCGGAGAACTTGGGCGCCTCAACTCCAGACCTGCGTAACAAAGAGCAAATGGTGGGACAAGGCACTAAATCACACTGACTGCAGAGATATAGGCCCCAACTTCACTATACATTTAAAGCAATCATACTACATTAAACAGTCATGGCTTCCCCACAAGAATCGTGGGCAGTGTAGTTTGTTATGGGTGCCGATAAGTGTTAGGATACGCCTATTATTATTTGTTTGTTGCATTTATATTCCACATTTTTCTCAATGTGGCGTACCCAGTTCTCCTCCCCCTCCTCATTTAACTCCAACTACCCTATGAGGTAGGTTAGGCCGAGAGGCAGTGACTGGCACAAGATCATCCAATGAGTTTCATGGCAGAGTGGAGATTTGAACCTTGGCCTCCCAGGTCCAACATTAACCACTACACCACATAGAGCTACAATTTCCAGAATACCCTGGGAAGAGGGATTGATTGTTAAACCACTCTCTTAAACTGCAACTCCACAAAAGGAATAGGGGTCTCCTAACTACTCTCAGCACCCTTAACAAATGACACTTTCCAGAATTCTTTGGGGGAAGCCATGGCTGTTTAAAGTGGCATGGTGCTGCTTTAAATGGATAGTGCACATAAGACCCTCACTATATAATAAAAATGTAAGTATGTCATCGCACAGCCCCTATTGCAGTAATTGTAGAGCCTCATCACAGCCCTGGATTTACATGAAGTCAACTCCTGACCTGCCTTGGCCCATGGGATCTGGCCTCAGACCACAACAACATCATGATGGGTTGTGCTGATTGTGTTGCACCCGCCCCCAGCCCCAATGTGCCTTTCAGACACTCCCCGCTCCCCCACAGGCCACATGTACAGCCTCTTTGAGAACAAGCCCTAAATAAATGCTGGTATACTTGTGTAGTGCTTCTCCACATAAAGGGGACCTATCTGCATCCCCTCCTAACCTAGAAGCCTGTTATGCACCTACATCGCACACAGGGACCCCTTTATAAGGCACTCAATGAACAGTCAGAGTGGATGGCAGCCCTGGGGGGGGGGGCAGCCCCATGCCCCACAGGCTGAGGAGATGTCACACACACACACACACACACACAAAGTCACCAAAATGCCAAAAAGGTTGGTTGTGGCAAACATACTTGAAATTCGTCTTGTGAGGCTGTAAGTGGATCGGGATGTATCCGAAGACGACCGCCTTCTGTCCAGCGAAACGTCCTGAGGGGTTGGAGGGGGCTCACTCGTTGCAGCGTTGTCAGAGTCGCCATCCCTGTCGTCGCTTCGATTGCTCACCCTGTCGAAATGAACTATCTTGAACTCTCTTCCAGGATGAGCATTGCATTTCCTCCCTCAATTGAATTAACCTATGAACGTGGTGTTTCAGAACTCCATTGCTATACTCTCTTATTATTTGCACCACAAGCCTGTATGGAGAGCCCTGTTTCTTAGTTTATTACTGCAAATCATTTAATTGTGCACATTCATCATCATCAATAACATATCATGTCTCTGCCTTGCCCCCACCCCACAAAAAAAATCAGATCCATTTTGTCCTGTTTATGGGCATATTTTTTTAAAAGGAAAGGGCATAAAAAAATTCCCCTACTTTTACAAACAAAATGGTACTTATAAGGCACAAAAGATGTGGCCCAAGAGCTACCTCTTTCTTATTTTTAACTTCTTAAAGATTCTAAGCTACTAATATATATTTATAGCCTGGCTTGTTCTGAAGCACAGCTTCCTAATTCAAATGAATTTATAATTCATGGAAGGATTTTTCTGTTTTGCAATTGTCCAATTTCTGAGAAATTGTTGGAAGAGTGTAAAAATGGCAACACAATCACACTCAATGCCTCTGAAATTAGACAATAATATATTTTCATTACAGTGATACCTCGGTTTAAGTACACAAATTGTTCCGGAAGTCTGTACTTAACCTGAAGCATACTTAACCTGAAGTGAGCTTTCCCATTGAAAGTAATGGAAAGTGGATTAATCGGTTCCAGACGGGTCCGCGGAGTACTTAAACTGAAGAGTACTTTACCCGAAGTATGAGTGTACCGGTAATTGGTTCTGGAAGTCCATACTTAACCTAAGCGTACTTAACCTGAAGCGAACTTTCCCATTGAAAGTAATGGAAAGTGGATTAATCCGTTCCAGACGGGTCCGCAGAGTACTTAAACTGAAGAGTACTCAAACCGAAGCGTACTTAAACTGAGGTAAGACTGTACTCTCCTCCCCCCCCCCATTCTATTTCTCTACTACAGGGGTACGGGAACCTACAGCCCCCAGGCTAATCCTGGCCCACCAGAGGTCCAAGTTGGCCCACGATGCTATTTTCCCCCAAACCATGCCCACCTGTGCATCAGCTGACATCAGCTTGACATTAATTGATGGGCAGGAAGCTACACTGAAGAGTGCTGCTTCGCCAACATGCTCACCACAGGGAAGCGCTAGTGAAACAGACCCCTGCAGCCAGCAGGATCCTGCGGAAAATGTGCTGGTGAATCAGACCCTTAGCTCCCTCTGCCAGTCAACCTGGACATGTGGGTGGGGCCTCCCACCCATCCGTTACCTGATGGCATCATGGCACCAGATTATTGACATGTCCACTTCTAAATCCTGGCTCCATTCAGAAGAGCTCCCAGTTTGTTTGTTTTTTATGTGGGCCACCAAAAAAGAGGAACCAAGCTGCAATTTCTGTTTAATCTCACCAAGTATTTTTTTAAAAAAATATTTTGAACACAATTTGCAAAGCTGAAGAGCACCTACTGCTCTTTGCTACAATTTATCTTTTCTCAACAAAGCAGGAAAGCAAATATTAGAGAGGAAATGACAGGAAGGTGTTGCTGCTATGTGTGCTAAGTCAACATAATTAGATTAGTTGTCGCAAGACAGCCAAGTTGCCAGCTCTGTATGGTACAGTAAGAACATCATTATTTTCTGTCTTGGATGTTGGAGATGAAATTATTTCTAGAGTTCTGTTCCAACTCCGAGTCCCCATGCATTAATAGACTGGTAAAACAATGAAGCCTTGCTGGTTGAGAGCACAAGGTTTTGGAAAATAAAGAGCTTTTGTAGACAAACAAAGAAGGTCGGGTTGTTACTACATGGGGGCCAGGAACATTTTTCAGGTGAACCTTTTTCACCTGAAGGGGTGCAAACCAGAGGGAAGTAGTGCCAGTAAAAGAAATGGAGACAGTGTTGACTCTTGTCTTTGTTTAGCAGGTTACAGTCCAGTCATGCAAATGTCAGGGTTTTTATACTCTGTATCTCCTGTTTCCACTCCACTCCTGTTTCCAATGACACCAGCAGTGGGAAAGGTGTAGGTGCGCTGATTTTAACCAAATTTTGCGTAATGGTTCCTGAGGATCAAGGAGCAGGTTTGGATCTATGTTTGGACACAACTGGAAGCCATTTTGAATCAAGATGGGTGACTGAACTTTTCAAAATTGCACTGATTTGGAAGGGGGTTCTTATAATTCCTGAGCAACACTAGGTATGAGACTGTTACTGTGGTATATGTAAGAAATTTAGTAAGAGAATACAAATATAAAATTCATCCGAAGGACAGGGGTGGGTAGGAATAACCAAAACACCATGGGATATCCAACACTTCACACAGAATGGACGTTAATGGAGATGACCTCTGCTTGACTCAAAAGAGGCATCTTCCCAAAGACAAGGCAAGTGTGAGGGACAGGGGATATCGCGAAGTCCCTCCCCTCCTGAGTTCAAGCCCGTCCCCGAGCAAAGGGGAAAGCAGGGAGAGTTCCGATTCCAGTGGGGAAGCAGGAAGTCGTGTCCGAGGCTCAGGCAAGGTAGAGGAGCCAGGGTCCCAGGTGGGACAGGAAGGGGCAAGTAAGGGGGGAAGACCCATCCCCCCAACTCCAGAATTACGCAGGAAGAGGAGGGGCAAGAGGATGGGTCTGCCAAAGCTTTTGTGTTGGAGAAAGACGCGCCAAAAGCCATTAGGAGGTTCTGAAACCGACTGACAACATCGCTCCGTGTAAATAGCAATGACTTGAGCACTGTAAATACGCAGCACCAATAAAAGAATAAAATGCAGAGCTGCGTAGCGTCGTTACTCTGAAGTAGTCCACTCCGGCCACTGTGACAGCAACCTCCTAATCATTTTTGGGCTACTTTGGAGTTGCCGGGATGAGCGTGTCAGAGGCGGAGAAGTGGCGGCAGATCGCTGAGCAAGCCCAGCTAGAACTGCAACAGCTGTCGCTGCAGGCGCAGGGAGAATTGAAGGCAGCTAAAGAGGAGACTAAGAAGGTCCAGGACGACCGGCTACAACTTGCGGAACAGGTGAGAGAGCTCCAGGAAAAAGAGCAGCATTTAAGGGCGGTGGCGGTAGACCTCCAAAACAAGCTGGATGCAGAGAAAAACAAGGCGGGAGGGGCACCCCAAGTCCAAGTGCTGCCAGGAAGGAGAGCCGGGACCCTAGTAAGCAAGTTCAATGGAGACCCGAAGGAGTTTCAGGGCTTTGAGACTGAGATTGTGTATGCTCTTGAGCTGCACCACGATGAGTTCCCTGATGATGAGCACAGAGTAGCGTTTATTGTGGAGCACCTTACAGGGGCGGCCAGGGAGTGGCTAAGACCGTTAATTGCAACAAGGAATCCTTGCATGAAGAATGTCAAACTATTTCTAGAAGGTTTGAAAACGATGTATTCGTCCGATAGTCATATGGACCAGACTAAGGAGGAACTTCATAATTTACGCCAAGGAAATATGACAGTTCGCGCGTATTGGGCGAAATTCACCATGCTGGTGCACAGATTGGGGTGGGATCTGGAGTCTGCCCCAATGCAAGCGGCGTTTTACTTGGGGTTGCATGAGGAGGTGAAGGATGAGCTCTCGAGAGGTCCAAAGCCCAGTAATATGGATCAACTGAGCAAAGCGGCTCTGGCGGTGGGGGTGAGGCAGGAATCCAGATGGAGCGACAAGCAAGCAACGCGCGCAAAGCGGGCTTGGTTCCCACGGTCGCAGGAGAAGCCACTCCCTCAACAACCCTTTCAAGCCACGCCTGGGGCCAGTCAGGACCAGGAACCCATGCAGATTGATAGCGCGCGCGCGCGGGCTTTTCAAACCCCAGCGGCGCCAAGACGCAAGGAGGGAAGGGGTGGGAATTGCTTTCTCTGCAACTCCCCCCAGCATCTCGTCAGAGACTGCCCACATCGCAGGGAGTGGCAAGGAAAGGCGGGAACGGTTGTGCCCTCCCCCACTGACGCAGCACCACAGCAGGGAAACGGGAAAGCCTGGCTGCAGGAGACAAGGGGCGGCAGCCAGGCACAGTCAGCAGACAACAGCCCCAGCCCACCCACCCGCACAGAGAGGAGCAGAGCCAGCCCACCCCTCCCAGAGCAGGAGTGGTTCTAGAAGTGACGCTCACGCTCCCAAATGGCTATCCATTGACGGTCCTCGCCCTAATTGACAGTGGTGCCTCAGCCAACTTCTTCTCGAGAAACTTTGCAGAAGAGCACCAGATCCAGCTTCTGCAGCTGGATTTTCCTCTGCACGTGGCAACCATTGACGGCAGAGAGCTGCTGGGAGGGGCCATCACTCATCAAACCCCCCCCATGAGAATGACGGTTGGAAGGCACTCAGAGACACTGGCATTCAACGTCACCACCATCTCAGACCCCCCAATCGTTTTGGGCATGAGCTGGCTGGCGCGCCACGACCCCTCCATAAGTTGGCATCAGAGATGCATCACTTTTGGATCGGACTTTTGCCTGGAACATTGCATGCAGCACCAACCAGGGGAGGGGCCTCCGATAGCCACGGTGGCCACCATGCACGTCAAAGGGGGTGAGGCGATACCCAAACCATACTGGGACCTGCAGGAGGTCTTCAGTGAAGCGGAGTCCGACCACCTGCCCCCACACAGGCCTTTTGACTGCCAGATCAACCTGGTGCCTGGGGCAACTATACCCCCAGCCAAGCTGTACGCCATGTCAGACCAGGAACTGGAGGATCTGCGCGCTTTTATCGACAAGAACCTCAAGCGGGGGTTCATCAGAGAAAGCAAGGCAGCAGGGGGCAGCCCGGTCTTCTGGGTGGACAAGAAAGACACGCAACAGCGCCGTCTTGTGGTGGATTTTAGACGGCTGAATTCGGTGACAGAGCCAGTGGCTTTCCCCATGCCCAGAGTGGATGATCTCCTGACAGCGGCACGCAGAGGCAAGATTTTCACCAAGCTAGACCTGAGGGGGGCGTACAACTTGATCAGGATCCGGGAAGGCGATGAGTGGAAAACCACGATGTTCACGCCTCTGGGCTCTTTTGAATATCTGGTGATGCCCTTCGGGTTGCAAGGGGGCTCAGCATGCTTCCAGGCCTTCATGCACCACGTCCTGGGGTCCCTACTCTTCAGGAAATGCTTGGTCTTTCTGGATGACATCCTTATTTACTCCAACGACCCAGTGCAGCACGTGAAGGACGTCAGGGAGGTGTTACAGCGCCTGAAGGAGAACCACCTGTATGTGAAGCTGGAGAAGTGCAAGTTTCACACCAAGGAGGTGGACTTCCTGGGCTACAAGCTGTCAGACAAGGGGCTGGCAATGGACAAGGACAAGGTGCAGACCATCCTGGACTGGCACAGCCCCAGGACGCGCAAAGATGCCCAACGCCTACTAGGCTTTGCCAACTTCTACAGGAAGTTCATCAAGAACTTCTCTCGAGTTACGGCTCCCATCACTGACTGCCTGAGAGGCAAGCAGAAGTTCAGGTGGACACCAGAGGCGCAAGCAGCGTTCGAAAGCCTCAAGAGGGTGTTCGCCTCAGACCAGAACCTGTTCCACGTGGTTCAGGACGCGCCCCTACGCATTGAAACAGATGCTTCTGATAAGGCTGTGGGCGCCATTTTGTTGCAACTGGACGCCAACAGAGAGTGGAGACCCTGTGCCTTCTTCTCCAGGAAGTTGACCCAGCCCGAGCGAAACTACACAGTTTTTGATCGGGAACTTCTTGCGATCCACGCGGCGTTCCAGCACTGGAGACACTTCCTGGTGGGCGCCAAGCACCCCATCCAGGTGTGCACAGACCACAAGAACCTGGAGTTCTGGAGAACTGCCAGGGTGCTCAACCAGCGGCAGATACGGTGGGCGGAGTTCTTCTCGAACTTCAACTTCTCCATACACTACATCCCAGGAGAGCAGAATGTCAGGGCGGATGCCCTCTCCCGCAAGCCAGAGTACATGGAGGAGGAGGCGCCACCAGCCCCAAGGCACATTTTCCCCCCGTCGGCATGGTCCTGCGGAGCAGCAGTGGTGAGCGAGGCAGAACTCACAGCACTGACGGCAGCGGATGAATTTGCCAACCGCATCTTCAGAGAACTGAGAGGGGGGAGGGAGCAGGCAAAAGACTTTGCAGAACGCAGAGGGCTGCTTTTCTACAAGGGTGCGCTGTACCTACCCACCACCCAGCTTCGACGTACGGTCCTCAAGCAGATGCACGACAACCCTACAGCGGGGCATTTTGGAAGGGACAAGACCACTCACCTAGTCATGAGACACTTCTGGTGGCCAGGGGTGAGGGAAGATGTTCGAGACTATGTAAGGGGCTGTACCACCTGCCAGCGGGCGAAGGTGGTCAGAGCAGCGCCACCAGGGTTGCTGGAGCCCTTAGCCACACCACACAGGCCGTGGGAAGTGGTGTCCATGGACTTCATCACAGATCTGCCTTCGTCCAGGGGTAAGACTGCAGTGTTGGTGGTGGTGGACCTCATGTCCAAAATGTGTCACTTTATACCGTGTGCCAGGGCAGTCTCGGCAGAAGAGACAGCCAAACTGTTTGTTGATCACATTTTCAGACTGCATGGATTACCTTTAAGGGTTATTTCGGATCGTGGCCGCCAATTTGTTTCCAGGTTCTGGCGGCGGCTCATGAACCTCCTGCAGGTGGAGGTCAGCTTGTCGACGGCTAGACACCCGCAGACCAACGGACAAGCGGAGAGGGTCAACGCCATTCTGCAGCAGTACCTGAGATGCTACGTCAGCCAGCGGCAAACGGACTGGGTGGATCGCTTGCCACTAGCAGAATTTGCCTACAACAATGCAGTGCACGTCTCCACAGGGGTGTCGCCCTTTAAGGCCAATTACGGGCGCGACCTCAGATCTTTCCCAGAGAGGGAGAGGGAGGAGGAGGAGGAGGGCCCACAGGCTGAGGATTGGGCAGAGGAACTGGAGACGGTGCACCAGCAGCTCAGAGAACACTTGGAGAGGGCCAAGGAAGCGTACAAAAAGGGGGCAGATCGCCACAGGCGACAAGGGGAGGTCATCAGGGTGGGGGACAAGGTGTGGTTGTCCTCGGAGGGCCTTCCCACCAGAGGGAGGTGCAAAAAGCTGGCACCCAAATGGCTGGGCCCCTTCACGGTCACGCAACAGGTCAACCCGGTGGCATACAGGCTGGCACTGCCAGAGGACATGAGGGTGCATCCAGTGTTTCATAGATCGCTGCTGTCGCCGTACAGGGAAAGCAGCAGGCTCAGAGACAGCGAACAAACCCCCGAGGGAGGGGGGGAGAGGGAAAGCAGGGAGCAACTCAATGAGGCCACGGCCATCCTGGATTCAAGGTGGGGGGTGGGGGGCCTGGAGTACCTCATGGCATGGGAGGATGCTCCACCGTCCCAGAATGAATGGGTTCCCGCCACTCAGATACAGGAGGAATTCTTGGTGGAAGAATTTCACGCCCTCTTTCCCCACAGACCCAAGCCCTGGCACATGGAAAGGGAGGGGGAGGAGGAGGAGGCACGGGAGAACAGCTCACCATGGCGCTGGGAAGCGGAGTTTGAGGAACCAGAGGATGAGGTATGGGTGTCGCCAAGATCCACCCAGTCAGAGGAAGGAGCAGATTGGCAAAACATTTTTACCCCCACCAGCTCTGACGCCACGGACTTTTTGGGATTCCCGTCCTCCCAGGCGGAAGGGGGGGGCTCGCAGGACTGGGGGGAGGTGTTCACACCAACGGGCTCGGAGAGCACCGAGTTTTTAGGCTTCCAGTCGTCACCGACACATGGGGGGGGCCTGGGGAGGGGTGAAGGAGAGCTTGGGAGGGGGGTGGATGTGAGGGACAGGGGATATCGCGAAGTCCCTCCCCTCCTGAGTTCAAGCCCGTCCCCGAGCAAAGGGGAAAGCAGGGAGAGTTCCGATTCCAGTGGGGAAGCAGGAAGTCGTGTCCGAGGCTCAGGCAAGGTAGAGGAGCCAGGGTCCCAGGTGGGACAGGAAGGGGCAAGTAAGGGGGGAAGACCCATCCCCCCAACTCCAGAATTACGCAGGAAGAGGAGGGGCAAGAGGATGGGTCTGCCAAAGCTTTTGTGTTGGAGAAAGACGCGCCAAAAGCCATTAGGAGGTTCTGAAACCGACTGACAACATCGCTCCGTGTAAATAGCAATGACTTGAGCACTGTAAATACGCAGCACCAATAAAAGAATAAAATGCAGAGCTGCGTAGCGTCGTTACTCTGAAGTAGTCCACTCCGGCCACTGTGACAGCAAGGATGGGCTAATCTGTAAATTTCGGTTTCTCTCAGTTCTTCATTTTTCCAATCTTAAATTCAGTTTTCCACATCCGTTTGCAATTTACTTTAATACAGTGGAACCTTGGTTTATGACTACCTCCGTTTATGAAAACCTCCATTTATGAACGCCGTGGACCCAGAAGTGTTTACATCCGGGTTCCGCGGCGTCGGATGCGCAGGCGCGATCTGTGCAGCTCGCACATGCGCAGAAGCGATCTGTGCAGTGCGTGTGTGCAGAAGCGCTCTATCGGCACTTCGTGCACATGCAGAAGCGTGCCTTCGGCGAGCGAATGCCTCGGCGAGCGAAAGCCTCCGCGGAACGGATTGCGTTCGCAAACCGAGGTACCACTGTATACACATTATTGCAAAGCTGCCTTCCCTAATGATAATGAAAATAACATAGAAAAATGCATTAATACACACATTTCTATGCACACTTGCCCTCAGCAGATGCATTTTCATACAGATTACTTGGCTGGAGAACCGCATTGCAAAATTCAGAGAGAATTTCAAAGGATGGCTGTGTTCTGGTCTGCGTATTGGCATGGGAAATCCGAATCAGGTAGCTCACCTTTAAACGTGGATTGAATCGAATTTCTCTCACCACCTTAACACAGGGCCAAACTACAGCTTTGCATTTAACATGCATATTGTTGTTTTCCTTTTTTGAAAAAATGCAAATCGTGGATGCCTGTTAGAAACAAGCAACCAATCCAGATGGGCAGGTAAGCAAGACTTCCAAACGCTCCCAGGAATCTTTGTAGAAACCGAAGTGAAAGGGGAACAAACGGGATCCTAAAAGCAGAATCCAGACTTACAACCAGGAAGGCGTCTGTGGTGGAAAAGGCCCGAGGATTTCCACTTCGTCATCGCTTGACTGGCAACAGCTGCAGTCATAACACTTCTGGCAACAGTTCCGGCAAGTCCATCTGCACAGCAAGAGATCCGAGATTCTAGACAACAGGCCCTGAGGCCGTTGGAAACCAGATAGCAAAAATTACAACCAGTTGGTGGCTGGCAAGCATAAACACTCAGTTGTAATTGAGGTGCAGGGCTTGGATTTCATCTGGGTGTGCCTGTGTGCTTTTTCGGCTGCTTTTCTTGCCTGCAATGGACCTGGAATTAATGCCTTCCTATGTAAATGTCTGTAGGGAGGAGCCTTTTCCATATATAAAGTAAACTCCCTTTTGAAGTCCTTCTTTAATTTGGGGGATGAGGGCAGCTCAGTGGCAGAGCATTTGCTTTGCTTGCAGAAGGTCCCAGGTCCTATCCCTGGCAACTACAGGTAGGGCTGGCAGAGACCCCTGCCAGTAATCCTGGAGAGCTGCTGCTAGCCAGTGTAGACAATACTGAACTAGGTGGACAACGGTCTGTATAAGGCAGCTTCCTATGTTTACTCCATTGATGTGAAAGAAGTGCAAGTTAATTATCTAAGGGGTTCTTTTCCCAACCAACTTTGGCTTTTCAAACCAAACGCTGAAATCAATAGCTTTAAGATAATTTCCTGTCCATTAATTTCAATTTAAATACTCTGATTAGGGTAACACTAGATACAGCCCACAGTCCCAACTTAAGATATAAACAAGAATAGTGTGACAATGTGTCCTACTTTGCAGATGATATTCCTCTATTTTTAAGGGCTGTCAAAAGGCAGTCTTCTATTTGTAGCCATTTCTATTTGGTTGAGAGGAATTAGGGTCCATGCACATACATTTTTTGAGTGCCGTTGTTCAATACAATCCACAAATACTATAAAAGGAAAAAGCAAAGCCATGCAACATATGCTATCAAATCCATAAGTGAATTTGAGGACGTCAAATTCTTGTCACGTATTCACACATCAGTAACCAAAATGAACATTTCTTTTTGCGTATTTGCACCACAGGTTTAAATGGCTTCATGTCAGTTCTAAATTCTGTACTTCAGTTAAGCTCTAACTGAATTGAGTATCTTACTCTATATTTATATATTTCTATTTATGACTCCACTGCTTAGGTGGGCAGGTTTTATCCTTAATTAAAAGAAAAGGGTACTGTTAATCTCTCCCGTTAGGAACATCCTTAAGTCTGAGTAGAGCAATTCAAATAATATAGAACATCCAATTAGGACATGGGCTGTCTTAATTGATTGTATATAAGCCACTCTGGAAGACTTTTTGGCTGAAGAGTTGGGTTCAAATGTTCTAAATAAAATACAGTAAATATTTATACTCTATTTATGGAAAGGTTTCTAGTCAACAATTTATGGAGTGCACAGAGGTGTTTATGTGCACCGGAACATCACAAGCACACTGGAGCATGTGACAATTAACTTTAAAAGTATGAGGGCTATAACTGCTTTTTAAAGTGAAGATTCCCATGCAATCCAGATTTGGAATCCACAGAGCCTAGGGCTTGCCAATCAGAAGGTCGGCGGTTCAAATCCCTGCAACGGGGTGAGCTCCCGTTGTTCGGTCCCTGCTCCTGCCCACCTAGCAGTTCGAAAGCACGTCAAAGTGCAAGTAGATAAATGGGTACTGCTCCAGCGGGAAGGTAAACAGCGTTTCCGTGTGCTGCTCTGGTTCGCCAGAAGTGGCTTAGTCATGCTGGCCACATGACCCAGAAGCTGTACGCCGGCTCCCTCGGCCAATAAAGTGAGATGAACACCGCAACCCCAGAGTCGGTCACGACTGGATCTAATGGTGAGGGGTCCCTTTACCTTTACCAGATACTGCATAGAACATCTGCACCCAAAATGACCGAAATCAGCCTGCCTGCCACATGATCAGCAAAGGCAATTCACGTTTTGCACTAGAAAAAGAAACTAAGGAAAAAGAATGTACCCTACAGAAATCAAGATGCACTTTGCCAAGGAAGAGATTGTGCAAGCCAGAAACCAAAGACAGACAAAGCAAACGAGCAGATGAAAAAGCACAACCATCTCCCTCTGCCTGGGGAGAGGCAAGAGATGGCAGAATGAGTCACCAGATTAACTCACCTCATTTATTGGTTCCAACTGTCCTTTTAGATATCCATGATGAAGCAAGGGGGAAGAAAATGAAACAGACAAGACCAGTTTAGCAAAGCTCTAATGATCCCCAAATACCTGCCCTCCCTGCTTGGTGCCATGGCTTTGATTTCTAGAAAAATGATACTATTTTCAGCTCTTATTGTCCTACATATTTTACTGAAGTTGAAAAGGATCTCCAGGGGGAAATCAATTTATTCTGTGCACTTTCCCTACCAAGCTGCTATTTCTGTTTCCTTCTGAAAGAGCTCACCTGATCCCAAATGTTCCCCCTGGGTAGTCAGCCCTGGCTTTGACCAGGCGCCCCCACAAAGTGAATGTGCTTAAGGCTTTGTTCTCCTGGGTTCTAAGGCTACAATCCTTGCTTGCTTTGTACTTGTTCAATGCAGGCTTTCTCCAAACTGGTGCCCTCGGGTATGCAACTCCCTTCATACCCAACTATGGACCGTGCTGAGTGGGACTGATGGGTGTTGGAGTTCCAGATACATTAGGCCATCAGGCTCCCCATCTCTGATCTTTAGGCACTCCAGCACATACTGGTTCTCACGGGTGGAATCAGGTTGCCAGTCATAGAATCATAGAGCTGGAAGAGACCACAAAGGCCATCCAGTCCAACCCCCTGCCGAGCAGGAAACACCATCAAAGCATTCCTGACAGATGCCTGTCAAGCCTCTGCTTAAAGACCTCCAAAGAAGGAGACTCCACCACACTCCTTGGTAGCAAATTCCACTGCCGAACAGCTCTTACTGTCAGGAAGTTCTTCCTAATGTTTAGGTAGAATCTTCTTTCTTGTAGTTTGAATCCATTGCTCTGTGTCCGTTTCTCCGGAGCAGCAGAAAACAACCTTTCACCCTTTTCTATATGACATGGCTATCATATCACCCCTTAAGCTTCTCTTCTCCAGGCTAAACATACCCAGCTCCCTAAGCCGTTCCTCATAAGGCATCGTTTCCAGGCCTTTGACCATTTTGGTTGCCCTCTTCTGGACACGTTCCAGCTTGTCAATATCCTTCTTGAACTGTGGTGCCCAGAACTGGACACAGTACTCCAGGTGAGGTCTGACCAGAGCAGAATACAGTGGTACTATTACTTCCCTTGATCTAGATGCTATACTCCTATTGATGCAGCCCAGAATTGCATTGGCTTTTTTAGCTGCTGCATCACACTGCTGACTCATGTCAAGTTTGTGGTCTACCAAGACTCCTAGATCCTTTTCACATGTACTGCTCTCAAGCCAGTCGTGCTATTCAAATGCCTAATTATTGAATGCCTATTTGTTATTTAATGCCAGAACACCAGTCACGTTATTTGAAAATGCAGAAGGTGCGCTGTTTGGTTGATTTTCATTTGCAATGATTTTATTTCCTGATGTTTAGACAGGATACTTTGTTCAGTTCAGTGACCTCTGCCTCAATAAGAGCAAAGGGGTTGAGTGAGAAGCAGAAATGACGCACCTCAGCACATAAAATGCCTCTAATTGCATCGTCCGTGCATCTAATCCACGTACGTCACACAAATTTATGGCCGATGCACAGAAACATTTTGCACGCACACACGTTCTTGTGGCTTAACTGTGGGTGTGTCCAAACCCATTACCTGATCTGATCCTGATGAGCACAGCTGGCAATATCATACACCCAAGCATGTCTTCTTAATTCCGGTTGAATGCTGGCATTGTGGGTTGTGTTTTTTTTAAAAAGTATTGCAAGTAATTTGATGCATGACTCATGATGCGATAAAATTTGATCCATGGATGGCTTTGCTGAATTACTTCCAAGACTTTGCTCAACCTGCACAGAGACTGCTTATTGAAAATTTAATTCTTGATGGAAAGGCAATCTCAGCCATGCACTGAAAACTATCGATCCCGGAAGAGCAGCAGCAGGTCTACTATGGAGCAAACATTGAAAGAAATGTACAGCGGTATAACAGTGTCTTCATTCAGGCATCTCACCATACCAACCAAACCATGGTTTTATCGCAAAACGTAGCTAGAAACCATTGTTTGTGCTGAACAGTATTTCTTTTTCTTGCTTGCTTCCCCCAGGAGTCCCTGGATATTATCCAACATTGCTCTGCCTTAACTTACTCAGAACAGTGGTGAAGCTCATGGTTTCCATGCAGAAGGTTCGAGGATCAATCCTCAGCATTTCCTTTTCTTTCTTTTTTTTAATTTTTATTGAAGATTTTATTATACTACAAAATAAACTAATGACCAAAGGGACATACATTCGAGATTGATTGTCTATCAGTACATAGTAATAGTAATCAATACGATGGTCTCTATATAACAAGATATAAACATTTTATATCTTATATTACAGAATTAAGTATTGTTACACCCCTCAGCATAACACAAAATCAAACACATAAAAGAGAAAAGAGAATAATAATAATAATAATTAATAATAATAATAATAATAAACCACAATTTGGACTTCCTGTTAATCCCTAATGTATATTCTTGTTTTACACATGAATGTACTCTATTATATAATTCTTTACCTAATTATCTAATATATTCCTACATGAATGTGTATCCTTAAGTTAATTACTCAGCTCATTCTCTTTCCAAGGTCATTCGAATGCTAGCGTAGACAATGCACCTTTACTATACTTTTGAACATATATCTTATACCTATTCCACTTTCCCATGAATTTTTGCTTTCAATTACCTCTCAAGCTGTTTGTCAATTGTGCCATTTCAGCAAATTCATGCATTTTATTCTGCCAATCTGTTATTGTCTGGACTCCTTCTTCCTTCCACCCCTTTTATCTCTGTTCCATGTTTACAAAAGTTACAAGGCAATCTCCTGGCCAGTTATTTGTTCTAGCAAGTCTGGATCTGATTCTAAAAATTCCCTCTACTTTATGTACCATCTCATGCTCTTCCAACTCAAGCCACTTTGCTAGTTCTGGAATTATTTTCTGTTCTATCTGTTTGTCCAGCTCCTGCGATATTGATTTGAATCTTAATATTCTTTCTCTTCTATGCATCTCAATCATTGATATTGCATCTAGAACTGCCTTGTGTGTTTCTTTTATTTCTGAAATGTATTTCTTATTTTATCCAATTCCCCCTTCCTTTCTCTATTCTCTATCCACGGCATTTCCAGGAAGCTGCCTTATACCAAAATGAGACCACTGGCCTCTCTAGATTAGCACTGTCTATACTGGTTGGCAGCAGCTCTCCAAAATTTCAGCCAGGGATCTTTCCCAGGACTTCCTGGAGTTGCCAGGGATTGGCCTGCAGACCTGCTGATCTACCACTGAGCTACAGCCTCCCTCCTCTGAAACCTGTGGAAACCTGAAACAGTAATAATAATAATAATAATAATAATAATAATAATAATAATAATAATAATATTTATACCCTGCCCATCTGGCTGGGTTTCCCCAGCCACTCTGGGCGGCTTCCAACCAAATATTTAAAACAATACAGCATCAAACATTAAAAACCTCCCTAAACAGGGCCACTTTCAGTTGTCTTTTAAAAGTAAAATAGTTGTTTATTGCCTTGACATCTGCTGGGAGGGCGTTCTACAGGGCGGGCGCCACTACCGAGAAGGCCCTCTGCCTGGTTCCCTGTAACCTCACAGTAAGGGAACTGCCAGAAGGCCCTCGGCGCTGGATCTCAGTGTCCGGGCTGAACGATGGGGGTGGAAACGCTCCTTCAGGTATACTGGACCAAGGCCGTTTAGGGCTTTAAAGGCCAGTGCCAACACTTTGAATTGTGCTCGGAAACGTACTGGGAGCCAGTGTAGATCTCTCAGGACCGGTGTTATGTGGTCCCGCCAGCCACTCCCAGTCACCAGTCTAGCTGCCACATTTTGGATTAATTGCAGTTTCCGGGTCACCTTCAAAGGTAGCCCCACGTAGAGCGCATTGCAGTAGTCCAAGCGGGAGATAACCAGAGCATGCACCACTCTGGTGAGACAGTCTGCAGGCAGGTAGGGTCTCAGCCTGCGTACCAGACGAAGCTGGTAGACAGCTGCCCTGGACACAGAATTAACCTGTGCCTCCATGGACAGCTGTGAGTCCAAAATGACTCCCAGGCTACACACCTGGTCCTTCAGGGGCACAGTTACCCAATTCAGGGCCAGGGAGTCCCCCACACCCGCCCGCCCCCTGTCCCCCCAAAACAGTACTTCTGTCTTGTCAGGATTCAACCTCAATCTGTTAGCCGCCATCCATCCTCCAACCGCCTCCAGGCACTCACACAGGACCTTCACCGCCTTCACTGGTTCTGATTTAAAAGAGAGATAGAGCTGGGTGTCATCTGCATACAAACCAATCTACCACCTCAAGGCTTCATAACCATCTTTCACTAGGTGTGTAACTTTGAGCTCCTGCTGGTCTTGCCACCAGCTTCACCAACCTCATTGTGCTGGGTGTGCAGAACAGAGGCCCTGCATATTTTCTTATATCTGGTGGGGGAAACCAGGGATTTTTTTCAGCCAGAGCTCACCAGAACTCAGTTCTGGTGCCTCTCAGGTGGGCTCCTCTGCAACATTTGGCACCCAGCTTATACCATATTTTTCGGACCATAACACGCACTGGACCATAACATGCACCTACTTTTTTGAGGAGGAAAACAAGAGCCTGGCTCTTGCACGGGCTCTGGCTCTTGTGGGGCACTGGTTCTGGCTCTTCGCACAGGCTTTGGCTCTGGTGCAGGGCTCTGGCTCTTGCGGGGTTCTGGCTCTGGCTCTTGCACGGGCTCTGGCTCTGGCATTCGCTCCATAACAGCAGCGACTTTTTCCCTTCCGTTTTAGGAGGGGGAAAATGTGTGTTATGCTCCAAAAAATACGGTATATCTGAGTTTCTAACACTGCCCCTACGGGAAGCCTACAAGCAGAAACTGAGCACAACAGCCCTTGCCTTAGTTATTACAGTACTCCCAGTAACTGGCATTCAGAGGCTCTGAAGTTCTCTCAGATGGGTGTTGCCTGGAGAACCTAGTCTGGAGACAGAAAGACAAAAGCCCTTCGTCTGCTCCCAGCCTTTGTTGAACATGTTGCTCAACTGGAGCTGTCCATGGTCCAGCTACCTTTGACCAGTCCTGCCTGCCGCTTATCTCATGGCTTCTGGCAAGAAAACCAGAACATGGCACACAGCTCCATCAAGTCCCGCAAAACAATGTTCCATTCTAGATCATTAAGTACCCTATATAATGGAAGTTCAAATGCTGTGGGCTCCATCAAGTCCCATAAAACAAAACCAGGCTACATCTCCAAAGACTTCTTACTTCTTTGAGCACTTAACACGTTCTTGAGCATGTCAGGAAAGCCAAATCCACCATGAAGCACTTTGGAAGCTCTGCAGGTGACACACAGTAGCCCCAATAACAACGTTGGGCCATTCTAGCATAGAGGTTAGAGCACTGGGATAGAAGCAGGAAGTACTGGCTTCAAATCTCTGCTCAGCTATCAAACCCACTGCTGGGCTGGTTGCATTGCCCAGGCCTCACCCACCTCATGGGGTTGCTGTGAGAATACACAGGAAGATCCCACACATGCCGCTCCCCTCTAAGATCCTTGGATAAAAATGCAACAAATAAATATGTGGACAATTAATAAATAATAAATTTTGTGGTACATATATGCGCCCAAAATGTCCCCACAGTTAAATCCTAGGCTTATCTTCAGTTACAGTAGGGAGGAATAACCAGTGTAAATTATACCTTTGTACAGTAGGTCAGTTTACAGGCACACCTCCCCATCGTCCATCCATCAGAATTCAATGGCACATCCCAGCCAAGCAAAAACACAATGGGTGCAAAGCAGGGAAGGATGTGGCCAGTGGAGAGCTCTGAGGCCAGACAAGGAGGTCTGGGGGGCCACACTCATTGCCTTGGCCTGAGGTTGGAACCCGAAAGAGGGGAGAGCGGTATCGGAACCTGAAAGAGGGGAGAGCGGTATCGGATGCCGCTGGGCACCCCCGATATCAGTGTAACTCCCTGCGTTGCAGGACCGCTTAGCCCTTACAGAGCCCACTTTTCGCCTGTCGCGCTCGAAGCGCCCCCAGAGCGGTTGCTTCGCGCTCCCTCCGCGTCCGCAGCTCACTGGAAGTCCCCCAGCACCTGTTTTCCATGCAGATGATCCACACGCTCAATCCCTGGCGTTTCCAGATAGCGGTAGCAGAGACTCCAGTGTGAGACCTGGAGAGTTGCTGCCAGTCAGCGTAGACAATATTGAGCTAGATAGACAAATAGCCTGGCCTAGTGTAAGGCAGCTCCCTATGTTTCAGTGCTTCGCAGGTGCCCAAGGAGGAGGTGAGAAGGCAGCAGCCCTCTCCCGCTTGTTGCTATCCATCTGATGGCATTAAGTACCACGCTGCCTCTGCATCTAAAGGACAGATTCAGTATCCCCTTGGGGTTGCATCAGTGATTCATCTAGTGAAACTAGTGTGGGTTTAGGGCATGCAGAGCAGGCTGTAAATGTCACAGAATAAATATATAGCCTCAGATGTGCAACAGTTAATGTGGGGAGGGGCGGGGAGAGGAGCCTTGGGGAAAGTCCGTAGTTCGGTATTAAGAGTATCTGCTTTGGAACCAGGTTCCATTCCAGTCATCTCCAGGAAGAGCTGTCTAAAACCTTGTGGAGTTGCTGCCAGTCCGTGCAGGAAACACTGAGATAGGTGAGAAATCTTTCGCCCAACATGGGGCTCGAACCCACGACCCTGAGATTAAGAGTCTCCTGCTCTACTAAATGAGCTATCCCACTAGGCATTTAAAGAAATTCTTCTGGTTTTATAATTAATTTTAATTGATTTTATATTCATTGTACCGTTTTCCACCTCACTTTACATCACTTAAAGAGACTGAGGTGTTAAGCAGTATAGGAATTTTTAAAAAATAAATAAAACACGTGCAAAACGATACGCCTGCATATTGCCTTCTGCTTTGCCACTACCTCCCCTTCACCTGTTGCTGTTTCCTCTGTGGAATTTCAGGTTGCAATCTCCTTGGTACAGAGAACTGCGCCTCTGGTACTCCATAAAGCACCTTGCATACTGATAGCGTCATCTAAAGAAATCTTCTAGGGAAGGGGGCCCTGTGGTCCTTCAGATGTTGCTGACAAAGGGTCATAGTTCAGCGACAGAACATCTGCTTTGTATGCAGAAGGTCCCAGGTTCAGTCCCAGAGGATGAGCTGACAGATGACCCAGCCTGAAATACTGGAGAGCTGCTGCTAGTCTGTGTAGGCATTACTGAGCTGGAACAGTCTGCCTCAGCATAAGGTAGTATCCTATAGGACTCCAATTTCCATCAGCCCCAGGCAGTGGTCAGGGATTGTGGGAGTTGGAGTCCAGCAACATCTGGAGGGCCACAGGTTCCCTGTCCCTGTTGTAGGGATTGAATGCTGGCTCAGTGAAAAGCCACAATGTGGCCTGGTGTTCAGCATGTCTGAAAAGGTTGATCTGAGGTCTGAGCAAGTCAGGCCTGGCGTTTTCAGAGAACAGCAGTCTGCTACCAAGCTTAGCTACCACGGACTATAGAGAAGGCAAACAAACCATGAGAGGAAGAACAGAAGAGCCCTTCTGGATCAAGCCAGAGGCCCACCTAGTCCATCATTCTGTCCTCACAGTGGCCAACCAGATGCTTCTGGGAATCCCATAAGCAGGACCTGAACTCAACACCCCTCTCCCCACCAGTGAGTCCCTTGTACCAACTCAAGGTGACCTAAATCACCAGTGTGCACAGCAGGAACCAAAGGGATTTAAAGACCTGCCAATTTTGGCTCTCCCAATTTCTCGCCCCCCCCCCCAATCTTAAATTCAGCTCTTCACATTTTGCAAAAATTTACACTTGGGAAAAGAAGCCCTCCTGAAAATCCACTAGCAGTTTAGGTGCAAATTTCTCCCAACAAACACATCTTTATGTGCAGTTTTGACTCGTGCATACATTTTTGCAAGCACTTTCCCAATATAATGCATTCTTTTATATTTTGGTATTCTTTTATTCTTGGTATCTGAAGAAGTGTGCATGCACACGAAAGCTCATACCAAAATAAAAACCTAGTTGGTCTTTAAGGTGCTACTGAAGGAATTTTTTTATTTTGCTTCGACTCAGACCAACACAGCTACCTACCTGTAACTAGCATTTGTTTATGTTATTTTTACCAATATATGTATTCATTTTTATCTTCACATTCCCCAAATAAATCCATTTCTGGAAACACTGCTTGGTGAGGAAAGTGCATTGCAAAATGTGGATTAGTGCAAATTCTGAAGGATACCTGTGCTTCGGTTTGCATAGAGTTTTGGAAAGTGTCACTTTGATAGACTGACCTTTATATGTCAATTGAAATGAATTTCTCTCTGGTCCCTTCATTGCCTATCTTTAGGTGTCAGGCGAAAACATTTCTCTATAACCAGGCCATTGACAGGTTAAACATTCTATGGCCTTTTAAATGTGTTGGAGGGAGAGGAGTTTTGGGTTTGTTTGTTTTTCATGTTCTCATTTTGTATTTTTATGTTGTGAACTGCCCTGGGATCATCAGGTGAAGGGCAGCATACAAATTTAATAAATAATAATAACAGCTCAGTGGGAGGGCATCTGCGTTGCATGCATAACATCACAGGTTCATTCCCCGGCATAGTCAGGTAAGATGGGGCATTACCCTTGTCTGAAACCCTGGAGAGCCTCTGCCAGTTAGTGTAGCTCAGGCACCCCCAAACTGCGGCCCTCCAGATGTTATGGCCTACAACTCCCATGATCCCTAGCTTAAGAGGACCAGTGGTCAGGGATGATGGGAATTGTAGTCCAAAACATCTGGAGGGTCGAAGTTTGGGGGTGCCTGGTGTAGCTGATACTGAGATCTGGAGCGAGGAACTTTTAACCCTCCAGATGTTGCTGAACTACTGCTCTCATCAGCCCCAGCAAGCATGACCAATGGTGCAGGTTCAGCAACAGCTGGAATGGGGGCTAAATGTTCCCCAGACCTGACATATCACATTGGTATAAAGCAGGTTCAGAGATTGATTTGGTCCACATGAACGGTTCCAACACAAGGGGAACCAAGCCTAGGGGGCGCCGCAGAGCATCACAACTATGACACAGTGAATTGAGCAGGACGGAAGGTGAGAGGCAGGGCACCACCGAATTTTGGCCTCACACTGGACACCGCTGAAATTTGAAAGACCGAAGTCTGCTTTGGAAGAAAGGCTAGCTAATTAATAAATGCTGTCCTTAGTGAATTGAATGCTTACAATAAAGTCAATCAGAAGAATTGAGGATTTCTTTCTTTAAACGTCTGAGGACCCTTTGCCCTCCTTGCAGACAGCTCCTGCTTGAGAGTGTTTTCACCACCTTTCCACTGCAGAATCCAGAAACCTCATCCATGCACCCCAGCAGTGAGTTTGACAGACAGACATCCAACCTCTGCTTAAAAGCTTCCAAGGAAGGAAAGACCACCTTTTTAATACTGTCTGGTTTAACGGTAACCTTAAGCGTCCCTTAAAAGGAGGGGAAATGTTCCTCACAGTGTTGCCAATCACACAGCCTGCAGCAAGAGCACCAGTTTGGCCCCATAGCCGTGGGTGCCTGGGGTCATGGGTGCCATGCAGCGTGCATAGCCCTGGCACCAAAATATGTGGCTGCCTGGCTCCTTCATGGAGAATTTTGTGGGTGCTGGGGCACCCAGGGCCCCAGGGAGTTGGCGCCTATGGCCTGCAGCCAAAAATTCTGGACTGTCACAGCAAAGTGAAATCCAAAAGGAGTTTTCACACACAAATAGGATTCACCTGCTTTACTCCAGAGCCCCAAGTGCAAATTCTGCTCTACTGTATTTACATTTCTCTCACACACCCTCTCCTTCAACTGCAGGTTTCCACAGCATACATGCAAGCCACGCAAGCCTTCACATAACCACATCTCTGGGAGGAGAGGAGGGAAGCCTTATGGAGCACCCAGAATCACTAATACACGCGTAGCAAGTATTTTTTTTAAAACCACCTATCCACATGTCATTAATTACATGCACACATATTTCAAGACCCACAGGCGTAGCAGCCATATACATTTTAAAGTCATGCACAATACATATACATATACATATACATATACATATATATATATATATATATCTGTCTCTCTCACACACATTTTCAGCATGATTTGAGAGACCCATTTCTCACCAAACCCCATTTTTGCAGGCAACCATTCCATCAACTTTGAGCAGCATCTCAGGGACTCATTTCCCCACCTCCCTCATAAAATAAAAAGCCACCCATGTTTTCCCCCCATGGAGCTTTTCCATTAACCTCCAAGTGCTTCTCCCAACCGCCAGCAAAAAAACAACGGCTTTTATTTTCCTACTCTGACGATTGCTAGTCGATAAAATTGAAAGGAGGAAGGGAGGGCAAGGCAGAATAAAATTACAGCCAGCTACTTTTTAAAAAATGTATGCTACAGGTTGCAATTTCTTCCAACGGGGAGCAAAGTCAGCAACTCGAAAACTCACAACTCGAGTCGCTCAAGTTTCAGAGTAAAGAGGGATCCTCCCTTTTGCCAGGTAGCAACTAAGGAGAAAACCTCGACAGCTTTTTTTCAAATTAAGATTATTGCCATTGTTTTAGTTCTGTTCCTTGCAAGCAGAGGCTGCCCTCCCTCTGCCTCTCCCCACCGCAACCTCGGGGTCTGCAGCCACACCGCCATCCCCAATAATCTCTCTCTTTCCCCACTGGTGCTGCTCAGACCTACCTGTATATACGCCATCTTCCTCGGGTCTCTCACATTAGTCCCCGCACAGGCTGTGCATGGCGTCTGCCCTCAACAATAGAACACAGACGTGCCTTGCTTGCTCAATGAGGACTGTTTGATTGACCATGCCGGCTCCCAGCACCAACTCGTTGCTTTTGCTCCTTTTGCATTGCCTTAGCTGAGGGTTGCATGAGCTGCGTTCCCAGAGGGGCTGGCTGGAAGAACGGGGGGTCACTCTCTACCTCCTTCGCTGGATGCTTCAATTCAGATTTATTTTATATCTATCTCCTTTAACAAGCCACCTTCTAGGCATGGTCAGCAATCTGCATCCCAGCCTTCTGCCACACCCCTCCCGGGGGGGGGGGACTATTGATCCCCCGACCTCTCCAGCCAAGGGGGAGGGGAATGACCTTTACAGGCGACAACCGGGGAAGGGCAAGCGAAGAGAGTGGGCGGCTTCCCTCTCCCTTGCCTGCAGCGTGCAACACGTGCAGCGTTAAACAGCGGAGGAGAGCAGCCGAAAGAGGAATTCTCTGCAAGGATGGTTAATTTTAATACTGTATAATATATATATTGCACTCACCGCTAGGGGGAGCGAGAGAATCGCACGCGCGGCTGGAGCAGCAGGCGCTGAACTGAAACAGCGGGTGTGCCCCAGTTGTTTCTATAAGGCAGCCTTCTCCAGACCAAGACATCTCAACAGGTTGCTATAGGATAGGCTGGTATATAATAAAGTTTTAAATCCCAGAATTTAATCTGAAGCATCATTGAGCCCACCAAGAAATGGATTTCATTATTGAAAGGTGCTAGTGCACAAGAGATTTCTCCTATACTGTAACTTAAGCTCATTAAATCTCCTTCTGCACCCAGCTGTTGCTGAAGGTGGGGTAGAGGACAGCAGTGAAGAAAAGTGTATCCACAGCATTGCTATTTTGGAGTGATATTCAATATGTGTTACTATTAGTATATAAAGCTGGGGATCAGTAGGACTTGTGTGAGCACCTTACCCCATATATGACCGCTTGATCATTTCGATCTGTGGAACATACTCATTCCACGGTTGTCAGAAATCGTTTTCTTCAGTGTGGCAGCTCCTAAACTTTGGAACTCCCTGCCTATTGACATTGTCACCACAGTACTCTTTACTGTGCTTGCTAAAAACATTCTTGTTTAGAAACGGCTACCAATATGTTTTTCAGCACCTGTTTAAAACATTTTTTTGTTTAAGCAAACCTATGTAGATGTATAGATATTGCATGTGTTCTATCTCTATTTAACTACTGTTTATTTTAATCATCTTTCAAATATTTAAATGCCTGGGTGTGTTTTTTCTTACAGGTGTCGGTACAATCAAACAGTAAATAAAATTGTGATAAATAAATAAGATCACGTGTTGCACAATTAAAGTTGATTTGGCGTTTTTGCCTAAGCAACCTCTTCCCCCAATCGACTGGATTTTTTATGATAAGGAAGTTGATGGGGGGTATGGGGGAATGTACCAGAAAGTTGCTTTGAGACAACATCTAAAACCAGTCAGCGACATAATGCTCCGTAAACAGGTCACCTGGAAGTTTTTGCCCTCGTCTGGGGGACAGCCCTTCAGATTACTGGAAGACTGTCAGGTCCATACAAATGTCTTTAATATATCAATATTTATCCCCCTGCATTTCCTTAAAAAGCACTGAAACTTTCCTACCTCTTTACAACAACCCTGTGAGATAGGTTAGGCTGAGAGATTTTGGCTGGCCCAAGGTGACTGGGGCTTTAAACGTGGATTTTATTTATTCTCTCCTGTGGAGTTACATGCCCATCATGGGCGGGGCCAGGGGCACATGCAAATTTCCATTTTGCACAGGAGCTAGTCCATGGGTAGGCAAACTTAGGCCCGGGGGCCAGATCCAGCCCAATCACCTCCTAATTTTAGTTTTGGTTTTGGGCAGAATTTAGGCCACAACTTTATTGATTACAGAAAAGTGAGTGGTTGCATAGGCTCTGGTTCGACTAGCTGCAGGTAGCACTGACCCAGAGCTCTATCATAGGTCAGCCAAGGGTGAACACCTGAGGCAGGTGAAAAGCCTGGGAACAGACTCTGTTCACTCCCCCAGATGCTCCCCTGGACTCAGGCATGGGCACAACCCCCTTTCAGGGGTTGACCAAACCAAGTTGAGTCCCTGGATTCCTTTAACGGAATACCCTTCACATAGGGTTGGCAAGACCTTTCTCCCATCCATATCACATGAACCAGTACCTATCCGCAACCTTACAAGTTGTGACGATTTGCTACGCGGCAGGCGAAACCCAAATGGCAACAGCCAATCAGCCAAGTGGGGAAAATTCCTGCTGTGTCCCTGTCCCAATGACAGATGACACACAAAGGCATAGCAAGGTCAATTGCAAAATACCCTAAATATAGGGAGAGGTAGGCAGGTGCTCCGTTTGCCCGAGCCAAAAGAGAACCTCTGGGTCACGTGCAAGGGATTAAATAGGTCCCTCGAACTGTTCAGACTGCACCCCATTGGCCAGATTACACCCAGCAAAGAGGAACCCACCAATCAGGCATTGTGGCTATCCAATAGACCCACCTACAACCAGGAGGTCAGTCTCCAGGTCTCACCACAACACATGCCCTCTTTTAGGGAGGACACGATTTATCGGGGCTGGCGGAGGCAACTACCATTCCCTGTGGACTCATGCCCCAGGTCTGAGGCTCCCCACCGGTGCTTTAGAGCAGAGGTTCCCAAGCTTTTTCAACCACTACCCCCTTGGTGCACCCCCAGTGTCCCCTAACTTATTAAAAAAAAATATTCAGAATAATGGTTTGAATGGCCCACTAAGAAAGGTAATCACACACAAAAATTCAAAACTGCAACAATTACCGTATTTTTCCATGTATAAGACTAGGATTTTTCACTAAAAAATAATGTCAAAAATTAGGAGGTGTCTTATACTCTGGACCATCTCCCCCCCATTTTCTTAAATCGAGTCCCCCATCTTATACATGGGGGCGTCTTATAGACGGAAAAATGTGGTAATTACACATTCGTTCAACAACCAGTTAAAACTATTAAGTTTAATTCAAGAGAACTGATGAACTTGACAGAGATACCAGCTTTTCAAAGTATGAGAGACATACTTGCCTTTTGGCACCCCCAGATAATCTCCCTTGCCTTTTGGCACCCCCAGATAATCCCATCACCCCCAGGGGGCAGTCCTACCCACTTTGAGAACCACTGCTCTGGAGCGAAGCAGATGGGACACAGAGAGGTGCTATTAGCTCCATGGGTGGGGGGACCCTGCTCTAGGCCTCCCTTATCCCTCTTTTACCACCCTTTAACTTTCTCAACTTGTCTATGACAACAGTGTCATAACTATATGGGATAGCTCAGTTGGTAGAGCATGAGACTTTTAATCTCAGGGTCGTGGGTTCAAGCCCCACCTTAAGCAAAATATTCCTGCATTGCAGGGGGTTGGACTAGATGGCCCCTGTGGTCCCTTCCAACTCAACAATTCTATGATAGCAAATGTAAATGAACCATGAAAAAGACTCAATGAATTGAATATGGGGAAGCTATATGTACTTTTGTTTGTTTGTTTTGTAACACAAGAAAATCCTCAATAAAAAACTAAATAAAAAACCAAAACTATAAACTGAAAGAATGATAGGCAGAACAATCCTACACCCACTTACCCAGTAGTAAGCCCCATTGAACTCAGTGGGACTTATTTCTGAGTAGACAGGATGGCCCTGTAGTTGGTAAATGCCCTTCATATATTGCTGGACTCCCAACTTCCATCATAGGCAGCACAGCAAATGGTCAGGGTGTTGGAGTCCAGCAATATCCCGTGGGCCGCAGGCTCCCCTCCCCTACCATGGTACTTGGCCCACTTCCGCAGCCAGGTTCCTTAAAGCAGGAAAAAGTGTGTGCAGACTAATTAAAACAATATTCATTGCTTCTGTAATTTATAGTGGTACCTTGGTTTGCATACGTCTTGGTTTGCATATGTTTTGGATTACAAACACGTCAAACGCGGAAGTGCGTGTCCCAGTTTGCAACCTTTCTTTTGGATTACAACCCTTTTTTATTATTATGAACAATTTTGGGGGGGGGGGCATTGGCAAAAGCGTGTCTTGGGTTACAACCTGTTTTAGTTTACAAACAGACCTCTGGAACGGATTATGGTTGTAAACCAAGGTACCACTGTATTTAATTACTTAAAACATTTCTACATGGTCTCTCCCCCCCCCCATCTGAGCAGCTCTCCAAAGCTGTTTGCATAGGATGTCAACAGACAGCAGCAACAACGCCATCAAACGACAACTCAGTACATTTATTAAAAGGATCCGATTAGTATGACACCGAGACCTTGCTAGGCCAGAGAAGCACAGCCTCAGTCGCGATCCTATGCAGATCTAACTCAGTAGTAAGTCCTAAGCATTTTGGTATGGCTTCCTTCAGGGAAACAGGCTGTTGAGAATCTGACTGTGGGAAACCTTTGGAGATGGCATGGTGCCAAGTCAGAGTGCTGGTCCATCTAGGTTGGCATTGCCTCTAATGATTGGCAGCAGCTGTCCAGCATTTTAGACTAGAGTCCTTCTCAGATCTACCTGGATGTGCCAGGTGTTGAATGTGGGACCTTATGAATTCAAAGCCAGTGTGATATCAATGCCAGTAGTTTTCAGAGATTGCCTCTAGCAACACAAACCCAGGAAAAGGGTTTAATCTGAGTCAGGAGACCACAAGCTTCAGCCACACAAATATTGCCTCTGCCAGGCAGATATTTTTAGGAAGAAAAGAGCCCAACGGCTTGGGGATTATGACTAACTATCAAGAGTGACAATACAAAGACAGACAACGGAATGACAGCATTTTGAAGCTGCCTTATACTGGTCCAATTTAGCTCAGTAGTGTCTGCACTGACTGGCAGTGGCTCTCCAGGATTTCTGGGAGAGGTTTCTCTCCCAGCCCTACCTGGCAATGCTGAGGATTGAACTGAGACCTTCTGCATGCAAAGCAGATGCTCCACCACTGAGCTACTGCCCTGACTCCCGATGCTTGTCTCCCTCCCTGCCAAAACACCCCTTATACCCTTTTGCATTCTGGAAACAACTCTATGCAATCCCAGATAAGAGCAAATACTCACAATTCCAGCTCTCTCAAACACAGAAGACATTTAGATATATCCGTCCCAGAAACGCAGGCAGAAAAGAATCTGGAGACAGGAAATAAGCATGCTGTTCAGGCTTTGCCAAATGCATACTGTATAACTGAGCATGCTCGCACCTTGTCTTTTTGCTCATACACGAGGAGGCAAGTGCCAACAGCAGCTCAACAGCCCCGCCAGGGCTGCTGCCTCCTCCAGCCCCCACCCCAATGTCAGGATGGAGGAAAGTAGAGGCCTTCCTGTAAGGAGCACAGGTCTGAGAGACAATGAAACTCATGGAAGTTTGAGGCTGCCTTTCTGTTTGGGCCGGCCGGCCCTTCAGTTAGGGGAAGGGCTGTAGCTTACTGCTAGGATATCTGGTTTGCATGCAGAAGGCCCCAGGTGAAATCCTTGGTATCTCCAGGTAGGGCTGGTGACATCCTGGTTAGCCATTGCCAGTCAGACAACACTGAGCTAGATGGATCAATGGTCTGACTCTGAATGATGCCTCTTTCCTTATTTCCCTCTTGTTTGCATACCCTGCCAGTGTCCCGTTTTAAGCGGGACATCCTGGATCACAGAAGCCAATCCCAGTTTCTGTTTGGATCCCGGAATGTCCCGTTTTTTAGCCTGGTGTTCTGGTGCGACCATGCTGACAATCACCAGAGTGCCAGACTGGAAGGCACGCCCCTCCTGACGTTCCCAATTTTAGGGACAAAAATGTTGGAAGGTATGTTGTTGTACCTTCTCCTAGATGAGCTACCTTCCCAGGTGGATGAGGCCCATATTGCTAATTTCTCATTTCTTTCTTCCAGCGTGAGATGGAATCACCAGTTTCTCTTAGGTCAGGGCCAGGGAGAACCTTTTCCAGCTCAAGGGCCACATTCCCTTGTGGGTAACCTTCCGAGGGCCACATGCCATTCGTGGACACGGTGAGGAGCAAAAGTGGGTTGAGCAATGCATATTTTATGTTTGTACAGCAGGTGAGTTTTAACAAACCCTCCCACAGCTCCCTCTAGCCTCCATCCAGACAAGAAGGAAGCATGATCAGCACTCAGGGGCACCTTCCAGCCAGGCAAAGCAGAGCCAGAGAGGGGTGTGGCCTCGCAAAAGATCTGAAGGCCATATAGAGCAGCCTGGAGGGCCTAGTTGAACATGCACCTCATCCACTTGCTCCCAACGAGCTAACCTCCATGCTGCACCTGCTTCCTGCCCATAACACCTCCCTTTCTTCCCAATATTACTCAAGACCAGGGGTCAGCAAACTTTTTCAACAGGGGGCCAGTCCACTGTCCCTCAGACCTTGTGGGGGACCGGACTATATTTTGAAGAAAAAAAAATGAATGAATTCCTATGCCCCACAAATAACCCAGATGCATTTTAATTAAAAGAACACATTCTACTCATGTAAAAACACCAGGCAGGCCCCACAAATAACCCAGAGATGCATTTTAAATAAAAGGACACATTCTACTCATGTAAAAACATGCTGATTCCTGGACCATCCGTGGGCCGGATTTAGAAGGCGATTGGGCCGCATCCGGCCCCCGGGCCTTAGTTTGGTTACCCCTGCTCAAGACCTATCTGCATGTATCTGCCATCTTCTTCAGGCTTCATCTTTGCCTCTAGCATATCCAGATCCTGATGTCTCTCTCTTCCCTCAACAGCCAACAAAGACATGATTTGTTTGTTCAATAAGGATAATCATCCCTCCTCTCTCTCTCTCACGAAATGGGCAGCCACCTGCAGTGGATTTTGCTTTGGGGGCCGCTCTCTTGTTCCCCGTCGCCTGCTATTCCAGGTTGCAAGGCTCTCTCCTCCGGGAGGGGTGGGTTTCCCCTTGCCCCCAGTCACTGCATGAATCCACAGACACCCACAGGCACCTCAAGTACTTTTTTTTTTTTGGAAACTTGGATTCCTTTCTCTCTGTGCATCTTTCTTTTTTCTTTTTTTTAAAGGAAAACTTGGTTTAAAACCCCAAGGATGTATCAGGAGGAAGCATCTCCTGGAAACAGAAGCACTCCATCTGTCTGTTGGCAGATGGAGGAGTTGCCAAATAGCAACACGTGGGAGGGTCAACGCAGAGAGGGAAAGGGAGTTTGAAGGGACGTTTCGGCAACCAAACAGGAAATCTTGGCTCCCTGGCAAACTGTCATGGATACAACAGATTGAGAACGATTGGGGTGTTAAAACTATGCAGAGAGGTAACCAATGTGAAATCTACATACAGTTTGATCCAGCCCAACTCATTTAAGTACTGGATTTGTGATATGACAGCAGCAGAAGCCAAATCTGCTTGATACTTTGAGCCCATCCAGATGCCTTTCTTACTGTGCATTTTGTGTTCGTGAAAGCAGGTACTGTATATGCAATCCCACACTTTCGATCATCTTTTTTAGGGTAGGCATGGTGCTTTGTTTGCCAATCAGTGTGTGCCCTGTAACTTCCTGGTATAACTTTTTACATCACAACTGTTTGTAAAATTTGTTTCATAAAATTCACACACCACTTGATTGTCAAAGGCCTCAAAGTGGCTTACAAAAAGAACACACCAATAAAACGGTTGGTAAAAAACCAAAACAACTATTTAAAACATTCAAAAGAATAAAACCAGCAATAAATGAAAAGCACACCAGCATTCTAGATATCTGGGTAAGTTTGTCCGAACAAAAATGTTTTTAGCAGGAGCCAAAAAGAGTGTAGTGAAGGCGCCTGAACATATATGGTAAACAGTAAGGCGATCTAACAGGTAAACTGGTCCCAAGTTGTTAGGACTTTATATACTAATAATAACACCTTGAGCCTGGACCAGAATAAAATTGGCAGCCAGTTCAGATTTCTGAGCACATATGTCATGTACTGACAACCGACCATGAGGATCATCTAGTCCAATCCCCTGCAATGCAGGCATCGTTTTCCCCCAACGTGGGGCTTGAACCCACGACCCTGAGATTAAGAGTCTCTTGCTCTATGACTGAGCTATCCCACATACATTCTGCACCAACTCCAGCTTCCAGATCTGGTGCAAGAGAAGCCCCACATAGAGCATATAAACTATTCCAGTTTGTTTTGTCCCACACTATAGTGAAAAAATGCATTGCATTGCAGAACAACTAATAAAGCACAGTGATGTGTTGGCTATCCAGAACAATGTGTGGATGGTCCACCACGAATTCATTATTGCTACATCAGTGGCACGTTCCAGAATATACTGTTTGCTTGTTTTTAAGAAGAAACAAGTCTGGAGGGACCTGTAGTAACCTCTGACCTGGAAACTCTTCCTTTTCCAAACCAAGACTGCAGTTGTTACTCATATTGCACTAATGAACATGTTCTGGATATGACTTACACCCTTGGGGTTGGTCTGGAGCAGGCAGCCCCAAACTGTGGCCCTCCAGATGTTTTGGCCTACAACTCCCATGATCCCTAGCTAACAGGACCAGTGGTCAGGGATGATGGGAATTGTAGTCAAAAAATCTGGCGGGCCGAAGTTTGGGGATGCCTAGTCTGGAGGCAGCAGCTGATGCAGAACACAGCAGCTACGTTGCTTACAGGGACAAACAGCCGTGACTTCCCCCCAAAGAATTCTGGGAACTCTCAGCACCCTTAACAAACGTCAACTCCCACAATCCTTTGGGGGGAGAGACCTTTTAAAGTGGTATCACAGCACTGTAAATGTTTGGTGTGACTGTGGCCTTAGTCACAAGGGACGCAGGGCTGGTGGGCTGGTCTCAGGCCTTCTGCCCCACCCTTGTGTTCGACCTCTCCTCAGCACCTTTCATCTTTGCCTTTGTTTGCCAAGCAGAAAGGGAAACTTTTTTCTCATGGGTATTCACAAACTTTGAATTTTCAAAACTATTTGTATGTGTGTATGCGCGCACCTGGTTTTGTTTTGTTTTAAATAAGCTGTTAGTTGACACTATTGCTTAGAGAAGGGTAGGATTTTCCACTAGTTCCCCCTCTTTCTTGTGGACTAGAAGAGTGCTTTTAAAGGAGCCAGTGCAGCACCTCTGGAGGCCGGATTGCAGAAGGGTGACATCTAGAGGAAAAAATACTGAGCTGCACAGAGCTGAATTTTCCCAAATCCCACTTTATATTGAATGGAGGTAGTGAACCACCAGGTCTGGTTCCAGGTTTAAGGGAGCTGTGGGCAACGTGCCATCTAGTGGGCCCCTCCCTCCTCTTTCAGTGGGCTCTGGAGGGCATAGGTGGTTGTGGCAGCCGTGCTCCAAGCAACGGCTGGGTCTGTTGCCACCCTTCCTCAGAAGGGATGAGTGAACCTGCCAGGTTCAGTTTCTCTCAGTGTCTCTTTTTTCTAGCCTTCAGTTCAGCCTCCACATTTCTGCAGCAATTTGGGGTTTGTTTGCTTTAGATCCTCGTGAAAATTCACCAGTGTTTTATGGCAGACTTCTCCCAATAAGCACACTTTTCATGCAGTTTTGACTAGTAATACACATCTTTGCAAGCCATTTCCCCTAACAGAAGGCACTTTAGTATATGATTTTCACCAGTGTTATGCATAAAGGTAAAGGGGCCCCTGACCATCAGGTCCAGTCATGTCCAACTCTGGGGTTGTGGCGCTCATCTCGCTCTATAGGCCAAGGGAGCCGGCGTTTGTCCACAGACAGCTTCTGGGTCATGTGGCCAGCATGACAAAAGCTGCTTCTGGCAAACCAGAGCAGCGCACGGAAATGCCGTTTACCTTCCCGCCAGAGCGGTCCCTATTTATCTACTTGCACTTTGATGTACTTTCGAACTGCTAGGTGGGCAGGAGCTGGGACCGAGCAACGGGAGCTCACCCCATTGCAGGGATTCAAACCGCCGACCTTCTGATCAGCAAGCCCTAGACTCTGTGGTTTAACCCACAGCGCCACCTGGGTCCCGTAGTGTTATGCATACATTTCCTTAATATATTATTACACGCCACCGCAATCTCTAAGCAGTGAGAGGCTCCAAGCTCTTTGCCCATGGTTTGGTTTCCTTGGAATGAAGGTCAGCATAGTCTGTGGTGTCTTTAGGATAGATGGTTTTATCTACACAGCCTGAGCATAGGATGGAGTGGGGATCCAAAGAGTCTAACATCATATTCTAGAGGACTACAGTACACCTCCGATGAACCCCAGGCAGCATGGCCAGTGGTTTCGGATGGTGTGCCTTGTAGTTCAGCAACACCTGGAAGGTTCACCTTCCTTGACAGTTGTCATCCCCTCAGTTCCTGACATTCAGACTAAAGTGCTTATACTTAAGCAGCCAAACCAACACCAGCAGGGCCCATGCGTCTCATTTTGCCATGAGGCAAAATGGGGAGTGGTGCCCCACCCTGCCCTGTTGCTGGCAAGATCTTTCTACCTCAGGTGGCTGCCTCATTTTGCCTCATGGTTGGGCCAGGCCTTAACACCACCCAAGCACTCATATATTATTATCATCATTATTACATTTTGTTATGTACTCAGCTGAATCCTAGAACAATAGGATCCAAAATACAGCAGTCTGATTGGTTCGCAGGAGCCACGCAATCCAGCTCCAGGTGGAAGTGAATCAGTAACCTGATTGGCCTGCAGGAGCAGCCAATCAGGCTGCTGGCAGAAGTGAATCCACAACCTGATTGGCCTGCAGGAGCAGCCAATCAGGCTGCTGGCAGAAGTGAATCCACAACCTGATTGGCCTACAGGTGCAGCCCTGAAGTAGCCAATCACGCAAGGCCCATTGTGTAAATAATTTATATAAGCAGACATTTTGGGAAAAGAGCCATACTTCTCTTCTTCTCCTTTGCTACTATAAGCTGAATAAAGAGCATGAAATTCACTCTCGACTCCGAGTACCTTATATACCAGTATTTCTTCCAGGGAGCTCAAGGTGGTGTACATGGTTCATCCTCACAACAACCCTGTGAGATAGATTAGGCCAAGAGATGGCGACTGGCCCACAGTCACCCAGTGAGCTTCATGGCTGAGCGGGGATTTTAACCCTGGTCTCCCAGGACACAGTCTAACACTCTAACCTTTATGCCACATTGTTCCAGCAGCTCTTTCTGCCCAGCACTGGGTTTTTTGAGCTGGAGCTGCTGGAACCATATTCCAGCCTCAGCTGACCCCTATCAACTCCTTTTCCTCCAAAGGTCTCCTTGAGAGGAGGGTCTCATTTCCCAGGACCCCTTTAATCCCAAATAGTCCTTGCTAGTGGTCAGGTACTTCTCTGGATTTCCATCTGGATTTACCATTGGGCTTGGGACCTGTTTGGCCTCAATGTCACTCTGGGTACAGGTCACCCCTCCTTGGCATCGCTGCAGGATCGCGACTCCTCACCCCCTATATGAAGCCTGATCCAGGGCTTGGTGTAAGGTTGGGGTCTCCAGGTCCTCCTCTGATGAAGAATGCCCTGCCTGTGACACGGCATTGATGGACCATTGGTCTAATGCAGAATTACAGGTGTAATTCTTTCCAACCCATGTTTGCTGCATGCAGTGCTATTTCCAACAACAACAACAAAAAAGAAACTACTACTACTACTACTACTACAGCTATCTTGTGGCATAATTTTATGAAATCAATCATATTGATTCTGGAACGTGTCCAGAAGAGGGCAACCAAAATGGTCAAAGGCCTGGAAACGATGCCTTATGAGGAACGGCTTAGGGAGCTGGGTATGTTTAGCCTGGAGAAGAGAGGGTTAAGGGGTGATATGATAGCCATGTTCAAATATATGAAAGGATGTCATATGGAGGAGGGAGAAATATTGTTTTCTGCTGCTCCAGAGAAGCGGACACGGAGCAATGGATTCAAACTTCAAGAAAGAAGATTCCACCTAAACATTAGGAAGAACTTCCTGACAGTAAGAGCTGTTCGGCAGTGGAATTTGCTACCAAGGTGTGGTGGAGTCTCCTTCTTTGGAGGTCTTTAAGCAGAGGCTTGACAGGCATATGTCAAGAATGCTTTGGTGGTGTTTCCTGCTTGGCAGGGGGTTGGACTGGATGGCCCTTGTGGTCTCTTCCAATTCTATGATTCTATGATTCTATGACATTACCATTATGTTATTCTACCCCATTCTGACCAATAGAAAGGAAGCAAAATGGGGGTGGAGGGGGAGGAAACATAATCAAACATGTATTGTTTGTGGGCTGAAAACAGCAACCACAGACAATACTGATCGCATTCCTGGGTTAGTTTCCATTCTGGGAGTGGGATGACTACATGGACACCATCCGTCTCCACATGATTTCTAATGCATGCATACTCTCTATCCTCCATTGAGACATGCAAGAAGCATGATCAGAGTACATGGACATATTCCAGCCAGGCAAAAACACTTGGCATGCCCAATGGAGCCAGTGAGGGGTTTGGTCTGGAGAGAGATCCAAGAGCCAGAGAGAAAGGCCTAGAAGGCCGCATCCAGCCCTTGACTTGAGGTTCCTTGCTCTTGTTCTAGTACCATACTGATTTTCTTTTCTGCTTCTTGAATTCTGCACGTTAATAAAGCAAATAACAAGTGGCCGCATTCTGTCCCCTTCCTATGTCCTCTTAATGATGTGTTTTAAACCATGACCCAGTTTTACCTCAGAAGCTGCCTCAGCGTTGGTCCAACTTCCGAGATGGATCTTGCTTGTTATCAGGCCATCCGCCACATCCTAATTGGAGGTGCCTTTGTGTGTTTTTGTTTAATCCTCTTTTCTTTCAGCAGCACAGTAAAAAGTATCTTAAATACGGTTTCCAAACCACAGGTGGCCACTTTCCTGCATTCCCTTTCATAAATCGCAGCGATTCGTCTCTTTTTCGTATTGCCATTCCCCACTTACTGTGCTCTTAACTGTTCTCTCAGTGGAGACGAGTTCAAACAATTCATGACTCACACTGAAAATCCAGCACTCGCTTGATAATATAAATATGTGGAGCATCAACCACAGGCAGATCACTGCCTCATGGCAAATACTGTATCCCAAAAAGTAACCCATCTTGTGCACAGATAAAAGCAGGCTGCTACCGTAACTTCCCTAAACAGGGCTGCTTATACAGTAAGCCTCATGTGAGTGCCCAAACCTTTCCCCTTGGACTGATTCAGAAACATGTCAGAAGTTCCACAAATAAACCAAATCATCTTAGGACAGTAAGACACTGAAGCAGCTTCTGAGGTAAAACCGAGTCATGGTTTCAAAGGCCCAGGGGACAAATGCAACGCTCAAGGCCTTTCTCTCCTCAAGACACACAGCTACACAACCGCTCTCCAGCCACACATCTTACTGACCCCGCTTTTCACCCCGCTTTTCACCCACCCCGCTTTTCACCGACCCCGCTTTTCACTCTCCTTCCATATTTTTGCCTGGCTGGAATATGTCCCTCAACTCTGATAACGGACTGAAGGTTTTAAATAACCATATTTTCGTTTTTATGTAGCCGGCAGATGGAAAATCGGAAGTTATTCTTTTGTAACTTTGGTTATTTTTTCTCTTTCTTTCTTTCTTTCTTTCTTTCTTTTTCCTTCCTTCATTTCTAGAAATGAAATGCCAATAAAATAAGTAATGTTTCCAATTCTTTTAAACTGGTGTATATCACCCCTGCGTTCTAACCTAGACTCCCCACTCCGCACCCCGACCCTGTGCTACAAATTAAAATAATATATTGGTTTTATTTGTGGCACTGTTGTTGTTGTTGTTGTCAGTGTTTTAAAGTTGCAGATTGGCATGGGCTTTCTGCCTTACTCCTTGCAGATGGATGCAAGAATGTCTTTGAGTGATTAATGTGTGAGATTGGCTCCTTGACAAGAGCCATGAATTACAAGACCATCTGTCAGGCAGCGAGAGTCATCTCCAAGGAACGCCCCAGGATATTTGATGTGTTCAGCACCAGCCTAGCAAAATGTCTCTGAATCCTATAAACCCCGTTAACCCTAGTAATGGGCGCAGTAGGTGTTCCAGATGTTGTTAAACACAAATTATTGGATGGATTATAGTGTGTGTGTGTGTTTCCAGAATTGGAATGAAATCAACTTTAAAAAAACAAAAAACAAAACAAAACCAAGATTCATTAGGCAGTGGCTAGACAACTATCTCAAGATAAACAGAGGAATGATTCATTTCCTTTATAACAGCTGATCTAATGCTTCATTTATTCAGGAAGTTGAATTTCTAGGTTGCACGCCAGTAAGATCCTCTACAACTGAGCAGAAGGATTCCATTGAAGGCACATAATGCCATGTGGAAAGAGGATTGCCTATTCAAAACAGCCAAGGGGCAGACAGTAAGTAGTACCGGTAATGGTAGTACAGTATTTTATTTATGAATCCTCTTTTACAAACATCTCAAAGGGACTGGCAAACATACCACAGCCAAAAATAGTTTTGGGAACAGTGCGAAAACAATAACTAAAGTTAGTTTTTAAAACAATAAAGAATGGACACGTCCAAAGCACACCTATATGCTAGAATAGAAACTTCTATCAGCCCAATAGAAACTCGCATGTCAATCCTAGAAGCCAACTCCTAAGGGTTGAGGTCCCTTCGCCGCCACCTCAATAAAATAGTTGAGGGGGTGAGGCAGACCCCTCAAAGTTGATGGGCATTGCCACTCAGATGGTGGGTACCATGTCATGTGATTGATTATGCAGGGTGGGGCTTACCTGCCCCCTCAACCAATATTTTATTCAAGTTGGCACCCCTGATAGCAATGCCCTCAGTTCATATTGCTTATTTCCGATATGGGGAACTGGACTACAACTCCTATCATCCCTTGCCATTGGCCATACTTGTTGGGGCTTAGGATCATAGAATTGGTTTGGGCTACTCAGGCCAGCCTGATGTGAGGGAAGGCAGAAGGGAGAGAGTCCAGGCCAACTTCTGATGTTGGCCTGACAATATTTTACAGCATTTGCTCGTTCTAACGTTTTAAATTGTAAACTGCCTTGACAGAGCGGTGGTTATATTACAGTGCATCGTTAAATAAATTATATAAAATCCCAAGTTGCTTCCCTCCTTCCTGCCCCGTCATCCAATTGTCACTGATAAAAATAAAAAAAGGCAAGCCCTTGTTGCCAAAAATGCTGTGTTGCTTGGAGCTGGTGACATCCTTGTACCAGCCCGTTTATATGTTGTGTTGTGCTTCCATCTGGTAACTGTTGAAGGAATGTCTTTGGCTCCAACAAAAATATCCAGTCCAATTTATTCTTGTCGAGACAATTAGTCATAACAAACAATACGCCTGTCACTCTAAGCTTCTGATAAAATAGATGCATCAAGGGGGGAGATTGTTTTTGTATAAATATATGAGAACAAAATGAAGGTGCTTTGATTACCATTATTACATGCATAAGGAATCCACACACCCTTTTAATATTTGGAACTATGGGAATTAAAAGCATTTTTATGTTGACTTCAGACCCAAGGCCCATTAACTCAATAGCTCTACTTTATCTATGGCCACATGCATTCCCCCAAAGAATCTTGGGAACTGTAGCTAAGGATGCTGAGAGTTGCTAGCAGATCCCTATTCCAGTGGAGGCTGGTCTGTTAGGGAAAATTGGGCACTGTACCAAGCTCAGTCTACTCTCAGCCAACTACCTGCCTCCTTTCTTACTTGGCAACTAGTCTAGGGAGCACGTGATATACCGGTATTTTTGCAAAGGTGTCATGGCCCTCTGTCCAGATTCCCTTAGGTGCCTGGCAACACACCTACCTCTGATACCCAAAGTTGGTTGGTGGGAGCAAAAAAGAATTCCTTCAGTAGCACCTTAAAGACCAACTAAATTTTTATTTTGGTATGAGCTTTCGTGTGCATGCACACTTCTTCAGATACACTTATTTGGTTTATGTGCACATATTTATACTTAAAGTCTTCAATGGAGGGAGTTCAGAGCATTACATCTCAAGAGGGGCTTATTCCTCGGCCCAGTATACCTGAAGGAGTGTCTCCACCCCCATTGTTCAGCCCGGACACAGAGTTCCAGCGCCAAGGGTCTTCTGGCGGTGCCCTCACTGCGAGAAGCAAAGCTACAGGGAACCAGGCAGAGGGCCTTCTCAGTAGGGGCGCCCGTCCTGTGGAATGTCCTCCCATCAGAGGTCAAGGAGATAAACAACTACCTGACATTTAGAAAACATCTGAAGGCAGCCCTGTTTAGGGAAGTTTTTAATCTGTGACATATTATTGTATTTTATTGTATTTTAATCTTTGCTGGAAGCTGCCCAGTGGCTGGGGAGACCCGGCTGGATGTATCTTCAGATACACAGATACCACAGATTGGTTGGTGGGAAACATCCACCAGAGAAACTGTTTTGAGCAGAGAATAAGAAAAAAACAGTGAGGCACAATCTGCTGTGTGCTTCTTCTTCTTCTTCTTCTTCTTCTTCTTCTTCTTCTTCTTCTTCTTCTTCTTCTTCTTCTTCTTCTTCTTCTTCTTCTTCTTCTTCTTCTTCTTCTTCTTCTTCAGCGTTCTTGAAGTGATTAGACTTTCATGCCACTCCTGTTCAACAGCCCTCTCTGGGAAAACTTCCTGTTGGAGCACGTTCACCATTGTGTGCAAGTCATCTTTTGGCACGCAAAGAAGCAAGCCCAGGAGGCTTCAAACAGCTGTTTATTGTTAGTGGCAAGATTCAAATACGATCAGCTTTTTATTGGAAAAAAGTGAGCACATTATTATTATTATTATTATTATTATTATTATTATTAGCAACTTCATAAACAATTAAAAAATCATGACATTAAAAAAAAACTTCTTAACACCACTTCTCGCTCCTCCAAATTTTAAACAATTAAATAATACTCAAAGTGCTTTTGCATCTTCCAATAAGCATCAAAACACACTTGGTCTGATAGATAACTAATAGCCATTATCGTACCACAATTGTCAGTTGTAAAGTTAAGGTTTAGTTTGCATTATTTGGCAACAAGATGCAAAACCTGGAAGAGGAATGGTTTCTTCTGGGGGGGGACGGGGGGCTTAAAGCAAGTTCTCAACTATTTCACTACGTGAATGGGGAGAGGGTATCAGGTCCATGTCTCCCACCTTTTGGAGTTGCCTACCGAAGATTATGATTTTGGGAAACGTCACTACAGTCAGATTGCTCCTTCTACACAAGTCTAGAGGTATAGGAACACTTCTGGAGTCCAGACTGAGTGATTCTATGAATGAGAAAATTATAACCAACACCAGCCATGCCTGCAAGATGTACTTATAATACTGCAAATATGAAATCACTTTTGGAAATCAGTATGCAGTGGAAGACAGGAGTGCCTGGCGTGCTCTGGTCCATGAAGTCACGAAGAGTCGGACACGACTAAACAACAAATGCAAAAGTTACTAGTGCCTACTGGTATGTTAATCATCTGTGGCACAAAGTGGACTGGGCAACTAACCTTTGCAAATGTTTCCATACGTGGTCACCTGGAGGCAATCACTGCTCACCACAGGAGACTAAGGAAGTGACTGCTTTGCAAGACTATCTTATAAAGGAATTCTATGCATGTTTCACTCAGATGTCCCACTGTGTTCAGTGTACAGTTAAATGCATTTGTATCCCTCAATGGTTGAGAAACAAGAGCCTAGGCTTAGATTCTAGTGCTTCCAAAATACGGTGTGCAGGGTGGAGGGGTAAAAAGAGAAGAAAGAAGTCACACAGCAGTGTCCAAAATGATGTGCTTCTTTGCGTGGCTCTTCAATTTAGTCTCTTATTAGACTACGAGACTATTTGACAAACAAGCCCTCCATCCTGCAGCTTTCTCAACCAACCCATAACAACTCCTAATGATTAATTTCTGCAGAGATGGAGAGATGACTCACACTGAACGGCTGGAGAGTAAGGCATGCAAAAACAACAGCGGAAAAATGAATGTGTGCAAGGTACACACACACACACACACACACAGAGAGAGAGGTTTTGGTGTGTGGTCAAGCACATCTTAAAATGATCACTCTGCTCCAACATAACAAGCATCTCCTTCGGATAATTAAATCCAAGTATTCACATTCAGGCTCCCTCCGCCTGGGCACTGGTCTCCTGAAACCCTTCTTTACATTAGTCCAAGCTTTTTCAGCCCAGGGGCCGCATATCCTTCTGGGCGGCCTTCCAGTGGCCGCATGCAAGTGATGGGTGGGGCCAGAGGCAAAAGTGGGTGGGGCAATGAAAACAAATTCCACCTTTGAGCAACAGGCCAGTTTCTATGCACACACCTCTCTAACCTCCATCAACAGAATCACGGAAAGGTCGGGTTGGAAGGGACCCCAAGGGTCATCTAGTCCAACCCCCTGCAATGCAGGGACCACAGCTCACCAAGCTAACACAACTGAGAGGCAGAATCAGAATTGAAGGACAAATTCCAAATCACTCAAGAAGGGCGTAAAGCAAGGCTCCTTGAGGCCTGTGGCTGGGGGAGCAGAGTGAGACCCAAGGCCAGAGAGAGAGGCCTGGGGTGGGGAGTGCATTTGCCCCCTAGGCCTGAGGCTCCCCACCCCACCTTAAATGAGCATTGCATCCTCATATACACCCAAGTTGGACATGTTGGAGCAAAGCCATTTCCTTACACCAGCAAAACAAAACAACCGTCTCTGCACCAACAGCAAAATTCAATTATAAAGTGCCAAGAATATCATAGAATCATAGAGTTGGAAGGGACCACGAGGTCATCTAGTTCAACCCCCTGCAATGCAGGAATATTTTTTTTTTGTCTAATGTGGGGCTTCAACCCACAACCCTGAGATTAAGAGTCTCATATTCTACAGTCAGCTTTCCTGCCGCAACACTTGTCTCAAAGCAGGAAGGGGGTTTGTCAGGCCTTCCCATTAAGACAGTCCCAGTAAGGAGGTCCTGCCCCCGGTATCAGCCAATTGAATATTGTTAATGGCTTAGGAACTCATTTGCCACATGCTCAACGCCCCTTCCCCCCCCCAAATGCCTTCATTTATACCTCCTTCCCAGTCCCTTCTCCAACCTCCACAAACATTTGATTTATATTTTCCTGGCTACTACTGCTCCAACTATGTCTTCCAACACATTTCCTTTCCATCTCCCTTCATTTCCAAAGCCAACTGCACTTCCCCACCCACCCCACTAATGGCACATTTCTTGATGCAGCCTGTTAACAGTGATGGCAGCATTCTTGCTGTTGCAACCTTCCATTCTATGCAAAGGCTCGTTGGACATCAGGAGTATGGAACCTCGGAACCTCAAATGTGATCCTCCAGGCCGTTCTATATGACCCTTAGGCACTCCAGAACCCATGCACTCTCCCCCAGACAGCATATCTCACCAGCCCAGATCTACATGCTCCTCAATGTGCACCCTTGAACTCTAATAATACCTCTTGTTTGCCTAGAAGGCTGGAGAGAGGTGTGTGTGTGTGTAGAAACAGAAGTTGTTCGCTTGGCTGGAATGCAACCTATTACAGTACAACAAAGCCTCATTCATCACTTTGCCCATTCAGGGCCTTTGGCTCCACCCACCATTGACATGCAGCCCCTAGAAGGTTGCCCACAAAGGAATGTGGCCCTCAGTCTGGAAAAGGCTCCCCCAAATGCCGACACGCCTAAGGAAAACTAATTATTAGCAATTAGCAAACAGTGGATGCAAAGCATCTACACCAGGCATCCCCAAACTGCGGCCCTCCAGATGTTTTGGCCTACAACTCCCATGATCCCTAGCTAACAGGACCAGTGGTCAGGGATGATGGGAACTGTAGTCCAAAACATATGGAGGGTCAAAGTTTGGGGATTCCTGAGCTACACCTCCAAAATAAAATAAAATAACATTACATGTAAACCGGTCAAGAGAGCTGCTGAGTAACACTGTCAAAACTGGCATTACAAAGGCACGAGACGCAAAGCCTCGTTCTGCAACCGCACATGGGAAACAGAAAGTGAGGCGCCATTCCACCGGGCCTCCAAAATCAGAGAAGGCCCATGTAGCCCAGTGTTTCCCGAACTTTTGTCTCCAGCTGTTTTTGGACATCTCCCACCATCCCTAGCTAGTAGGACCAGTGGTCAGGGATAATGGGAATTGTAGTCCAAAAACAGCTGGAATCAGCGATAGCCCATCTCAGGTGGCAGGGGGATAAAACCAACCCAGTGTCAGGTTGACCACTGAAAGCAAACTGACTTCTGTGCTGATATAGACCAGTTTGCCAGCTATGATTGATCACATTATTTGCTACCATGGCAATATCCCTGTACCTATATTTATGTGGACAATGTTCCATGTGAAGCAGCTGGGGTCAGCACAAACACCTGGCACCTTCGGGGAGATGCCAGAGCCCTTACAGAGACCCCCTTCGGTTTTATTTCCTTTTTGTGGCTAGGTACTGCAAGCAGTTCCGAGCGGAAGGGTCTGCTCCCGCCGCACACAATGGCCCCGATCCTATGTACATTCATTTGCTCAGGAGGAAATCGTACTAAGTGGGACTTGCTTCTCAAGAGCCAAGAACATAGCATGACGTCCTCAAGTCTTTGGTATGCTTTGCTTTTGTACACTAAGGGGTTAAAAAGCCAAGCTCCTGTTGATTTTAATCTGGGAAGACTTTGCCTGGCCCAGCACCAAGAGATTCACTGGAACAGTCAACAGACAAAGTTTGTTGTCAGAAGCAACAAGAGGGTTTAGAAACTCCCCCCTGAGCTGGATTCTTTTAAATCACACACCGGAGAGTAGCTTTCAACAAGGCAGCTGGTTAAAGCAAAATACTGATTTAGGTTTGACAGTACCTCTTAAGGTAAATGTTCTGGATCTGCCTTTATAAAGGCAGCTTATTGAAAATCTGGGTACCTGTTTCTTTTACCCAATTCTTTGCTTATTATTGCTCAGGTGCTTCAGAGAAAAAAATGCTTAAGACAGCCTACACACACTGCAAGAATAAAAACAAGAGGCCTTCATGAAAATAGAGTGCTAATATTTTTGGTCTCTGAACGCATATTTGTATTTAAGTCCCCAAGATGAAACTTCCCTTCGGATGGCAGCTAGATCTCTCGTGCCCTCTTGGGGAAATGTCACCATTTCACATCCCATCACCAACATCTCCTTGACCACCATCCCATCTTTGGTGTTCATTGTTGACCCACATTATGTGAGACGTTAGGAAAATTGTTCAGGTCCTCAGGCTCAATGCCAAATCACACAACAGAGGACACCCAATTTTGTTTCCAACTGGGCAGGGGGGGGGAATGTGACCGTGGGTCACATGAGCCGTTCAGATAAGTGCAGGCCGTGAGCTTGCATACCCCACCACTTGAAATAGTTTGAGTGCGGTGGCATGTAAAAATCCTCACCCACACTAGAGATAAAGGGCTCTTGTAGCTATAAGCACATTCCGAGTCAAGGCCAAGAGAGGTTCTGGATATTGTACACAACTCTGGCTTTGTGGGCTGTGTATAAACTATACCTTTAAAGCACATTTGAAGCACATGCGCTCCCTTCAAAAGAATTATGAGCACTTCACACGGTTACAATTCCCAGCAATGCTTAACAAACGCTTAACAGAGCCCAGAATTCTTTGAGGACAAGTGCTTTCAAGATATAGTGCACACACAGCCAGATTCTTCCACAGTAATGCCTTAGAGAAGGGATAAACCACCTGTGGTTTTCTAGCTGTTCCTGGAGTCCAGGAACATGCCCATGCTCCCTGACCAATGGGCATGCTGGCTGAGGCTGATGGGAGTTGTAGTTCAGTGATCTCAGGGGGCACGGGTTCCCCATACCTGTCTGAAAGGGAAGCTCCCCAAAGGAGCTGCTGCAAGATACTTCCATACACAGGTTCCCTCTTCAAGCACAACATATATCCCAACTTGCTGGTACCAATGTCCAAAAGCTGAACCCACCTCACCACAACAGCTTGTAATAAGAAATGTTGGGTGAAGAAGGATTACAAGTGGTTATTAGGGTGAAATTCTGCACCTTTATACATCCTTCCAGAGGAAATAGACCAGACTCAATTCCCAAAAAAATCAGAGTTACGGAAAACTTCAGTCATATTATGAGCACAACTCATTTCAATTCCCTGAGCAAAACTCGGTTGGAGACAAACCTGTGTTTACTCTCAGGATGCAACCGGCACAGTATTTCCCTAAAATTGCCCCACTACTTGATTAGCGATATCAGAACTATTCTATTTAATTTGAAGCCCATAAAATAACCCAGCGGTAGTGCCGACCTGTGTATTTAAGGGCAACTTTCACACTCATTTTTTATGTCGTTTTTTAAAACAGCACCCACATTCTATGTTGTCATTGTGGACCGTTTGCTCCCAAATGCACTGGCATGCATTAAGATATCAGAGGTACCGTAATCGCTTTCAGGAGACCATGTGCTCTGCATCTGGTAAGTGGTGCATTCGAAAGACAGCAAAAACCATGTGAAAAACATATGAGTAGGACAGACCCATTGTGATGGCTTAACCACATTCCAAATGAAATTACCTCTGGGCCAAACTACACATTACATCAAACGCATAATTACAGTAAACATGTGTTTTATATATTTAAAAATAGCAACTGTCTGGAGAGGATCAGGATTGTAAGGGGGAGGGACTTCATAAATTCTGACAAAACTCTCCTACCCAAAAGTTGTTATTGACTATGGAACAGAGGCTACTGTTGATGTTAATAGTACTAAGAAGACACAGAAAACGTCTTCGCTGAAGCTTCAGAAGGCACAACTAGACCCTAAAGGATGGAAATGGCAGATTTCAGCTAAGCTGCCACACTAATTGTAAGAGCTGCTGGGCCATTAGGGAGATACTGGATATCTTCTTTGCTGGTGTTTAAGCAGAAGGCTGGTGGTGATTTCTCTGTAGATACTTAATCTCACACTTCAAATCGTGCTTTGAGCAGGGGTTGGACTAGAGGACCTCTACAACCCCTTCCAACTCTGCAATTAATATTATGGCCACAGATTAAGCAAAGGCACGCACAGCCCGAATGGTGCTCCCTTAAACTGAGAGTCCTCTGCTCCAACCTCAGGCAGGATGTTTTCTCCTGTATCTGTGGCCACTGTACATCCTGATCATCTTGGGTGCCTGCTTCCAAGTGTTCAAGAGCTGGCCGGCCACCTTGTCCAAGGTAGGGCCATCAAAGTCGGCCAGCAGGTTGACTGGAGCAGCTTCCTTGAGGATTTTGGGCAGGCTCAGGGCTTCAGGGAGGTTGGGGTTCCCCAAGAAGAGGTGCAACAGCTCACGCCTCTGCAGGCTTTCCACGAGGAACAGGAAGAGGTTCTCCAGCCTCTCCACCAGGAACTGGTCCTCCCAAGCTTGCAAGGGACCCCGCAGGAGGAGCCACAAAAGCGCCGTCTTGAGGACATAGGAGGAAAGGATCCGGTTCCACTGAGCGCCCAGCGGCTGCTCCAAAGAGCGTCCCCCCAGGTCCCTGAGCCCCTTGAGGATCTGCAGGCACTTGAGGTGGCAGGAGTCAGCAGGAGCTTGCTCCTTTAAGAAGCCCAGCAGCTTCTGCTCCGGTTTGGAGACGTTGAGCGTCCAGAAGGCTCCCAGCTTCCCGGGAGCCGGCGGCTGGGCCGACGGCAAAGGGGTGAGGTAGAGCGCCTCGCCGAACGGGATGGCCGGCGTGAGGCGCACGGCCATGGAAAGGTGGCAACAGACGTAGTCGGAGCGAGGCGCGATATGCAACGTGAGCGGGCGCCCGGGCCCGACGGCCAAGCTGACCCGGCAGCGCTCCTGGAGGCGGGAGCGCACGGCCCCCAGGCACCGCTGCACGTGGCCCTGGAACCAGCGCAGCACCAGCGCCGACGACAGGTGGCTCCCGCCGCCCTGAGCCGACGGCAGCTCCACGCACAGCGCCTCGCTTAGCGCCCCCACCACGCGCGGAGAGGGGCCGTTACTTCGGCCGCTGCCCGCCTCGTCGTGTGCGCAACCGGCAACCACTTGGAGGGCGCACACGAAGGCTCCGAGCAGGCCCGCCTCGGTCCCCCGACGGGGCTGTACCCGCAGCTCCAGGCGGGGCGGCAACCGCAGAGGCACCAGCACGTCGAAGCAATCTGGGCTGCGCACTTTGTGCTGCTCGTAGGCGCTGCCCACTTGCACGAAGTCCCCGCGCGACGCCAGCCGGTCCGGAGCCTTGCCGGCGCGCACCAGCTCACCCACCACGAGGCTGACGTGCGCCTTGCTGTGGCCCAGCACGTGGGGCGAGAGCCTCAACTGCTGCTCGTAAAACTCCTCCAGCAAGTCGCGCCGCCGCTGCTGCCGCCGCCGTCGAAGTTCACTCCAGGCACCCTCGGGGCTCTCCGCGAGGCCGGCGGGTCTCTGGGCGCGGCCGGGCAGCCGGTCGCGATAGCGCAGCGCCAAACAGGCCAGGAGGAGCAAGAGGAGCAGCGATGCTTTCAGCAGCGGGGCGCCCAAGCCGGAGTCCCCGAGGGCCGCGCCGGCGCCGGCTTGGCTGCTCAGCGCTTGCAAGAGGTACAGGATCGCGGTGAATCCGCACGTCACCAGCGGCCAGAAGACGCGCAAGTTGAGTCTGTAGGCGGTCATGGCGCCTCGTTGCGCGCCGGGAAAGCTCAGTCGGGAAGCCTCTGAGCGCGCACAGTGGGCATGACATTCAAGCGGTTCTGGTAGTCAAGAGAGCGTCAAGGTTCTCTGTTTTTAAGTGAAATCTCTTCAGCCCATTGTAGCGGATCAGGAGCAGGTCATTCGTTACCCAACGATCCTTTCCCGTCCACCGGGACGCGCGATGCAGGGCCCCGGGCGCAGCAGCCGATACCCCCGCCTCCTTCCTCCCGGCAACAGCCGACGACACTCTGTTCTTGGGCGGCCTCTACCTCCTCCCCGCTCTCCCGGCGCGGTAGATCTCCGATCTGCTGGTACGCTGGGATCCAGCCGCCTCTGAAACGGGCTGAGGAATAATTTGGAAGCTGAGCTTCCCCGTTCCTGGAATCAGATCTCGGCTTCACCGCGTTTCCCTCTCGTCCTCTCCAAACTCCCTTGGCTGAAACTTTCTGCCTGGAGGACGGCTTTCCTTTGCGGTTTCCTGTCTCGTTGCCGCCGCCCCCTCTCCAGTTTTTACTGTCCCGGGACTACGCGGGGGGAGCGCGCGCAAAAGTGGCCTCCTCCAACGCCTCTTCCCCTCTCCAGCCCTTCCCGCAGACCGTTACTTAAGGGGGAGGAGTGGGGCTTTTGAAACTTCCTCTTCCGAGTGGGAAAGAGGAACTTTTTCGCGTCACTTATTCTATGAGCTCAGGGAGGAAATAACAAAGACTGGGATGTGAAATCAGAGCTGATCGTCCAAGGGGGGTGGGAACCTCTGGCTCTCCAGATGTTGCTGAACTACAGCTCCCATCAGCCCTGGCCTTTGGGCATATTTGCCAGGGGGGATGGGAGTCGGAGTCTAATCACATCTGGAAAGGCTCAGGTTCACACATTCTTGTTTTAGACTCTGGACTTAACAACTGGTAGCTTCCACCTTCCAATGGTAATTAGTATTACAGTACTGTACTCCAAAATGTGGTAAGTATGTGGGGTGTTGTTGTTTAAGGGGTGCATGCTGCTAATTGTACTGAATGGGGGCTGGGACTTCTGCACCAAGTCCACCCATGAGTCCATTGGTTGAATGCTTTTTGCTCTCCTGATGGCTCAGAGGCTTCATCCATACGGAAGAGATAAGAGAATAAGTTCCTAAGATTGACAGCTATTTAAAAGAAGGAAAATTATTTACTTAAAATAACATTGCTTTAAATCTGCAGGTAGTTAATTACATTTTAACAATAACCTTTTATATAGCTTTATCTGCATTTTAATTTTTGCAAACCACCTTGAGTCCTATTTCTGGAGGAAAGGCGGGATAAAAATAAAATAAAATAGTCTTATAAAGGTTGTGTGCCACCCCCAATTTCTGCTGACTGGTAGCAGAATTCCAGGGGGTTCTAGGCACTCAGCCATGTTTCTTTTTCCATTGAGAAATCAAGGCACAGCAGAGAAATACGGTTTATGTGCAGGTTACAGGTAGGTAGCCGTGTTGGTCTGATGTAGTCAAAACAAAATAAAAGAATTCCTTCCAGCAGCACCTTAAAGACCAACTAAGTTTTTTATTTTGGTATGAGCTTTTGTGTGCATGCACACTTCTTCAGATACACTTCTTTGGTTTATGTGCACATATTTATACTTAAAGTCTTCAATGGAGGGAGTTCAGAGCATTACATCTCAAGAGGGGCTTCCCGGGCCAGTATACCTGAAGGAGTGTCTCCACCCCCATTTTTCTGCCCGGACACTGAGATCCAGCACCAAGGGCCTTCTGGTGGTTCCCTCACTGCGAGAAGCAAAGCTACAGGGAACCAGGCAGAGGGCCTTCTCAGTAGTGGCGCCCATCCTGTGGAATGTCCTCCCATCAGAGGTCAAGGAGATAAACTACCTGACATTTAGAAAACATCTGAAGGCAGCCCTGTTTAGGGAAGATTTTAATCTGTGACATTTTATTGTATTTTAATCCTTGCTGGAAACCGCCCAGAGTGGCTGGGGAGACTACTTCCTACTTCCTCCTCCTCCTCCTCGTTCCCAGAAGGTGCAAAAACAAAAAACAAAAACCCACACCTCTGTGCAAAAGGACAACTTTTTTCCTGAGTGACACCACACACACCCCTTGCCCTGGCAATCTCCCTCTTGGGAGGGAGACAATGGGGACTTTTGTCTTGTCGATTGATTTTGCAATGGGTGTTAATGGCAGGGCTATTATCCCCCTCTGCCCCTCTGTTTGGAAGGAAAAGAAGTTCAGCATGTCATCTCACCTCAATTATCAAAGCTCTGGTTCAGAGAGGGGGAAACTTGGCACCCAAATACCGTATCTGGGGGAAGCCCTGTTCCACACTGACCTGTAACACTAGTGTGCATCAGTCGGGGTTTTTAAGGCAGATTTTCGACTGCCAAATTCATCATCAGACACCCACCAGTAAAAAAAAATTTAAAAGCCAAACGTAAAACAAAGTGGTTTTTTTGTTTCTATGTTACACGATCATCCTGTATCAATGGTCCTTACTTCATAGGAATCAGTAGTTTTTACCTATTTTACAGTGATTATTCATTTATGAATCTGCCTTAGTTCAGTAATCAGCAAGCACAAAGTAAAGGTAAAGGACCATTAGGTCCAGACAGTCCCAGCTCCTGCCCACCTAGCAGTTCGAAAGCACGTAAAAGTGCAAGTAGATAAATAGGTACAGCTCTGGCGGGAAGGTAAGCAAGCACAAAAAGGGGGAGCAATTTAGGGATATTTACAAGGACGGGACAAAGCATTACCTGCCCAAAGTGGAGGAAAAGGAGGTTCCGCCCAAGGTGAAGGCAGTAACTTTTAAGCAAAGCAATACTGTATGTCAGCTGAAGAAAAGATTTATCTATTGCCCCAAAGCATTGCTAAAGTGTGTCTGCAAAGAAGGCACCCTCAGGATCCAGGGGGCAAGGTTGGAAGTAAGAGAAATGTGTTTTCTCACTGAAATGTGACAGAACAGGAATGTCCAAAGGAAAGAGATGTCAAAGGAAGGAATCAGACCTGTAATAGATCTTGCAGCCCCGACAAGAAAACTGGCAAGGTTCAGAGCGTACTCGCGGTCTCACTGACAGCCATACAAGAATTAAATTCTTCCCAGTGCAAAGAGCGCAAGACGTCAGCTTTGATGAATGTGAAGATATAAAAGTGAGCTGTTAACAACAATAGGTTCAATTCTGGCCAGAGAAAACACTGAGGAGCTGCAGCACAGATGTGGAAAACCTTTGGCCCACCAGATGTTGCTGAACTACAACCCCCACCATCCCCAGGCCCATTGGCCATGCTTCCTGGGGCTGATGGGAATTGTAGTTCAGCAACATCCGGAGGGCCTAAGTTCCCAACATCTGGCGTGGAGAGAAGTAAATTTCAGCTGAAAATTGGGAGGGGAAGTTTTGTTGTCATAAGTGGAAACATTAAGAAACAGGCATTTTCGTTCAGAACATGGGGTAGTCTTGACAATCTTCATTGGCATGCCAATGAACTATCAGGAGCAGATGCCACTACAATAATGAACTGAGGTGTGGCCCAGAGTTTGTGTTGCACAATCCCACAATACAATAATGAGCTCTAGATGGACAAGTGTCTTCTGCTTTAAATAAACAGGTGAGCGACAGTAGGAATAACACTAGCTCTATATCTCATCACATACACACATGGTCATCCCCAGTGCATTAAAAGGTTGCTTTTATTACCTGGGGAGGGGAGGGGAATCCTTTAAATTTGCTTGTAAGGGCAAACCCGCTTAAAACACGGCCATCCAGACTGCTGCAGGACTGCAGCTAAAGAATATTTGCAAAAATGCATTTTTATGTACAAAAGTTGTACATAAACATACATAAATTTTCACATACATCAGCAAGAACTATATACAAAAATGTACTACATGAGGGGAAATTGGTTTCCAGAATTGTGTGCATTAGGCAACACTGCATACAAAAAATGTGTTGGGAGAAATCCACACTGAAATACTGACAACTTTCATGCAGTTTTTGTTTTTTTTTAATTGTGAATTGCTGCAGAAATGTACAGCACTGAAGACTGGGAAAATGAGAAACTGAAATTGATAGATCTGTTCCCTTCGTGTAGGGGGCCTGCCTCATACTGTCTTCATTAGACTGGGATCCTATGGGGTGAGCAGCCTGGGTGCAAATGGCTGGCAGTGGGTGCAGAGGAGATGAACACCTGAATAGGGGCAATGCAGTAACTGCATCCCAAAACTGCCCACTCCATGCCATTTGTAAGCTGACACCCTGCAGGAAAGGCACTGGAGTCAATGCCTTGTTCTGACAGCTTCCAGAACAGAGGCAGGATAAGAACAGCACACATACTTCTGCCAAACACATGACTTGTCTGTGAAGAGTCTATCACAGAATTCCAAGAAATCTGGGACACTGTCAGAGTAGGAGCGCTAGCAGTGAAGAGGAAAAGGGGGGGGGGGAGAACATGTAGGATGATCTCTGCATCAAAGCACCAGCCTCAGGCACCTTTCTGGAGCCCAGATGAAAATCTGTCTCAAAATACATCAAAGTGGGAACACAGTGAAAGACCATTGGAAAGGCATAAAACCAAGGGCCAAATGGATGACATGTTGGTAATATGTAGCCCAGCAGGCATTGTGTGATCCAGGCATGGGCAAACTCCGGCCCTCCAGATGTTTGGGACTACAATTCCCATCACCCCTAGCTAACAGGACCAATGGTCAGGGATGATGGGAAATATAGTCCCAAACTTCTGGAGGGCCAGAGTTTGCCTGTGCCTGGTGTGATCTCTCCACCATGTTATGTTAAGCAGGAAGGGGCAAAATGAAAACACGAGTCACATGTTAATAAGCAGGACTGGGACGCAGTGGCAAATAAAGTCAGTCACGCCATACATTTAAAGCTGTAGCACTGTGAGAGTCATCGTTTTCCCCAAAGACTGCTAGGAACTTGTTAGACGTCTAACAATTTTCAGCATGCACGGTTCCCACAATTCTTTTTTTTGGGGGGGGGGGGTTGGAATCCATGACTCCTAAAGTGGTATAAGAGTGCTTTAACTGTACAGTGTGGGTGGGACCTAACTCCAAAGTAGAAAGGCATATTTTATTTTATTTTTGCTTTCCCATCCCTCATCATCCCTCTCAATCCCTCATTGAGAGCCAGTGTGGTGTAGTGGTTAAGAGCGGTAGACTCGTAATCTGGGGAACCGGGTTCGCGTCTCCGCTCCTCCACATGCAGCTGCTGGGTGACCTTGGGCTAGTCACACTTCTCTGAAGTCTCTCAGCCCCACCCACCTCACAGAGTGTTTGTTGTGGGGGAGGAAGGGAAAGGAGATTGTTAGCCGCTTTGAGACTCCTTCGGGTAGTGATAAAGCGAGATATCAAATCCAAACTCTTCTTCTTCTTTATATCAAGAGGTCATTGGGCAGGTGTACTCGGCACATGTCCAACATGGTTTTCTTCGCTGTCCCTTGACCTTTCCCAAAGCAGAGGCCTTGCGCAAATAAAGCTGCTTGCAGTCATTTTAAACTCCTGGTAAAAAATATTTAAATGACGTTTTCTTCCCTACTTGGAATGAAGACACCCACACCGCACAACTGCAACATAATCCTAAACCTGATTACTCAGCACTGGTTTCAATGAGATGTAGCCCACATGAATAGCTGTCATCATAGTAGGAAGCAATGGTTGTTTTATTTCCCTCCAACTATTGCAGGCGTGAGGAGCCTCAAGCCTATGGGCTATTGGCCTGCCAGGCTATTCCCCTCAAACCACTCCCATCCATCAACTGACATCAGCTGATGGGCAGGACAACCCAATTTAACCCTCCATTGGCTGTGTTGTCTGTTTATATAGCCTAGGAAGCAGAATTCAATTTCTGCTCATTCATCAGCTGATTTAAAGACTGGCATGAGAGCGGCATAAGACTGGAGATGTAAAAGGGATGGGGGAAACTCACAAAGGCTTCTGAAAGCTGCTTCCTTCTTCCCTTTTAAGAACTTAGGAACTTAAAAGGAAAGAGGGAGGAGGGTTGGAAAAGCCTCTGTAAGTCTCCACACTTTAAGTCCCTGATCTTAAGTAGCGGGGAGGGGGCTGGATCTGCAAAAGCTTTTGCAAGCCTTCTCCTGCTTCCCTTTTCCAACCAGAGGGAAAAGGGATTTTGACAAGTCAAATCTGATCCTGATAAGGATCTGGATTGCTACAATGGTACGTGTATTCTATACTACCACATATATGCTGTGGATGTTTACACCTTTTCACTTACATTTAAAATTCAGTTAGCTATCTTATGTGTAGATATAATTACTATTCTTACCAAGTGAAAGATCAAACTATTTGCTCAAGGTATCATGCCATCCCATCAACCCTAGGGTTTGTTTGTTTTTTGGTGCTGCTATAAGATAGCTTGTATGGACAGAACAGGAAGAAAAAAGATGCATCGCTGTGTGATTTTACTTTTATATTATTTGAATGATGCTATAATAATCCATTTATTCAAAACTTATTACACTATTGCCCAAAACTTCACTATATTCTTTCCGATAAAAAAATTGCAGCTTTACATCCCATTTGTATAGCATTCTTCAAAATGGAATACGCTGGAGCCTATATAAGAGAGAGAGAGAGGAAAAAGACATTTAATACACTTTGCAGTTTAGTTTGGTCCATGTGTGCAAGCAGCCAGACCTAGTCTCTGTATTTGACACCACTGCACCAAAATCATTAAAAGAGTCAGATCCAGGTTTGCAAACCGAAACCCAATCGAAGTGCCCTCGGGAAACTCCCTGTAATCTTGGGGGCATTTTGCCAGCTGTCACTGGGGAGAGGCAAGACCTGTCCTCCATTTAAAAGTTAACACTGGCCTCGACATGAGCATAATTAAACGGCATTCTGAGGAATTTAAATGGTGACCTTTCTGTTAAAACTTCCGAGAGGAACCTGGAGCAATGCTACCTTGGGGGTAATTAAAACACTGGGTGGCTCACAGCCCCAGTTATCCATGTGTGGACTCAGGGCCCCCCATCTGTGGTGAGCCATGCTGGGGTGAACCATCCACTAACCATCCACTAACATGAAACCAGCCATGATGGATAGCTTGAGGAGTTAATGATTGGCACCTACCAGTTCTGCATCATGATCAAGTCCAATGTCATGATGCTCCATCTCCTCATCCCTGAATTTCTTTATTACCTTGTTTAAAAACAAAAACATACCGGGTGAATATCTGAGTGTCTTACATGCAAGTCAACAGATGCCAGAACACAAAGGGTTGTAGCCCATAAGCCCTACTCAACAGTAGACCCACTGAAGCTAATGCACATAAGGCCCCATCTGCACTATACAGTACATTTAAAACAGCATCTTTTTTTTTAATTAATTTAAAAATATCTTTATTTCAAATCTTTAAAAACATTACAAAACTGTAACAGAAAACACAGATAAAGGAAAATTACAAAACATAATAGAAATTATGAGAATATAAAAAACAAAACAAAACATATAAATAAATATTCCGAAACAAAACATCATTTCCTCCCCCTCTTCCCACCCTTTCCCCCCTCTGCTTCCCCCCACGCTTTCCCGACTTCCATTTCCACTCTGATATTCATTCGTGCATTTAAAACAGCACTATACCACTTTAAATGGTCATGGCTTCCCCCAAAGAATCTGGGAACTGTAGTTTGTTGATTGTGCCGTGAGTTGTTAGGAGACCGCTCTTCCCCTCACAGACCTACAATTCCCAGAGTTCCCTGGGAAAGAGGGATTGACTGTCAAACCACTCAGGGAACTGTAACTTTGTGAAGGCATGGGAGTCTCCTAATAGCTCTCACAGGATTTTGTGACCCTCCCATCACCCTTCAAAAGTTATCTCAAATGTTTGTTTAAAAAATGCCTATTTTACAATTCAGCCCTTGGAGGGTTGACCGTAAACTAGCCAACCATGGATTAAAACACACCTCTAATATTTCTCGGTATTTTTCTGGATCCTCTTCCACAAGTGTCCTGATCTGGTTGTTATAATGGTGAGATATGCTTTCCTCAACAGCCACAGTACAAGCCATTGCACCTTCTTTTCCAAGCAAGGCAGTCCCAGCACCTGTTGCAAAGTCATTTAAATAAAACACGTGCCCCATATATGTATTTGAATTAAAAATGAAGAAAACGTGAGGGGAAAGGTTTAGCCTCACCTAACATAAACCCTGCAACGTTCCAGAAAGGTAACAGAATGGTTGGCCGGACTCTGTACGAGATCATTAACTCACTGAACTTTTTCAAATGGTCCTTTTCCTGATCCCACATTTTCTGCATTAAAAAAAAAAGAATGAATTCAGCAAGACAACTACAGTAACATGGAAGGAAAATCACCCCCAGGATAAACAGTATCAGTCTTCAGGATGCACCATAGATTTAAGAGTGCTGCTGTCATTTTCAACACTATTTCATTATTGTTGCATTCTGATGCAACTTCTCCATTACAGTGGTACCTTGGTTGTCAAACGGCTTGGCTCCCGAACAAACCGGCTCCCGAACGCCGCAAATCCAGAAGTAAGTGTTCCAGTTTGTGAATGTTTTTTGGAAGCTGAATATCCAATGCGGCTTACACAGCTTCCAATTGGAATGCAGGAAGCTCTTGCAGCCAATCAGAAGCCGTGCCGTGGTTTTTGAATGGTCCCAGGAGTCGAACGGACCCCCAGAATGGATTGAGTTTGACAACCAAGGTACCACTGTACTCTAAACCATGGTTTGGAGGACTGGGAATAAAGCCCATGACCATAAGCACCCTCCTTTCCTCTCCTCACATCACCATTCAACCAAACCACAGTTTGCACTTACTGTGTCTGAACTGGCAAACAATTGGTTAAGGAACACTCCATATCAGGATCAAAGAGAGATATGAAAAACAGTTTGAAACAACTTAAAATTACAAAAACGAAGTGGGTCTTAAAAATAGGCATCTTACCGGTAAGTAGCAAAGGCAGGAGTGAACAGGAGCGTTACTTAATACTATAGATTCTAAGTGGTGTACAATAAGGTACAGCATAAATTGTTGTATCCATAATATCAGGTGGCCTTCACTTACATTTTTTCATATTGTATTTTAATATTAATGTTGTGTTTTAATTAGTGTAACCCACCCTGGGACCTTAGGGTGAAGAACGGCAGATAAGAAATTGTATTAATAAATAAACAAATAAAGCACAAGAAGGGTTGGAGAAAAAAAACTACAGGTATAGGTTAGAAATAGTCACCCTTATAACTGGTCCTACTGAAGTTCTCCCTAGTACTGCCATTTGTCCTGCATAAATGCGGTTCGCCCCATATTCCCCAGCATGATCCACTCTGATTATACGGTCAAGAACTGGCTTGTTGATGTTTTCATAGGTCGTTCCAGTACTACAGCATCTATAAGGTGAGTGCAAGGATGGCAAACGCCATCTTCTTCTTCCACCTGTAGAAACACACATTTTATTTATCAGGAAAAAAATCAGAACAAGAATTCTGTCACTATTCAGTAACAATGGGGGGGGGGGGAAGGGCAGCCAGGAAGAGTTTAATACTACTTAGTAATAACTACAGCTGTGATGTTAGCCATTCAATTAACTAAAAAGGCCATGAAATCCCTTTAAATTGGAAGGGGTTTTCTAGGGAATTAAATGATTATTACTAATTATAAAAACTGCAGATGGAACACGCGTTCTTAAAAGAAGCATTTCCCTCTGAGCAGTAAAAGAGAAACACCCTCAGGGCTGGTGCCTGTTGCGATGTTTCGCACATACATTTTTAAAAACTGAGTTGATTTTAAGAATGTAGTTTCCTTCTATGAATTTATAGAAAAGGCATTAACTAACACTCCTTCAATTAATGAAGGAAGACTTCTTTATCCGGATGACAGCCTTCATAATAACAACAGCTTTGGATCTTCGGGAGACTCCACTCTGTACATCCCTTAACTGGGAGAACTGCCTGCTTGGTCTAGCTCCCTGCTTCTTGTTGCTTAATAAATTAGTAGCATTCTTATTATTTGTAAAGAATAAATCACTGAAAATATAATATTTAGTATTACTAATAATGAGATTTAAGTATATCCAGTGTTTTTTTCTTAAAAAATGTTTAGGGGGTACTCTCATTTTGTCTCAAGTAAATCACCATTTTATAGTACAAATTGGGAAAAATAAATACAGTAAATGGACAAAAGTACAAAGATTCACAAAATGTTTTGGGGTAGGCAGGGGGGGAAAGCACTGAGTATATCATTAATAACAATACTATTTCACTAAGTTAAAATACGAGAGTATAACGCGTTAAATATTATTGTTGCAGCGTACTATTCTATTAGCTGCTGCAGGGACCTGACAGCATGCTGAAGGAATAAGATCTAAATCACGCAGCTATGGCCGAGCGTGCCTCTGAGCGTACACAGAGCGCCTTCCCCTCACCGCCACCCATTGCGACGAATGAGGGTGTGTCAAGGGGACTAAAAGGGCAGGGGGTGGGGAGGAGGACGTTTAGAGGGCGGCAAGGAGCACCGGGGAGGCATGAAGGAAAACATCCCGGGAGAGGGGCGGCTGTGCCACGGGCGCCCTCCCGCCCTACCTTCCCTGCAAAGGGACCGCCAGCACTCAGCTCGCAGCAGCTTCAGCCCCGCCGCCTCCGCCATCCTCCCGCCCACGGGCGCCTGGCGCGGGCTGATGATGTAGCAACCATCAGCCTGCCCAACCGCGCCCACCTCAAGCAACGAAAGACAGGTGGGTGTCGGCTTCGCGTTCCCAGCCCTTATAACAACATTCCTTTGTCCCAATAGATTTAATAATGATGTAGACTTACAAAAGTTGCAGCTTTCCGGGTTCCTTTCTAACTTTTATTCTGCCTGCCGCCGAGCGGGGAGAGAAAATGACAGCCCGTTACAGACATTTCGCCGGCTATCCACTGCTGTTCCTACCTACGCATGCACCTACCTACCTACCTACCCGCTCGCGCGCGGCGTGGGAGCTCTACATTTTCGTATCTCTGCGTTCCCCTCTGGGGACTTTGGTTCCCGCCCTCGCTCGCCCTTCCCTTTCCCCCATTGGAGGAAAGCGACCGTCAATTCCATGGGAGGCGCGTCCTCCTGAGGTCGTCATGGCGACCACAGAAAGCCTTCCCGGCGCTGAGGGGTGAAGCGATGGCGGCGCTGCCGGGAGGCTCCGTGTCCCCTCGGGGACTGGCCCGCTCGGTGGCCCACAGGCTGTAAGGAGTGTGTGTGAGTGAGTGAGTGTGAGTGTCTGAGTGTTTGCGCGCACTTCAGTGGCTGGGAAACGGGGGCACAAATGTGCAAAGTAGGTACTGCTACAGCAGGAAGGTAAACGGTGTTTCCGTGTGCTGCTCTGGTTCGCCAGAAGCAGCTTTGTAATGCTTGCCACATGACCTGGAAGCTGTACGCCGGCTCCCTCAGCCAATAATGAGCGCCGCAACCCCAGAGTCGGTCACGACCAGACCTAATGGTCAGGGGTCCCTTTACCTTTAAGTATGTGTAGGATTGCTGCCTTGGAGATCTGTCCTTTCCATCCTGCTTGGCAACGCTTCAACCATCATCTCAGGCCAATGCGTGATCTTTAAATGCTAAATTTGTACTGCAAAATTAGACAGGGAAGCAGAAGCATCTTGAAACTCCTGAACTCTTCACGATAGCTTTGCGATTTTGAATGTTATGATGGCAAAGGGAACAGCATAGCCAGATGGCAATTATTCTTTTTTAAAAATAATGAAATATGTGTTTCGCCCCGTTTAGAAAGTATTATGTTGATGTACAAAGGAAAGAAGATTCCTTCGATTTGTCTGGAGTCATCCATGACGAGACTGAAAGTTTGCATTTGGTAAATATTTGTTAACGTATGTGTGAGTTTCAAAGTCACATCTGTTGCACACAATGAAGGCTGGTACATTAGGGAAAGGGGGGCACTGGCCCACTAACCTCAGCCAGCTCCCCACCTTCCTATTTTCTCCCTTGCAACCAGGCTTGGGGGTGTTAATCCTTTAAGTCCAACGTCATCTGGAGGGCACTATTCTAGCACTAATTAGCAAACCAGAAATTGTTCATTAGTAGAACTACCTACTCCTGTTGTAACTTACCATGTGATGGCTGATTGTTAGCCTCTCCCAATTTGTCTTTGCTGGGTTGTTATGCTGCATCTGGCCTTGATAGGGATTATCATGGTAGCAAACTTGACCCTCGTTCCATGCCATCCTAGCCATGTCCATTGACAGCAGCACAATGTGTCTGGTCTTACTTATACCCTGGCCATCTGGGTATAAGTAATGTGTGTTTAGGATTGCAGCCTAAATTTATAGATTTTGAGTGGTATTTGCAATACTAGTGAGATGCATTGGTATTTTTTCTTTTTTATGATTGAGTATTTTAACATTGGCATATAGAAAAGTGGGGTTTTGATGTTGAATATGCACACACAAAAACTAGTTTTGTGTATTGTAGATTTGAGCCTATTAACTTTATTGTAGAGTTTCTCAAGATTCCCCTATCTAAATAGTTTTCTAAGAATCTTCATTTTTACTGGTCTTGCAGCATCCTGCATTTTTGATGAAGCAGAAGGAAAACTGGGAGCTGGAACATAATTTTGCTGAAATTAAATTGGAAGCATCCTTACGTGCCTTTATGGGGAGCACCGAAGAATGCAACAGAAAAGTGCAGAAAAGCCCAGAAAAGCAAAAGGATTTGGAAAAGCTTATTAAAAAGATGGCACAAGTAACATTTAGAATCACTCTTCTCTATTTCTTTAGGCATACCACCTTTTTAATACATATCATTTCATGTTTGGGGAATCATCTGCCTTGTATGGTGGTAGAGCCATCATATAGGAAATAGCAATGTGTATCCAGCCAGTGGGTGTATTCACACATAATACCGTAAGTTCAAGGCATTGGTTTTGGTGTATAAAGCCCTATACAGCCTGGGACCTGAAAGATCATCTATCTCCTTATATACCCAGTTGGTCACTGCTCTGCAAGAGAGGCCCTCTGCAGGCACCATTTTTTCACAAGTTCTGTTCCGCACAATATCGGAATCCAACCTTCAGTGTCATGGTACCTGCCCTTTTGAATTCTCCCTGTTCAGTATTAGACAGGAGCTGTCTTTGTAGTTACCTACTGAAGACCTTCCTCTTCCCACAAACCTTTTAAGCAGAGAACTTTTCCAGCCATCATCTATATTGGAATTGTTTTTAAAATGCTTTTATTGTTTTTTGCTGCCATGGGCTCCTTTGGGATTTAAATTTAATAAATAATAACACCAAACTGCAGTTTGACATTACACATCTCAGAATTGTGTGCCTCCTCCGCTTCCTCCCTCCCACTGAACAAGGCACTTCCCTGCCTGTATGGTGGAGCAGCTGAGTGGTGGGCTAAGACTGGGGAGATCTTAATTCAAATCTCCACTCATTCCTGAAGCTTACTGGGTGATCTTGAGCCCAATTGCTATCTCTCTGCTTAACCACCTTCATAGGGTTGTTGCAATGGGAGGGGGGAACTGTGCATGCCATCTTGAGCTCCTTTGAAGAAAGGAGTGGTGGTGGGGGAACATGGCTGTCTGTTGTGATCAAGGCCATTACTTCTCCCTCCTCTGACTTATGTCCAGGGCATTTTGTGAAAATAAAACAGTGGCTACCAAGAGACAGGGACGCAGGTGGCACTGTGGGTTGAACCACTGAGCCTAGGGCTTGCCGATCAGAAGGTTGGTGGTTCAAATCCCTGCGATGGGGTGAGCTCCCGTTGCTCCGTCCCAGCTCCTGCCAACCTAGCAGTTCAAAAGCACACCAAAGTGCAAGTAGATAAATAGGTACCGCTACAGCGAGAAAGTAAACGGTGTTTCCGTGTGCTGCTCTGGTTCGCCAGAAGCAGCTTTGTCATGCTGGCCACATGACCTGGAAGCTATACACCGGCTCCCTCGGCCAATAACGTGAGATGAGCGTCGCAACCCCAGAGTCGGTCAGGGGTCCCTTTACCTTTTACCAAGAGACAGCTGCTGAGAAGGCTTAAAAACAAAAACAGTGGTAAAACAAATACGACTATAACAACAAATATGACATACAAATTAACAGTGAAATAAATTGATAGTAGCAGAACTCATCCTCTGCTGCCTACTAATTTTGCTCCCGAGGACTCAGCTCATTCGCTACAGGCCTTTGCATAGTTGCAAAATCGAGATTCATTATTGAAAGAGATACAGTGCAACTGGGTGGTTTTCTAAGCTCCCAAAGCATCTAGCGTTTTGACTTGCATTAGACAAGTTAGTAACATGTTCTGCATCTTTATTTGTAGGATTACACACCTGATAGAACAAATGAGGGCAAAGCAAAAAGTGCAAAAAGGTAAAACCTATTGCTGTCTAATTGTTGCCTAATAGCAGAAGCCCTTGCTTCCCCGCTGATTGCTAGCATGCTATAATGCAAATGTACACCCAAGAACAATCTCAAATTATTTGCTCCCTGACATTATAGTAGTTGAGTGTATGAAACAAAACCTATTGCATTAACACACTCAACCACCCCACCGCAGCTGCCACACATGTGCCGTGTCTGTGAGCTACTGGCAGTGGATATGGGATTCACACAACCACACCTGCTGGTTGAACCAAACTGGGATGCTCTGGATGCAGCCCCTGCTTGTGCAAAATGGCAGCTAGATCCTATGGTTTTGTCATTTTGAGATGAGAGTGTTTGATTGTGTCCAGTCTCTCCTGTTGAAAGCTGTTGATTTTGCAGTCAGGCCCAGCGCCAGCACCTGGCACGCTTGGGTAAATACTGGGGGTCCCCAACACTAATGCCAGGATTTTTAATTTAACGGGGACCGAGATTTAGGATTCAGTACTGAAGAGAGAAGCACAGGCTTAGGTGTTGTAGAAGTAGTCACTCTCATTCCCAACTGATTCCCAACTGATTGTAGCAATGCTATATTGGGGGGCCTGCAAGCATTTGGGGGAAATAGGCAGGCACTGCAGACCTGCCTGGCCCAGGACTGTGACTAGCTGGCCTCTTGCCCACCCATAGTGCCAGCTGCGGACAGCACTGAGCAGAGTTGTGAGCTGCATACACAGATTCTACAGCCTTGCCACCTTTATTATGCTGCCCCCAACACGTGCCCATCAGGGGGAAGACTATCATATTTAAGCCAGTGGCATCAGGGAAGGGGTGTAACAGCTCAGTGATAGAGCATCTGATTTGCATGCAGAAGGTATCCTGGGTTCACTTCCAGCATCTCCAGGTATGGCTGGGAGAGACCTATGCCAGAAACCTTGGAGAGCTGCTGCCAGTCAGTGTAGACAGTACTAAGATAGATGGACCAATGGTCTGATTCAGCATAAGGCAGATTCTTATGTCCCTGTCAGGGAGTTTGCACATGTGAAGGCTCATAGCTCCATTCAGCACCTCTCCAGAGCCACCACTTGTAAGCAAGTGAGCAGCCAGCAGCTCCAGCGGTGCGTTTGTGTATGCGATCCCCAGCTCTGTTCAGCAGTGCCAGGCACCCACCCTCATCAGCCCAGGGCCCCCAAAACTTGGAGCTGGGCCTGCTTGTTGTAAATATCGGCATTTTTCTTGGCATTAATTCACTGTACCTTTGTTTTTCATCAGGCAGGAAAAGCTGCAGAGCACCCCCTCCAGACTACATAGAACTACTACTCCATGTATGACACCAGAAGTACGGAGACTCATTACATCGGCTTCCAAGCTAATCGTGGCTGCTGTGTGTATCAAGTCACCCTCTTTCACAGATTGACTAAATTCTTAAGCATTACCCCTAAAATCTGTCACTGTTCCTTTATGCTCTTTACGTAGAAGAAGAAGAAGAAGTCAGCTAACTTTTTTTTTGCGTTCTAGCAAACATCTCCCAGCAATAATTCTGCTACTTTACTTCTAGAATTAGTTGAGAGTAGATAGGGGCAGCTTTTGTGAACACATCTCTCTGTCAAACTCAACGGATAAAAAACACATTTCTCAAGAATTTATGTTGATTCTCTTTCTCCAGACTTCTGAAGCCTCTCCCAGAGAAATGGGAACAACCCAAGAAATCTTTTCATCCCCAAAGAGAAAAGAAGCAAAAAACATTCCAAGTCTGGACAGTGGCAGGAAGACATGTCTTTCCTCCACACATTCTCACGAAGATGAAGCAAGAAGGTATGACAGCTTGGTGACATGCCAGTTGGCATCTTGAAAGAAACCTTTGCCCTAAATTCCATACAGTCAAACCCAGGGGTGGAAGGATTTGTCCATTTCTACCAGTTTCTCATTTTTCCAAACTTTAATTTAGTTATTCACAAAATAGCAGCAATTTGCTATTTTATTTTATTTTTAAATCCTCATGAAAGCTCACCAGCATTCTAGTGCAAATTTATCCTAAAAAACACATTTTACATGACTAATGTGCAGTTTTGCAAGCATTTCCCCCTAGTGCATGTTTTTTTTAATCACTAATGCCTTCATTTTTATCCACATTATGGTAAACATTGGTTAGCTGGAGAAATGCACCCCTAGAATAGGGTAAGTGTGGATTTTAAAGGATGGCTGTGTTTTGCTTTGCATATTATGCTTTAAATGCACAATGAATCAAATGTCTCCTCCATCCCTAGACTAACCATTTCACATGCCCAATGATGATTCCTATCCTCCTGAGATTCCATCTTCTTTCTTTCTGTTTGCTTTTTGTCTTTCAGAAAAGTATTCCCACCTCCTCCTTTCCCTTGCAGCTGATGGATCAGTTTTCTCTGGGCGCCTAATTGCCCTGGCATCTCTTCCTTTTAGCAGTGGACGAGCCATCTCTGGGACTGTTAGGCTTTTTCATTGAGGTGACATGATGAAGGGATTCTACAGTTTTATTAGTGTTGGTATTTGCTCATTTCTGTGGGGTCAGAATGATAGATTTTCCTTTGACTGATGAAGATCTCGTGTCAACTTTGTGCAACACAAGCATCCCCCTTCCCACGTAAAGTTGACCTTTTAGCACTGCCGAGATGAGTGGGGGCGCTGTGGCATTATCTTGTGTGTGAGAGAGAGGAGGAATGATGCAAGGATGTGGGGTGCCCTTGACACAAGTTCATTGGCCACCTTTGCGTGTTGGGGAAGGGGGAATGATTGGTTGAGCTATGGCGGTTTTTCTAGAGATACCAAGGATGTGTCAGATACATTTAAAACATCTTTTTCATATATTCTGGTTGTGAGTTTCTCCCCCTCCTGGGCTTAATATCATTGGATATGGGGCTATTACACCAGAATAGCAGTGGCTTATTTCTGGCCTCAGTGTAATGTGAATACTGTGTAGGGTTGCTTCTTTTTGTTGGGCTGCAGCTTTGATCTTCTAATTTATTTCCTGGCTTCTCAATAAGTCCTTCTTTAAAAAAAAAATGCTAATGGGATTTTAAAATGTTTTCATTTTCTGGTGTCTTTCAGGGTTAAACGAAACCGCGAAGGGAAAAAATGGAAAGAGGTGAAGAGATCGCCTGAAACTTCAAGCACTTCCAACAACTCTAAGAAATCTAACAGGCCTTTTTTGAAAACTCCCCCTAAATCAAGTGATATAAGCTCAGAGGATAGAAGGTCCGTAGCTCTATATTTGCAAACTGGACAAAACGAAGCATTTAGGAAAGATATACTTAGAAGCAGATCCTCCTCAGCAATATCTGAACACCAAGATGAGCAGTCAAATGCTCAATGGAAGAATTTTTCACCCACTCAGCAAATTGCAGAGAATTCTGCTGGACCTTCCAATAAACCACTTAAAATCAAAAGGCAAGAGTCATCTCTCAGACCCACTGAAACAGTCCCAAAAGTTAAGAGCTCTCCAGCAAGCAAGTTTTTGAATACAAGACCGATCCAGAGTTCCAGAAGTAATCAAGAAGAAAAAAGATGCAGCACAAAATATTCTGCAAAATTGACAGCTGAAGTGATAAGTATCCAGAGTTTAATGGCCAGAGAAAAGACTCAGAAGCAATATGATCCCACACCGATTTCTGGGTGGTTTCTTACAGGGCAAGGCAATCAAATACACAGCCAAGTTGATCAGAAAAGCAAGCTTGTGGAAAACACTGAAAGTGACTGGCCTCAAAATGAGCAAAAGTGCTGTGATTTAGTATCAAGGAACCCTGAATGCCGCCAGGTTCATTTTCAAACACTTCAAGAGGAGTTCATTCCTGGCACCGCTGCTTGGGAACACCCTGGTTTGGAAAGTTGTAGCCTGCAAAACCTAAGAAGCCCTGAAGATGCAAATATATCCCCTGGGATTGTGGCAGGTCTTCAAGAGGATGAGAACAACGACCATATCCCCGAGGTCCAGCGTGAATCACATTTTCTGTATCAAGTGTGCCAGGAAATGGATGAAGCTGTACCACCAAGTTTAACTATGAATAGGTCTAGGACTACAGATGGAAATGTCAGAAACCAAAGTACACACCATTTTTTAGACCAGCTCTTCTCTTCAGAGGAAGAAGGGGACAGCTATGCCATTGAGGATCCTGCCAATACACAGATGCAGGATGTTACTTTAGGAGAGTCCCGGGATAAGCAGATGATGTCTCTCCCATCAGTGACACCAGGTGCTTGCAGGTGTTCAGAACTACTGAGTTACTGTGTGTGTCAAGCTCCTGAAAAGCAACGTCTGGGACCCCCTGTTAAAACCGGAGCTATTTTAGGAAGACTGGAAAGTGAGCAGTCGGAAGAAGAATTCACCATTTCATCTGCCTCTAGCAGCCTGAGTGCCAGATCATTAACTGGCCTATGTGAACAGATGGTAAGGCGTTTGAAGTTGTGCTTTAATGACTTCTATTTGGCTTCTGGAATGAGGTTCCCCATTACTTTTCAGCAAAATTGGAAGCTGCCTAATTAGGCCAAACTCATCTTTTAAAATTGGGCAGATTGGTTATGATTTATTGGGCAGCTCAAGAGGTGCTGAGCCAATCTGCCATTTGCCTCTTACTAGTGCTGCAGCTCATTCTCTAGCTTCATGTTTAAGTAGGTTTTGGGGAAAGGGCTTTCTGATGCATCCTCACCTGTTCTGAGGAGTTTACCTGGTAATGGTACCTGGTAGTGGTAGGGAGCCACACCACAGTCATCAGCAGGCAGATCAAATCCACCATATAAATGTCCCTCAGTGAACTAGAGTGATGCTGCCTCAGGGTTATTTGATAGTTCTTGCTCAGGATGGGCAGATGCAGAAGACACAGACAAATTCATTTCCACCATATGTTACTTGTCAAAGTGGACATCTGGGGTATGGCTCTCTGCATACCACATTGTACCATCTCAGCAGCCCCACATCATTATGAAATAATACTTTTGTATCAGCCTTAAGAGCTTTCCAGTGATTACTGGCTCCAGGACAGGGGTGGGAAACCCGTGACCCTCAAGTTATCAATAGACTACAATTCCCATCATCCTTGACAATTGCTTATGCTGGCTGGGGCCGATGGGAGTTGTAGCCCAACAACAACTGGATGTTGGCAGCCTCTGGTCTATGACATAAGAGCTGGACAGCATAAGCAGTAGATCTAATTATGTTGATCTATGGCAGACGCTGATGTAAACAGCTGCCTCCTGCAATTTTATAGTTTAAATAGATGGTGTTCCCATTCAATCTTCTCTCTCCAGGGCTAAATATATGTTTGCCAACCTATTTATATGCACTAGAACAGTGCATCCCGTTTATTGCGCAAATTCATCCAAGGTGCCTGTTTTTAAAGATTTTACCTCTGCTACAAAATACGTACTTCATGTGAAAGAGACATCCAAGCTGGAGGAGTGGAAGCTGTGGGTGGCAACTGAGAGAACTGTGAGTGAATGCTGTCTTCTGCTGATTAATTATTAAAACAGCAGAGAGCATTATTGGCTGCTCACTCACCACCTTAGAACAAATTTACACCACCAGGTGCCATAGAAAAGCACTAGATATATCAAGAGATCCAACGCACCCTGGTCACCATTTCTTTCAGCTCCTGCCATCAGGACGGAGATATAGAACAATGCAGGCAAGAACGAGCCGTCTCAGGAACAGTTTCTTCTCTAGAGCAATTTTGGCCTTAAATGGAAAGCCCGGACTTTGAAGTCATCTTATTTTACTTGTCATTTTGTAGTATAATAACTGTTTTTAATTAGCTTTTTGTAATTTTGGATTATGCGGAATGCTTTATCTGAGTGGATGTAGCAACCGAGTAATTTCGTTGTTCCCGCAAGGGGACAATGACAATAAAGATATCTTATATCTTATCTTATCCTTTTGCTGCACATATTTACACCCACCTGGCTCTAGCTGTTAGATCTTGGGGGCTGTGTAAAATACAAAATAGTTCCAGAGAGCCTGAAGTCTCCCTAACCCTGGGCCAGAAGATCTCCTCTATAGGAACTGCCCTGACATCTGAATTAGGGATAATCTAACATTTCCAACAGAAATATATTTGTTATCTCCCTATTATCGAAATGTTACCTCCATGTGCTATTCTTCCTAGAGCAGAAACAGTGAGGAGGAAAACAACACTGACCCTAGCATGGAACTTCTTGTTCAGAAACTTCGGAAGGTGATGCCAGAAGAGACCATATGTCAAGATAGGTTCTGTCAAGAAAGCAAAAAGCCAAGGTATGAAAATTTTAATTCTGTTGGCGAATGACAACTTTGAATTTTTAAAAATATGATACTCTAGTCTGGATCTTTCCAGGTGTGCTGCAACATCACGGTTTCATAGTTTGGCCTGAGATATAATGGCTAGGGATAAGTCCCCAACTACCACCACTCCCCCCCCCACTTACATTCAACATATGGATGGCTAATGAGTTAGCAGCCCTTTCTTGCCATTAACATTAGGCATTTGGGCAGGGTAAAAGCAAAGGAAGAAGGAGAGACTGAATCTGCCATGGATGCTTCAACTGAGATTCCTGCGCTGCAAGGGGTTGAACTGGATGCCCCTTGGTGTCCCTTCCAACTCTACAATTCTATAATTCTATGAATCCTGTATATGTGACAAAGCACTTCAACCCCAACACTCTTAAGGTTGTCTGAAAGCTCATCCTCTTGTTCACATCTGTGCAGTATATCCGTGTTACTCAAGCGTGCAGAAAAGCATTATGTGGCTGCCTCCCCGATACCCTCCCCGCGCATGTCTGCCAAAGCTCAGCTTACAGAATTCTGGAAAGCATGCTTGTACTGGCTTCTGGTGCATGCACTGGTTCGAGAGTTATGTTTGAATAACATGTGGTCTCATGTGGTGGTTGTTTGTATGCGTGTTATTTGGTTCAGAGTGGAGTACCTTTGAGGCTTTTAAATACTTGGAATCTATGGCTAGCTTTAGGGACACAGGGCAGTAACAAACAAAACTCGCTTCCCCCCCCCCCCCCCGGCAGTGATCAAATGGGAAGAGGAAGCATTCAGAAGGTCTTTTTAAAAAGTGTTCCTTGCTGTGAAGGGTAGTAAGGTTGCTTTTGTTGTGTCTCTCACTGTTGCAAATTAAGCTTAATTCTCAGTTTCGCTTCCTTATCTCCATGTACCCTAACATTATGTTTCAGTTTTACTTCCTTGTTTGGGTAAAGAGTCTACAGAGCATTGCAAGGGGAGTGGCTTTGGTCGGGTTTGATTTTCCTTTAGTGCAAGGATGCTCCACCTTATTTCACTCAGTAAGTTTTGCCATCTGAGCTACATCATAGCCTAGTCCATGGGTAGGCAAACTAAGGCCCAGGGGCCAGATCTGGCCCAATCGCCTTATAAATCCGGCCCACGGATGGTCTGGGAATCAGTGTGTTTTTACATGAGTAGAACGTGTCCTTTTATTTAAAATGCATCTCTGGGTTATTTGTGGGGCATAGGAATTTGTGTTTCCCCCCAAAATATATATAGTTCAGCCCCCCATAAGGTCTGAGGGACAGTGGACCGGCCCCCTGCTGAAAAAGTTTGCTGACCCCTGATCTAGCCAGTCATTTTCTCCCTAGGTCCATTTTGTAATCTTTGCTTTTTCTCCCTTCAGTTCTCCCACGGAGACGAGAAGAGACCTGGATCATGGAACTGAGGGCACCTGCGTCAATCAAATAGTTTATTTTTCTCACTTCCCCCAGTCGTTTTAGTGCAGATCCCCAACTCCAAGAGGACCACATTAATTTTTGGTTCATCTCTTTCCTCCTGTCATAAAAAAGGCATGGTAGCCATCGCTTTTTTTACCACTCTGCTAGCGATTGTTTAATGCATTATTCGCTGTGTTCATGGAAATCAAATCAGTAGCATTAAGCTCTCAAATGCATTTTCCTCCCAATGCCTGTCTCCAATTTCAGTGACTGTCTGCCCAGGCTGATGCTTGTGTCAGGTATGAAACAGAGTGCCATTTTATTTTTGTAATCTTGACAGTTGATAAAATCACCCACCTGAAATGAAAAAGCTGCTTCCACTGTGGGAATCTTCTTATAAGATTTAAAGATGAACTGACCTCTAAACAAAATCTGCCCATAATGTCCATAGACTCTTGAAATCGACGGGACTGAGCTCTTGATTTCTTAAAGAGTTTAATCCCCAGTCTTAAAAGATTTTGAAATTTAATATCATTTTAAGAAGAGCCCTGCTTGATCAGAACAAAGGTCTGTATAGTCCCAGTAACCAACAGGTGCCTCTCACGTAGACTGCAAGCAGGACATGAGCAAAACAGCCCTCTCCCACCAGTTTTCCAGCAACTTGCATGGTGCCTCTGAGGTTGCAGATTGCCATCACATCTAGAAACCACTGAAAGCATTACCCTTTATTAATCTCCCTCCCTTTTTAAAAACCATCTAAATGGATGACTCTCAACAGTAGCAAATCTGATAGTTCAACAATGCATTGTGCGAAGTACTTCTTTTAAGGCCAGTGGTTCTCAAGTGGTGTGGCAGGAAAGAATGGCAAGTATTGCGGGAAGATTCAAGGACAATCAAAGAAACATTTAAACATTTCAGAGTAGCATAGTTGAAAACTATTTGGGGGCGGGGGGCGGGTATCAGTATCCATGTCTCTCTTCAAGAGCATTAGCTATTCTTCTACTGTTCTATATGACGCATTGTTGTGAACAGGGTCTTCCAAATATTAAAGATCAGAAAAGAGAAATGCTTCTTTGTGTTGAGATGAGTTTGTCTCAAATTACAGTGGTACCTCGACTTACGAAGATGATCCGTTCCGCGGCGCTCTTTGTAAGTCGAGGTTTTCGGATGTCAAAGCGCCTGTTCTGCGCTGTGCATGCGCAATTTTGTGCTTTTGTGCAGGGCGCGCGCAGCGAAAAGACTTTCAGGGTTGTCGACTTTGTAAGTCGAAACCTTCGGAAGTCGAAGCATTCGTATGTCGAGTTACCACTGTAGTCCTAATATCAAGATTACCCAGCAAAAGCAAGTTCACACCTCTGAGTTTGTATACATACTTAAGGTAAAAGGTGACCATCCAGGGGTCCATTACCTTTTCTAAAAAAAACATACTTAAGGTACATATGTAAGAGGATCATTTATAATTATATTTTGGGAATGATTCAAGTTCCTATGTAGCTGTGTTGTTTAATATCTTATGAATGCCCCATTGTCATATTATAAAGTAATTGTGTTCTATGTTATAAATCAAGCACTGCTAGGAGTTGTTTCTTTTTGTTTTCCAATGTATTCCTTATCAATAAAAAAATTGGTGTGGCACAAGCAGATTTTTATTCTCAAGGTGTGGCTCAGAATCCCCCCCACCCCGAGGACCACTATTTAAATCTTCTACCAGGCTCAGAAATAAGGACAAAATACTGCTGTCTCCTTGAAAGAAGACTAACTGTTTTTAAACTTTGGTCAGATTATGCCCTATGTGTTTTGCAAACATGCTTTTAAATTCTCTCATGGTTTTGAAGTGTTCAACTGTTGTTGCTTTAATGTTGTGCTGAAAGCTTGACCCTTGGGTAATATGATTTGACAAAGCTGAACAATGTAATCAAAGAGAAATAAAAGCCAACTCTCCATAAAGCAGCTGCAATATATTTATTAGCATTAACTAATATATAAATTACCATTTTTATATTATTTATTTGTTTGTTTGCTTGTTTTTAAGTACCTCTTAAGTGTGACATTTATGCAACAATTAATGCTTATCCAAAACGGAAATAGATTAAGAAAACATGAGCACTTTATAAGGGCCAAAGATTAGCAAACCCTTGGCTTCTATTTCAACACAGCAATTAACTCCAGCCAAGGATCTGGCTGTTACTTGATAGTCTGACCCAAGCATCCCCAAACTGCGGCCCTCCAGATGTTTTGGCCTACAACTCCCTTGATCCCTAGCTAACAGGACCAGTGGTCAGGGAAGATTGGAATTGTAGTCCAAAACACCTGGAGGGCCGAAGTTTGGGGATGCCTGGCCTGACCCTTCTACAATTTGAAAAAACCAAGGTTTCTGAGGATTCTGAGTAACTGTATAGTTACAAACCTATGTACCTCAATACGTTCTTTCTTCCACCCCATCTCATTCCAGAAAATCTTTTCGTTTCAACTTAATGACTTAAGCATCTACACGTTCGTTTTGAAGCATAATGCCATCAGCATATTCCTGTCTTATATTTATACCCAGTGAATACAGCAGGAGTAAGGAACCTGTGGCCTTCCAGATGTTGGACTCCAATTCCCATCAGCCCCACGCAGCAAGACTAACAGCCAGGGATGTTGGGAATTGTAGTCTTGACAACGTCTGGAGGACCACAACTTCCCAACCCTGGATTAAAGTGGTTTCTATAGATGGCCATGGACCGCATGAACCATGGGCACCTATGGGCAGGGCTTCACAGCTACGCCTCTGAGGTTCCATTGGTTTTTTGATTAGGAAGAGTTTGTCACAACTCTCCTAAAGCAGCAATTAAAACAAAACAAAGTATATAGTTGGGACACATATATAGGCTTCAGCATGAAGCTGTTCTTATCTAGTATGCAAAATCCAACCATCTGGCAGAGTGATCAACAGAAGTCAATCCAGATTCTGGGTTGAAGTACAATACGTGCCTAGTTTGTACCCAGCAAGTCTTCAGGAAGATTTGGGGCAGCAGAGATAATTGCCCTAACATTTTGGGGGGTTGTACTTGAAGACAAGTAATGTATCTTCCCTTCCCCAGGCACATTCCAAGTTCTGGACAGGTGATCAACCAAGCCTCTCCATCAAAGAAGCCTAGAAGGACTACATTTCACTGAATACACTCTGCTATGTGGCTGAAGCAGCACAGACCCAGGCAGTTACCATTAGGAATGATGTACTTGCATGTTATTAAGTAAAACTGATAAATAAAAGTTGATTTTTTAAAAAAAGGAATGGCAATTAAAACAACACTGTGAACCCTTTACAAAGAGCTTCCTGGTCAAGACAGGGAAGGCAGCTGACAACAGAGTTTTAAAACACCCATGAAAAACAGAGGCTTAAAGTGTAAACAATGAAAATAAAGATACAACATCACAAAGACCTCTACAATGGTAGAGATTCTGAGCACAATTTTTAAGAGTCACTTAATTCTGCACAAACAGAAATACAGAAATCCTGTATAAACGGGATGCATGCTCAATGAAAAGCCTACCAGGCCAACATGATAAATGGCTCCCTGAATTGATCAAACAACTCACTTATGCACACCAGCCCCATATCCGGACACAGATATTGGAACAGCTGTAGGAGGCCCACATCAACTGCAAGTCAAACTGGTCCAAGGATGAAGTTCCAAGTCACTTGGCTCAAGGTTCAAGGCACTAGATTTCTTCTCTTTTTAGCGTCCCTTAAACAGCAGCTCCAAAAAAACGACTCCAAAGGCAGCAGGCATGAAAAGGCACCTCAGCTAAGTCTCTGAGCTTCAGTCAGCTTCATGATCAGGAAGAGCTTGTCACGACTCTCCTAAGGCAGTAATTGGGTGGTGGGGTGGGGAATACAATAAGCAGAGTAAATATACCCTGTTTCTCATATTTTAAGACATACCCATAAAATAAGCCATAGCAGGATTTTTAAGCATTCAAGGAATATAAGCCATACCCCGAAATTAAGACATAGTGATAGGCGCAGCAGCAATGCCGGCCACGACAGGAGGAGGAGGAAAAAAATAAGACATCCCTTGAAAATAAGCCATAGTGTGTGTTTTTTAGGAAAAAATAAATATAAGACATGTCTTATAATATGAGAAACACGGTAAATATTAAGTGCAAGTTCCCTACCAAGCAAGATCTAAACCAGAGTGGGGAGTCTATGGCCTCTCCAGATATTGCTGAACTCTTATCATCCCTGACCATTGATCATGTTGGCTGGGGCCAATGGGAGCTGGCATCCGAGAACATCCCTATCCTTAACCTAAGCAAAAGCACAGTGATTGAACAGCAGTTGGCTCTGAATAAAGTAATGCATGCATCTATCTTCATTTTTTTTAAAAAAAAACTGTATACTGTAGCCCTTTACTCTGCAACATGCAAATTGGCAGAAACTTTGGGTGACATCTTCCCAGAGGTCAGTTGGTCAAGGACAACCTTCCACTTCCCTCAAAATTCCCGTTGCCACTCTTCAGCCTGTTACTCCTTAGAGCAGTGTTTCCCAACCTTGTGCCTCCAGCTGTTTTCGGACTACAATTCCCATCATTCCTGACCACTGGTCTTGCTAGCTAGGGATGATGGGAGTTGTAGTCCCAAAACATCTGGAGGCACAAGGTTGGGAAACACTGCCTTAGAGCGTGGCCAGACTTCAGTTTCTACTCAATTCATTATTATTTCCTGCCTTACTGAAGTCCAGACTGTGTTCAGCTACTTGCTCCATAATAATGCCACAGGCTAATCCAGCCTGGTGCCCTCCAAATGCTGGGACTACAGCTGCTATCAGCCCTCGCCAAGACAGCTAATGGGAGTTATAGTCCAACATCTGGAGGGCACCAGGTTGGCAAAGGCTAGTGTAAGCCTTGGAAACCATGGGTTGCAGCTTGCCTCTGTGGCTCTCTCTAAAGCCCAGAAACGTATTTCTAGCCATCAAGATTGAAGCTAAAACAAAAACACAGTGCACCATTTTAAAGAGGCAGAATATGTAAAACACACACGGGTCGGGGGGGGGGGAGCAACCTTGCCAAACTCTGCAGAGTTCACTGAATGATATTGGGGCCTCGGAATTAATTGCACAAAGCAATGGCCTTGGTTGATATTCCATGTGAGTAATCTGTCCAAGGTATTAATTTGACATCATGTCCTATGATCCCACAACAAATATTCAACAGGTTTTTTAAAAAAATGATGGCTCTCATCACACACTGGACTGTCAGGATAACTTGTGCATGCAATATTTAGGGAGGGGAGAGGAAGCACTGATGGCACTGAATTAAAACTTACCATAACTAATTGTTCCCTGAGCTGATTAACAACTCGTTTATGTGCTCCAGCCAAGGCAATGAAATAAAACATAATAAGGCTGTAAAACAATGGAGAAACACAAACATCAGGACAGTTTAATACCGATGCAGGCCCAAGTTTTGTAAAACAGCATCCAGAAGACTGCGATACTTACTAAATAATAGTAAGGATTCCCAAGCTACCAAATGCAGGAACAACTTCAGCAAGACAGATGAAGAGCTCCTCGAACCCAGTAATCTGTCTCCAATAGCAATTTAATGTTTATCATGAATGTTTAGGTAGGGCCTCAAACTTATTAACTAACCAATGACCTTTTTCTGCATTTATACAGGAAGCTGCCCTATATGAGCTCAAGCTCTTTGTCTCTCTGAGTGTTGTCTTCTTTGACTTGGCAGCTGCTCTCCAGGACTTTGTGCAGGGGGGTCTTTCCTGCCACCTGCCACCCAACCTTTTGAACTAGTGATGCCAAGGACTGAACCTGGGACCACCTGCATCCAAGGCGTGAGCCCTACACCAACTACATTAGTATTTGAACAATGAAATCCACGAGAGGAGAGGCATTGCAGTGTCAAAAGACGGCTATAATTGAGGCTACATGTAAGGATCTAAAAGGGGACCAGTGCTGGAGGCCTTGGAGGTCTGATGTCAATCAAACTCAACAACAGAACCAGAGTTGGAAAGGATCTCAAAAGGTCTTTTAGTCCAACCCCCAGCCAATGTAGGGAATCCATGGCTACTGCATCCCTATCTAGCCCCTGCTTAGAAAACCCTAACCCAAGGAGTCTTTTGCCCAAGCTAGTCCTTGCCAGTACAGGGCCAGACAGCCCAGTGGCCTCCCAGTACAGCGCAGCTTCAAACGTGTGGGAATGTAAAACGTACGTGGGACACTCAACCCTAGCAAAGGCTGAAACACTGTCCACACTGCTTTCTCCACAGCAGATGCCTGCCATTGGTGACCTCAGCAACTGAAGCTAAACAAGGGAACAGTATTCTAATCTTGAGAAGAGGAATGGCCTTGTGTGTTTTTTTTTATTGAACTATAAGCTGCTCTCGGAGCCTTTGCCGCTGAAGAGCAGGGCAAAAATCCTTTAAATAAACAAAGGAACGGCAGTGACATTAATAAAATAGTGCTTCCAGCACACAACTGTGGTATCATGCACAATGCAAGAATACCAACTACAAAAACACTCTAAGAGATCGTCAGAGTTAGAGGGGGAAAGGGTGGCAGCTGGGCACATTATTAAGATACAGTAGAGTTTTTTATACAAATGTGCCTAACGATATCATATGGATAATATCATACTTGCAGAAACACTAGCAGTATGAACTGTTTCAACTAAATATCCAATGGTTGCTGATGTGTAGCAGTGTTTGCCATGCCCCTCCCCCAAATCTAGTTCATTTGAACATGATCCAATAGCTGCATACTAGGAACATTTTTCTATTGACCCCAAACAACACCGAAGAACAATATGGAAAAGATCAAGGCCAGCCTGGCCAGTGCTCACCAGAGAACCATAAAGAAAGGCACTGCAAATGCTTCCGACACAATGCCGTTCAGAACCTTCTGCAATACTGGTGGGAAATGGTGCGCTGTATGTTCTATGACATCCCACGAACGGTTAACATTCACAAAAGGCCCACACGCTTTTGAGGAAGGAATGCTGTTTAAGCGGAGAAGGAAGGAAGCACGTGCAAGAAAATTACTATTAACTAAACATATTAGTCCCTTTTTTTAATGCAAAGGTAACTCAAAATGACTTACAACAATGACGAACTAACGGATACATTAAAACCAGCATAAAACTAAAACAATAAAATATAAAACTTGATCATATTTTTAAAAGACAGAACTAAAACATCCCACCCGCTGAAGAAGGCCACAAATAATTAAAAGCCAAAGGCCTGTCAGAAAAGGAATGCTTTTGCATTCCTAAAGGTGATTAATGATTGCACCAGGTGAGCCTCCCTGGAGAGATCATTCCACAAGGAGGGAGCCACCACTGAAAAGGCCCATTCTTGTGTTGCCATCCTCCTGACCTCCCATAGGGGGGGGCACATGGAGATGATGATAGAAAGGTCTAGGTTGATTCATATTAAGCCCTAATTCAGTGTCCTCTGATAGCAGGAGCCCCCATTCAGAAGGTAGGTGTGCCCCCACACTCTGAAATGAGACAGCTAGCTACAGGGGAGAGCCTTTCTGCTTGGGAAACTCTCCCCCCAGGAAGGCTTATATAACACCTATAAAAATGTTTGTTAAGCACTAGGGAAAATTCATTTTTATTTTACAAGGCTTTTTATCTCAAATGTATTTTCCCCTGCCCATTTCTACAGTGAAATAAGCTGCCATCACAACTTAGCACATAAGTGGACTTGGATAAACCTAGGTGAAGCCCATTTCCCCTCCCAGCTACACAGTAACAGAGAGGCAAAGCTGTGTTAAAAGGACTACTTACTGCGTCATGCTGAGTCCCAACGGAATGAAAGCTAGAATGAGGCCAATCAAGAGCACCACCAGGAAGAAAAAGTTGGAGCTGGACGCTCTGAAGGGCCGCGTTGAAGGCTTGCATGTATGCATCAGACTAATCTGGAGAGAAGCAAAGAGCTCAGCCCAGGTGCCAGAGGTTTGGGCTCCTGGAGAGGAACTAGTTTTGCATAGCGGGGAGGCACTTTGAGAAAAAAAGCAGGAAGGCCACACATATACACTCTTCTCTCTCTCTCTCTCTCTCTCTCTCTATCTATCTATCTATCTATCTATCTATCTATATATACACACACATCAATCACCTGTCAGTAACTCCCAATGTCATTTGAACCAGCACCTTCTTGCATATCTGGCAGGCTAGCAAGTGGGGCTCAGGCCTAACCCTGAAGGACCAGATTTTGCTCAGCAACATCCAGTTGCGGATTCCTATTCTAACCTCTATTCCTGTGGTCCCCAGACATCTTCCCCCAGACTTAAAATTGCCGACAGCCTCCATGTGGTCATTGTAATGCACTGCGCTAGATGCCGTATGCTTTTTAATTGCATTTTTCTTTTCTTTCTTATGTTGTATTTTATTCTCTTGCACAGAATTCAAATTGTAATACAATTAGCATGCAGAGGGCCACATGTGCTAGGACCCCCCCTCTGTACCTGTCTGAAGAGAAACAAGTAAGGAATTTTCACAAGAGCAAAAATTGTTGTTCTGCAACTCCTCCCTTTACAAGTCGGGTGCAGGATGGAAATTATTAAAACTGTAGTTACAGATACACCTAGGCAACAGTCAGCATTAAAAAGACCAGGTACCTTTTTAATGTAAAAGACGACAAAATATTTTACTGCTGCAATGGCAGGGAGAAGAGGACAATAGAAAGTCCCAATCCAACATATAGTTTGCCCGTAAACAATTTCCAGCACGTTGTCAGGGATGGCAAACTCCTGCAGACCACACCACCGGAAGGCCTTATATGAGCAATAGGTAACCATCAACCTAAGAACAGTAATGAAAAAAGCCCTACTTTACAGTCCAGCAATAAAACTAAATGAATCTTTTCATCATTTACAGAAATAAAATATCAGAAACATAAGTGCATTCATCGCTAGCCAGGTAGTGCATGGTGCAGAAATGTGGGGTTGAGCAAATGTTGCCAGATCAGGAACAAATCAAAAATTACAGTATGTCTGAGGTTGCTCTTGAACAGGCATAGGCAACCTTGGCTCTCCAGATGTTTTGGAACTACAACTCCCATGATCCTTGACCACTGGCCCTGTTAGCTAGGGATCATGGGAGTTGTAGTTCCAAAAACATCTGGAGAGCCAAGGTTGCCTATGCCTGCTCTTGGACCTAACCCATGGCACCATGGGTTGCCATGAGATTTGAGGCTGTTTCCGCCCCCTGCCCCCCAATACTGTCCCAAGTTCATACACACTTAGCATGAATGTACAAGTTCCAAGAGTGAAGCTCATGGTCCCAATACTCCTCCTGGGTTGTCCTGCTGCTGCAGCATGATGAGCTAAGCCAGGGTTAGCATAGCGTGTCAGCCAAACTCAAGCTCATGGTTTAGCTCCATCCAAACTAACCAAGGTTTATCTATGGTTTGTGGCTCAGTTATTTGTTTAAATACTGCTTAATATTTTTGAAAAAATCTCTACTTTTGTAGTTCATCTTTTAATATAGGATTCACAAGGGGAAGCTTAAGTATTTGGGACCAAGTCAGGCAGAACAGGAAACCATGGTTTCACTACAAATGAGATACAGTAAGCCTTGGGCTCCCATGGTTCCCAGACCCCTCCCCTTCATTCATGCCTGCCAGGAGATTAGAGGCATCCACTAACTGCAGTTCCCTGTGATGTTCAAACTCAGGCAACCATGGTTTGCTTAAAGTAGCAACGGTTTCAGGACAAGCCAGGACCTAAAGTGACGGTTATGATTCTGGCTTTTCTTGCTAGCACAGCATTTCTCACAAACTACAGATACCCAAGTTTAGACATTAAAGGAAACAGCATTTAAAAAGAAAAGAAAAGGAAGTGGTTGCTTTTGGTCTTAAATTGTGTTTCAACTGTAAAGAAAGGAAATGCCTCTTCACTGAAGTTTATACTCACTTTCTTGGAAAGTCGATAAAGACTGTAATAGCAAATATTATGATGAAGTCAAAGATCATCAGCTTATACATTTCCTGGCCAACTCGAGATTCCCAGCACTGAAAGGAAAAGAAAAGGGTTTATCAAAATAAATTCAGCTGATTATTATATTTTAAGATTATCATAAAACACCACTGCATTGTCATCTCACTAAAACAAAATTCACAAAGCTACTGGAAACCAAATGTGGGCAAATTCACTTTGCTGAGCAGTTCCTGCCAAGGTTCCTTTGGTTCCAAGAGGGGTTCAAGGACAGTCAATGGAAAGGGAGACCTGATTTCACACGTCTCATTTTAGTTCACATGTACCGGTATATCTACTTACAGGGTAGAGCTGATAGTTGTATCCACAGGCCATGCATTTTGCATTAGTACAGGACCTGATTCGAGTCCACAGTGAGAACAAGAGAACACCAATGTTGGCCAGCCTCACAAAGACACACCTTCAAAACAGAGAATGGAAGGAATACACCAATGAATTGTCCAATTTTTATGCTACAGGGATTTTGCAATACCAGGGGTTTGATTACAGAAAAGCAATAGATATCCATGAGATCGTTAAATATGCAGCTTTAGGCATTCTAACACAAAAGGTCAAGGAGAGGAAGCCAACTGGCTAAGGTGATTCTGCACAGAAATCTATAAAGCTTAGGGGAGGGATCCCTCCCTCCTATTTCATCAGTTTCAATCCATGAAGGAATCTCATAGAATCTCCCTTCCTGCTGGGCCTTTGATCCACCTCTCTTCCTTTCTCCACAGCCAATCTATGGTTTTAAAGCTGCTGCCATGATCTCTTAGAAGCAAGAAGTCAACATGCCAAAGTGTTCTGCTCTCTCACTTGCCCAGAGCAGCAGAGGTAACACTATTAATTCTATTCCTGCAAGTTGTCATCGGGGTGTGGCATGTTTGGTCATGGAACTCAATTTTGGAAGCAGCTATGAACCTAGAAGCACAAAGAGTTTTGGCAACACACAATTAGAGAAACCCAACCAGCCACAAGGCACTACCAGACCTAAGAACACCAAAATAGGTGGCGGCAGGTGCACAGAGTTGGAAAAGGTACTATTTCAATATTGTGTTACGGAATCGAGCAGCGCAGGTGCTTACCTCATCAGCGTTAACCGGATTTCAAAGGCTGGTGAGTAGTCTTCAAATTTGATGAGAACTGAAAAAATTAATGGGGCAATAAAATTGGCCATCGTAATCACCATAGAAGGTAAGTACTGTACTATGAGGTTATCCTCAAATCTCATTTTGTGGTCCTGCATAGGGAGAAAGAAAGAAAAAACTAAGGGAGGAGTTGTTTCTCTGGTTAGTTGCAGAACTCATACGAACATAAGATGCGCCAATGGCCCATCTGTCCAGCATCCTGTTCTCACACTCATAGTGTCCAAGCAGATGGGAAACCAGCAAGCAGAACCCAAGCACAAGAGCCCTCTCCCCTCCTGTGGCTTCCAGCAACTGGTATTCATAAGCATTACTGTCTCAAAACATGGAGGCAGAGCACAGAAACTCTCAAATCGCAACTGAATCACTCGTCAAGACCTGTTTCCTGCTGTCCTGATCTTACAGTAGCAACTACAGCTTCTTTCCCATCAGATGGAAATACACTTGGTCCCTGATTCTTTAGTTTTGTCAGCTGTTCCCTCTGCTGTGTACTTCTCTCTAGCTGATAGCATCCCCATATCTGCACACAGACACCAGCAACTCCCGTGAATGTACTTTTAAATTCCCCAAAGTGTCTGCCTCTTGTCTGCATGGGAAGGTGCGCAACTCCCAAGCTCATCAGCCTCCCTTTCTGGCATCTTTGTTCCTCTCCACGACTGTTCTACTGCTAGTAATAACTTGCAAGAGTTTAAACTGGACATTCTTATACAGGTGAAACTCGGAAAATTAGAATATTGTCGAAAAGTGCATTTATTTCAGTAATGCAACTAAAAAGGTGAAACCAATATATGAGATAGATGCATGACATGCAAAGCAAGATATGTCAAGCCTTTATTTGTTGTAATTGTAATAATTTGTTGTTAGGCAGGTCAATTATAAATGGAATGTAATTAATGAAATGTAATAGCTATGTTTATTTTTGTATTATTGTAACTATTTGTTTTATTACTGTGGAATTTCCAAAAGAAAGCATTTGTAAAAATAGAAATAAAAAGTTGCATTACTGAAATAAATGCACTTTTTGACAATATTCTAATTTTCTGAGTTCCACCTGTAAATTATCCAGTGAGACACCATATTTGTAGTGAAATTACAACTACGTGGAAATGGTGACAGTTATTCCCATTGCTTGCCCTGCCTGGAGATATTTGTTTATAAAAAATCTGCCATGCCACTTACACTGGAAATGTTTTCTTGTGAGTAGACTGTTGCTCTATAGATAGAATAAAAGCAAGCTGACAAAACAGCTAGGACAATGCAGTTTAGGAATATTCTCAAGCAATAGATGCGTATTTTCTCTCTGGTGGTCCTTTCTGCTACCTTCTGCCTTAGTCTCTCTTCCTCCAAGTCAGTCTGTAAACAGAAATTCATTCACCAATGATATTTTTAAAAACTAAACCCCAACTTTGGTCAAATGACCCCTAAGGAGGCTAACAACAGATTAGCAACATTCTTCATTATTCTTATTACTAAACATATTACCTACCCTTCATGAGCAAAGTTCCAGGGCAGCTTACAACAAGTTTAAATTTAGTATTAAAAACAGCATTTAACTCTTCTCTTGGTGGTGAAGCAGCCAAATGTGATGCCGGAGACATTCTGCTGAAGCCTCTCATCCACTTCTGCTATATTGATATTTATTCTACACCCACTTTCCTGTGAGTAAGCCCCACTGAACATGGAAGGCTCAGACAGGCTTACACAGTAAGAGTAGTTTCTCAATTTTTCTTACATGTTCTTTATGTTATGATTCACTCACCGCTATTTATTTAGATTTCTCTCCCATTAATTGAGTTATTGTGTGTATTATGACACACAGCCCAGTTTGACATAGATCATATAATTATAGAATTGTAGGTAGGGACAATGAGAGTCATCTAGTCCAACCCCCTTCAATGCATGAAGCACATAGGGTTTTTTGGGGGGGGGGGATACACACAAGCCCCCTGCAAGAAAAAATTGCAACATAGAGTTCTGCTGCTCGAGATTCCGGCCACTCCATTTCATTTGTTCCATCCACACCTGGTTTCCCACTCACACCTCCACAAGTCAGATAGCATTCCATGGTCACTGAGCATTCTCCACTGGTCTGTTTTGCCCCCTACCCTCCCTAAAAGTATTCCCCCCCCTTTTGCAATTCTGCAAACCTTGGGAGTTCCCCAGAACTGCTGCTGCCTCCCTCTGGTGTTTAGGTAGTGATGTTTGGGGCACATTTGCAATGTACATTATAAAGAGACGGAATGGTACACTCACTTTAAGCTCATAGTGCAAGCTGCTATGCTTGAGCCGTGCAGCATTTACATCTGTAATACAGAAATCCCAGCCAGCAAATATTTTGTTGCAGTAACTCTGAAACTGATCGTCGTTGCGTACCAAGCTTTGTTTGAATCCATCAACGGCTCTGGAAAAAGCACCCCAGGAAAATGAAATACTTGATTAGCAACTTATCAAGATTTTCATTTTTGTACGAGTACATGGAAGAGTATACTCATTCACAGCCAGATCCTACCCATGGACACTCAGAATTAAGTGCTGCTGAATTCAATTGAATTTCCTCCAAAGTAACTCTGCATAGGATTACACTATTAGGGGATGAAACAGACGAACAGCATTTCATGATTTTCCTGTTGCTCTACTGTATAGCTTCAGCTGAAAACAAAATATTTCTAAATGTTTGACTACCTACCTATCTATAAAGACTCCCTAGAATTATTATCAATTTGATTTATTCCCCGCCCTTCATCCCAAGGTTCCAGGGTGGGTCACAACAATTAAAAATACAACATTGAAAACAGTTTTAACAAATTACGATTGGAAGAATAGGGTGGGTCCCAATATACACCAAGTGTAAATATGTGGATCTTGAGAATGTCAGGGAGAAAGCAAGTATGCAGGGTTTTTTTAAAGTTGGGGGAGCACTGAAATATTCAGTACCCACCCCCAGCAGTCTCTAGTGATACAATCCAGCACCAGTTTCTATGAAAGGATTTACTGATCACGAGGCAAAGCTCTTACTTGCCACAAAGTGCTCCTATGACAGCAGCCATGATTGCAATCAGGGCCAGCCCCTGAGGGTAACATGTTTCCCCCCCCCCTCACCACGAGAGAAGAAGGGGGTGAGTGAAGATCCACATCAGGAGCTGCCCCTGTGGATCCTGATCCCTGAGGCAGTCGCTGCATTTCGCCTCAAGAGTGGGCCAGCCCTGAGTACAACTCTACACACTCTTACTAGGAAGCAAGTCCCGTTGAACTCAAGCAGAAGAGATCTTTGCAAACCTACAAAAGGCACTACTAGACAACACAGGGAAGCTCCTTGCCTGTTTTACTACCCACATCATTTTCAGCCCAGTTTATCAAGTAAGAGAGTCTCTGGGGTGGGAGTGAAGGGAAATCCTGACCTATCGGATGGCACTTCCTCTTGGGGTCTTTAGCACTGCTAAAGGGAAGGGCCGTCCACCTTCCTGACCAGACTGGCAGAGCAAGGACATCCTCAAACCCCTCTAAGGTTTTTTTTTAAAGGAATTGTGCCTGCGGCATAAATAAAGGATAACTAAAGTATGTTGAACATTAAATATAGTGACAGGAGAAAAGATCATGAAGAAATAAGAGAAATGCAAGGGAAAGACCCAAATGGGCCATCGCAGCGCACACTTCAAGCTAACTTTACCTTTTCACGATCCAGAGAAAGCTTAATGAAAGGTAAGCCAGCGTGGTCAGCAAATAGGCAAGTGGCGCATGGTATTTCAGGAGGCCAAAATAGATGGTGTCTACTGTGTAATAGCCATAAAAGAGACCAGTCATTTCAAGAAAGCCCTGCAAGAATTTAGCACAGAAGAAAGTTACTACATACCGTGTTTCTCCAAAAAAAAAAAAATAAGCCATACCCCGAAAATAAGCCATACCCCGAAAATAGGCCACCGTGTGTGTTTTTGAGGAAAAATAAATATAAGACGGTGTCTTATTTTTGGAGAAACACGGTAGAAGCACACAACAGTTTACAGACATGCTCTGGAGTCTTTGCCAAGTGCCAAAAGCAGCTATTTGAAAACAAATGGTGTTGCACCCCCAATAAAGCTCTTTACCTATAAGGAAAAGCCTTCATCTGTGCAAATCAAGATAAACTGGAAGTCTCAAAGGGTGATATCCAATGAAGCAACTCGATTGGCACAAGCATTTCCATTTGCACAACAGAAGTTCCCCTACCTCTCCTCAAACTCCCCTCATGCTCTCTTTGGAGGAAATCCCCAGCACAGATTTAAGAGGAACATGGGCGGGAGGCCAAGTAGAGGGAGGGAGAAGTTCCACTGCGTAGTCCAAGGTCCTTGCATTAAGGAAACTACTTCATTGAATGCCATCCTATGTAGTACAGCTGTCCTGTAAAGGGAAGAGAGGCAGGAATCATATACACTGCCCTAAGGTTTTTGGAGGAAAATTCTTCCAGGGGAGTAAAAAAAAAATGTAACAATTAAAAACAATTAAATACAACAATTTTACAATGCTACAGCTAGGAGGACAAGAAATTTAAAATTAAAGCAGGGGTTCTCAGGACGCAAAGTTTTGCATTCAGTAATGTATGTCACATGCACACTATGGATGCATTCAGAAAAACAAATATCTACTTAATAAACCAATACATGCACAGGCTTCAGGCACCTGCAAGCAGTGGCTCTGCATGAGTGAGCGAGCAAGCGGCAAGGCTGCATTGAATGGGATAAATCGTTACCTGTCAAAGTAAAGGGAACTATGTTCTAAGGAAGGCAAAATATAAAGCGACGGATCAAAGCGTTTAACAGGAAGTAATGGGCCAGTGCTTGCATGGCACTGTAAATCTACATACACACCATACACTTAAAGCTCATTCCCCCCCCCCCCCTCAACCCCCAAAGAATCCTGAGAATGGCAGTTTATGCCTTGCCGAGCTAAAATTCCCAGCACCCTTAACAAAACTACAGTTCCCAGGATTCATTGAGGGGGTGAATTGACTTGTAACTGTACAGCGTGTACGCAACCTGAGAATCTCTACTCTGAAGATACTCTGAAGAGCTTAGCTTTAGAGATTTACCCTGCTCAATGCAGCTTTACCATTTTGCCCAGAAGGTGGAGGGAGGGAGGGGACTTTCTACCTCCTAATGAAACCCTCTGCTTTTGTTTTTTAATCTGCTTCTTTGGATTCAGCAATATATGTCCAAATACTTACTGTGCCAGTCAGCAGATCTATAACGTAACTGTAGAAGTAAATAAGTCCCTTGGTACCACTGACAACATAAACTGTGCAGTGGTGCTCTGTAGACAAGAGATCAAAAGAAAGTAAATTGAACCGAAGGAGTGAAAACAGCCAAATGCTCGTCAGCTATGTCTGTACTTGCGAACAGAAAACAGGAAGTGTGCGTTACCTATGCTCTTCAGGGGAAGTTGAACGTAGCTGCCATTGACCGTTCCATGTTTGTAAAAGGCACTAGGAAGGGTGATAAAGGTGAACACAAGGAGAAAGATCACAACGTTCAGGATCACGAGGAATCGTAGAAAGGAAAAGTAAGACTGGATCCCAGTGCCAAACTTCCCTATGAAAAGAAAGATTTAATTCATGGATGAACACATTAACTGTTAATGTGAAATAGTGGGTGCACATGAGGCAGCCACCTTGCTGAAGGAAAAGGCCTGGGCCTGGTTGGAAGACCCCCCCAAGTACCCTGCCTCAAGTTCCATGGTGGAAGAAAGATGGGCCTTTTGAATGGCCTCAGTTTGCACATAATACTAAGCCAAACCATGGCTTAGTGTGAATGTACTGCCTCCCAAGGAGCAGATTATAACCTCTTGATTCCTTCACAGGCTTTTTAGCTCAGCACAGCAGCTAAGGTTTGGCTTATCATATTATCCAAACCTGGAATTGTGGTCAAGATCTCTGCTCCTTAACGATGACAAACTTTGGTGACAGATCATGGTTAATCAGGAGAAACTTCTAAGCACAATCCCGGGTTTGGACAACACGCTAAACCTCTTCAGTGGTAGCCCGCTCAGCTGTGGAACACTCTTCCAAAGTTGCCTCGTCTGTCACCATCACTGGAATCGTCCCTTTGCCAGGCAAATAAACTTTTATTTTTCCCAAGCATTTGCCCCCCTCACTGTTCCCTCCATCATGAGATTCTGAGGGTGGCTGGTTATCTTCCCTCCACCCACCACTTCAAAAGTACACAGAGATAAAGGAGGAAGTTGAAGCAATGACATTTACTCTCACATCTTCTTTTCAAGGCTCAGATCATCACCTGAACATCTGAGGAGCTGCCTCATCCTGCAGTTGTGGGGTGGGTGACTTGTGACAGATTTGTCTGTCTGTGAACGTTTAGTGCATTCTTTTTAAACTGGCTTATTTAAATGCATTGTACTTTTGGTGTTATGGTCTTAAGCCAAGTTAGTTACTGTAAAGGCAGAGAGCTGAAAAAGGAAGGAATCGGGAGACAACCTGTGTTGTATGTTCTGCAGAAGCTGCTGTTTCTGCACTATCTTCAAAGGCAGCCTCAGTATATAACACATTGCAGTAATCTAACCTAGAGGTTTTTTGTATTTTTATATTTAATTTGTTTGTGGATTTTAGCTGTGTCTTATTTACAATTTCATTTGTGCAATTTCTTTGTGGAGAGTTTCTCAGTCAAACAGTTTACAAATCCACTAAATAACTGAATAAAAGATGTGAAAAAGACAATGAAAACAAGGTGCAAAATCAAGCAGCATACAAATTAATAAAGAACATACCCTCAATACTGCGGATGTCATGTCCCCAAAGTTCAAAGTAAGATGACAGTTCTCTGGTATCCTCTACAATTTTTTTCCATGATTTGCTACTTATCTGCCTCCACTGATGCCAACCTGACAGGTATCTTATGTTAGCCACCTGAATTTCCCTAGTAAGATAAAATGAATTAACATGACAAGATCATTGGGGGTTTAGTTTTAGAACTGGTGAAAATGCAGAATTAATAACAATTGCACATGATGCATCCCAAAGCAATTTGCAATATAACATACATATAAAAACAGTTTAAAAAAGGAAAATATAAAAAGCAATTTAAGAAAATATAATTATAAATATAAAAAGTTTAAAACACCACATACATAAAATCAATTCAAATCCAAGACAAATGCCAACTAGGATATTTTATTTAAATCTTATTTTTTACTTAAATATTTATAATATAAATTATATTCATAAAGTATATCAAAGTGGCTTACAATATACACAATGTAATGAAACCAGCCCATAAATATCAATAAAATGTTTCCACAATAAAAAATCCAAAACAGCACAGATTTTTTTTAATGACACACTCAATTCACCTAGTTAAATGGAGAGCTAAAATCAGCTCAGCAGTGCAACATAGTCATGATAAAAGCAGAGAGAGAAATACCAGCATCAGTCCTACATAAGACTAATTCAAAAGGATGTTTAAACATCAGAAAAGCCTTTGCTTGATGCCAAAAAGATATCAACTAAGGTGTCACGGGAACCACTCTAGGGAGAACATTTCATAAATTGTGGGAGTGGGAACACCACTGAAAAGGCCCCGTCCTTTGGAGCTACTCTGAAAACTTCAATGGAAGCCATTCTCCAAGGGCCAACTCAATGATCTTAGGGCCTGCCCTATGGCATTCTTTACAGATACTGAGTCCCAGGCCATGTAGGGCTTTATAGGTCAAAAAAAGCACTTTGCATTGGTGCTGGAAACCACTAAGAAGGCAATGAAGATGAGAAAGAATCCGGAAGTTCATTCATAATGCCTGGTCCTGATGAGTACTTCTGCTGTCGCATTTCATGCTAGCTGAAATTTTCAAACTGCCTTCAAAGGGCAGCCAAATGTCTAGGAAGGGCCATAGCTTGGTGGTAGAGCATCTGCTTTGCATACAGAAGGCCCCAAATTCAATCCCCTGGTAGGAGACACTCCTGCCCAAAACCCTGAGAGAACCCCTGCCTGTCAGTGTAGACAATACTGAGCTAGATGGACCAATGGCCTGACTCAACAGAAGTAAGCTCCCTCTGCTCCTATAACACACTGCCGTATTGAACCTGAAACTCCATTCCTATATTTCTCAACACTAAAGCTCTTCACATGTCTAGGCTGTCTTGTGTCTCCCCATTTCCCTCAATTAACAATTGTTTATCATCCACTTTCTAAGCAGTGATAAACTAAGGACAACAGTTCCTGAAATTAATGTTCACTCAGTAGAAATGCCCTTTCAGTTTGCTTTGCTCTTGAACGGAATTAAAAGATGCATCATTACACAGATCTGGTGTCAGTTATTGTAGTCTCATAGATCAATTTTGTGGTTTGCTATAAAAAAAAGTAAAAAAAAAAGTGGGGGGCACATAGCCTCTCGTTTATTTCAGATCAGATGAAATTGCTAATAAACCAGTTGAAGTCTGTGGTGCAAGTATGCATGCATGTGCACTACATTTGCTGGAAAGGATCACTGCTCCCTCTAAAGATTTACCAGGTGCCACTATAGCAGGTGATTGGGGAAGATGCACCTGCAAAATTCTGTCATAACACATTGTTCCCATCAGCTCAGCGTCAAGCTGAAAGATCAAGGCAAATTATGGGCACTTGGAGCATAATTGCAAGACTGTACAAAATCTTTGCTGCTTACCTGGAGAACAAGTTAAAAGTCCCTTAGCTTGCAATTTCCATGCCTGTTGGACCATGAGTGAAAACTGTGAATGGCCATTGCCTATATCATAAACTGTAGGGGGGGTTATACTTTTGGAATTATTTTTTTTCATCTTAACACAAAGATTTGGATTATTTTACTTATGTCATCTTAACCCAGGTTTCTTGAATATGGACCAATGCTTAGGAGCATGTCAGAAGCAAAATAACCTACTGCCATTTAGAAACAATTTTAGAAATCAATAAAATCCATTTCCCAGAAGCAATTTTCACCCTGAAATGGATCCCACTACCACAACTACTACACAGCTTAAAGAGTTACTCTCTCTAACCTTAATCTTCTCTTCTCTGCAATAGTTAAGGCATATTCTCTCAGGGGCTGCGCAGAGCCTGGGCTTCCTGGTCCAACCCTTTCTAGGAGACTGCTGGTCTCGCCAGAAGCTGTCCGTGCTAAACTGCGGTAGTCTCGCAATCCTCCAGTTGAAGTTCTCCTCCTCAACATAGACTGGTAACTGGGTAGTTCTTGCAGAAAGGCAACAGTTGGTGCTACATACTGTGAGTCAAGGAGGAAAACCTCTGCAAAAAGAAAGAGGGGAAAGGTTAACAAATTAGCTCCCAAGCTCAGTTGGTTAAAGCATGGTGCTGATGGCGAGGTTTCAGGTTTGGTCAACTGGACAGCTGCATATACCTGCATTGCAGGGGTTTGGACTAGATTATCCACCATGGAGGGAGGGATGGTGTTGGGAATGAAGTGTGCCATGTTACCATGTACAATATATCTGCACTACTAACGCCTGGTTTGCATCGCATAGTAGGCATCCTTACCCACGATCTGTAATCAGTGCTTTTTTTCCTTTAAAATGTTTAGGGGTACTCTCATTTTCCTACTCATATTGAAATACTGCCCCTCAATGAGGCCAAACTTAGATTCACAAAAAGTTTAGGGGTATGCGTACCCCTACGTACCCCCAGAAAAAAGCACTGCCTGAAATCATAGGAAAACCTTGACTACAGATTGTGATTAAGGATAAGAGACTTTAACCATGATGCAGAGTTCAGATGACACAGTAAGGCAAATCTTGGCTTGCCTGCTGCATTGCACCGACTGAAAAGCCCAGGGAGCAGCAATCTCATTGGGAGCCAGCAAGTCCGGTAAACCATGGTTCACCATGTGAACAAGGCCGTTGTTTGTGGAATAATTTAGATACAGTGGAACCTCGGTTGTCGAACGTAATCCATTCCAGAAGACCGTTTGACTTCCGAAATGTTGAACAGCATTGGGCTGTCAGCAAGTTCAATGGGGAAAATTGAGAAACACACCTCGGAAGCAGTTTGACTTCTGAGGCGCGTTTGAAAATGGAAGCAATTACTTCCAGGTTTTTGGCGTTCAAGTTCCGAATTGTTCGGTTTCTGACATGCTCAAAAACCGAGGTTCCACTGTATCACAAAATTAATTCATAGCCGCTATCCCATTATTAAATTAACATTGATATCACTCCTTTTAATACTGTCAACACCACATGCTGTTCTTGTTATTATTATTCATTAAATTTGTATACTGCCCTATACCTGCAGGTCTCAGGGTGGTTCACAAGATAAAAATCACAATATAAAAACACAGAATACATAATAAAAATAAAAAACAAGACCAACCCAATAATCCCCCCTCCCCAGCACATTATAAAAGGGCATTGGTTATGTTTTAAACTTCTGGTTATGAGCTCTCTCTGAGCCCCAGGTATGGGCCCCAAAGGAGGAAGCTAAAAATGATTACATACAGTAATTAAATTAAACCATTTCACAAATCTGATGAAGCCAACAGTGCTTTACACCGTGACAAATAAACCAATGTTTCTCTGGTTAGTTTTTAGACGGTACCCACTCAGACCTCTTCACGATTACTCGAACGACAAAACCCGCAGGCACCGAACATTTGGCTGATTTTGAACCCCTTTAAGAGCACCAATTCGCTCTAACGGGAGCATTTTCTTTTTTAATAAAAAGCTTCCCGCAGAGGCGCAGCATGATCCCGGAGCAGGTTTACTCAGAAGCAACGCCCAGGTGATCTCAGCGGGCTGCATCACACTCCGGGCTGCATTAACTCAGCGGCGACCCGTTGAAAATTAAAGGGCCGAAATTAGCCTATTCAACTTTTTCAGCAAAGGCTGGCATTGGCTGCAACCCACGGCTAACTCCGGCCCATTAATAAAAATTTAAAAGGGCCTACCCTGAGCATGATCAACAGGGGAAGAGAACCCCGTGGGATTTATTTACTCCCCAAGAAAGCAAACTTTACGAGTTGCAGCCTGCAAAAAGCGAGCTACGGGGACCCGGTTCACTCGAGAAGAAGTCGGAGTGAACGAGGAGTAGCACCCATCTTCCCCGCCACCCCTTTCGCATCCACGGCGCCCCAAAGTGCCTCACCGGGCCCACACCTGTCGCCGCCGTTGCCCACCCGTTTTACACGGGAGTAAAAAAAACTAACTCCGCGCCGTTCAACGGAACTTTCTCCCAAGTAAGACACCCAAGAGGCGGCAACGACGTCCCCGTCCCGCCCTCGACCCACCGTTGCTCCCCCAGCCGGGGCTGTCCCGCCTCGCGGCGCCCTGCAGCTGCTCGCCCATGCTGGCCGTCGGGCGGCCTCCTGCCGTCGTCACGAACAAAGCCTTCCGCAGGAAAGGCGCCGCCGTCGCCGCGGCCCAGTCCTGGCCGGGTTGTTTCCGGCCCTCTCCGGGGGAGCCAATGGAAGCTAGCTCGGCAGCTGGCTGGGCCGGATATTATTGTTGTGAGGGGCGGCCGGCAGGGAGCGGCCTCAGCGCCTAGTGGTGCCGCCGCCGCCCGAACCTGACGTTGGTTTGCTTCGAGTTGTTGCTCACGCTTGAGGCTCGGCTCCCTTTTCCTTTTGGAAGTTTTAGGCAGGGCCGGATTTAGGTTTGATGAGGCCCTAAGCTACTGGAGGTAACGGGGCCCTTTATATGTCCAGCTGCCCTTTGTCAACAACAAATTGTTGCTGTTTTTTGTGTTGAATATATGCTTTATGGTAATTTATAGATCTAATAGGTAATCTAAAGCCATTTGCACATGTTGCCATGCAACCAGTCTTTGCAGAATGGAGGCACCCTATATATAGAAATGAGCAAACCGGTGATATTTTAGGGAGCAGGCGGGCCCATTCCTTACATCAGGCATCCCCAAACTTCGGCCCTCCAGATGTTTTGGACTACAATTCCCATCTTCCCCGACCACTGGTCCTGTTAGCTAGGGATCGTGGGAGTTGTAGGCCAAAACATCTGGAAGGCTGAAGTTTGGGGATGCCTGCCTTACATTATAGGAGCCTACACAACACAAAGCACTGTTGCTGTATGTAGGTTTTATTTTATTTGTTTTTATCTTATATTTTGGAAATGTACATCCATTTTTTCCCCTTTAAATTTTTTGGGGGCCCCCAAGAGAGTGGGGCCCTAAGTTATAGCTTGTTTAGCTTATATGTAAATCCGGCACTGGTTTTAGGTATTAGTAGTCACCCCCAGAACTGGCGCCTCAATCATGACCCCATTAACATTATACAGAGCAATTATAACCCACCTGACTCTTCAGCAGCCTCATAGCCTCAAATAGATACTGGAGAGACCTGTCAGAGTAAAACATGGACCGATGGTGTCAAATTGTATGGGAAACAGCCTTACCAGTGTAAATAAGAATTCTAAGGTCTCAGATATAGAATAAATGTTCATGAATGTACAAGGCAGACACATAAGTTTATAAGCTACATGGTCTGAAATAGTACAGGAGAGCAATCCTGAAGCCATTTTGACTCTTCCCAAATAGACCTCAAATATTTCTCTGCAAAGAGGAAGGAAAATGGGGAAAGCTTTCCAATTGTCCTTGGACTGTAGGGGCTTACACCTTCCTGCAAATACAGTCTGGCAAAGTGTTAAGCTGGACAAACTATCAATATGTGTAGGAGATCCAGGAACTAAAGTTGTCTTCTTTGGCGATCACTCATAGCCGAGTAAGATTGTCTTCCATGAACACGGTTTTAACAGCAGGTCCGTGAGTGGCTGTGTGGGGTGACATTTGGCGCGCTGTGCGCCCGCGACTCCCAAGCCTCCCCTGAGCTGGTCCAGAAGGGCTCCATGATCTATGGTGTCAACAGCTGATGAAAGATCTAGTAAGAGCCACGTGGTCACAATCCCCTGTCCCTCCCCCAACAGAGGTCACCCATCAGGCTCACCAAGGTATGTTCAGTCCTGAACCCAGATTGAAATGGATTTAGACCATTGGTTCCCAGAGTGAACAATACTGCCCTCTAGTGTGTGGTGGGATTACCTAGGGGGGGTGCTAAGCGGCAAGCACGTGGCAGTGGAGGTGGACCCCTTATTTACAATTGACCAGGTTTGAGCCTAGAGTGAAACACCTTCCTCACTTCACATTTAAAGTATCACTACTCTTAGAGCACTTTTCAGAGCTCTTCCCTTTGGTCACATTTTTATTTATGATTCTGAGTTGACACAAGATAGCCAATTATTGGCCATAGCTATTATTTCCTTATACTGTACTGAAGATGATAATACCAGGAATGAAACACTGAATTCAGCAAGAAAGTGCTTCCCACTTACCTGTTTATAGAAACGATAAGCCACAGTTTTGACTTGCTTTCAGCCAGATGGCACAGTGCCCATGTAAACCTCCAGTACAGATGCTTGGGACATTCTGTAGGACTGCACTCAAGCAAAGATCCACATGTTCCAGATCGACTGTTCCAAGTTACAGATTTATTTCTTACAAGATTAACAGGAACTCAGCAATCATTCTTCCTAAGACTTTTGACATCTAAACATAAGGAAACAGTTGGCAGCTGCCCTCTTGCCCCAGTAAATCACGACAGTGGAGCATCAGGTAGGGTTGTATACGGATCAAAATAGGCATAGCGTATGAGTATGTGAGTCAATCTGTCAATTTTTGGTTTCTTTTAGTTTCTCATTTTATCCCACCTTGAATTCAGTTCTCTGTTTCCCCCCATCAATTTACAATAAAAAAGTTATATTGAAAATCCACCAGCATTTTAGTGCAATTCTCTTAATATACTATTTTTAAAATATAATGTTGCCTATTATGTACACTTTTGCAAAGCAATTTCACCTAATATGATTCATTTTTGTATGCGGGTTCCACTAACATGCATTTTTCTCACACATTTCTTGGCTGCAGAACTACATTGCAAAACTCAGAGAAGTGCAAATTTCTAAGGTCAGCTGTATTTCGGTCCACATATTGTTTCAGAAAGAGCAAATTAAATAGACTTACCTTTGTATGTCAGTGCATTCTTTTCATTTAATATTGGAGGCTGGAGCCAGCCGGCAATCCAGATCTTTATTTCCCCCACCTGCTGCAGGTCACATTTGGCAGGTGGACAAGGCCACCCACCTGTCAACCAGCTGATGGCACAATGACATCAGATGAGGCACTTTTTGCCTGCATGGCTTGAAACGGTGTAGGCAAAGGCACAGCACTTTCCAAGCCTCAGCAATCAGCTGACCCTTGTAGCCAGCAAAGCCACTTGCACAGACATATCCAAGCTCCGAGTCATAACATGGAATCATAGAATTGTATTGCAAAGTTGGAAGGGACAGGGATCAAACCTACAACCTTGGCGTTATCAGCACCATACTCTAATCAACTGAGCTATCCAGGCTGATATACACAAATCTTTGCATCTGAATTGGAATTGTTTCTATTTCTTTTATAAAAAAAATCAAATTGTTTATTGCTTGTTGCGTGCCACCCTGTCCTCCTTTAAGAAGAACAGTGGAATATAAATTAAATAATAATAGTATAATGTAATATAATATAATATACCTATATCACGAGACCCAGGTGGCACTGTGGGTTAAACCACTGAGCCTAGGGCTTGCTGATCAGAAGGTCGGCGGTCCGAATGGGAGCGGGGTGAGCTCCCATTGCTTGGTCCCAGCTCCTGTCAACCTAGCAGTTCGAAAGCACGTCAAAATGCAAGTAGATAAATAGGAACCGCTACAGCGGGAAGGTAAACGGCGTTTCCATGTGCTGCTCTGGTTTGCCAGAAGCGGCTTTGCCATGCTGGCCACATGACCTGGAAGCTATACGCTGGTTCCCTCGGCCAATAACGCGAGATGAGCGCGCAACCCCAGAGTCGGTCACGACTGGACCTAATGGTCAGGGGTCCCTTTACCTTTACCTTACCTATATCACACTCTTGAGCAATGCAAAGAAATAGAGGAAAACAATAGAATGGGGAAAACCAGAGATCTGTTCAAGAAAATTGGAGATATGAAAGGAACATTTCGTACAAAGATTACCATAATCAAGGACAAAAGTGGTAAGGACCTAACAGAAGCAGAAGACATCAAGAAGAGGTGGCAAGAATACACAGAGGAATTATACCAGAAAGATATGGAGGTCTCGTACACCCCAGGTAGTGTGGTTGCTGACCTTGAGCCAGACATCTTGGAGAGTGAAGTCAAATGGGCCTTAGAAAGCACTGCTAATAACAAGGCCAGTGGAAGTGATGATATTCCAGCTGAACTATTTAAAATTTTAAAAGATGATGCTGTTAAGGTGCTACACCCAATATGCCAGCAAGTTTGGAAAACTCAGCAATGGCCAGAGGATTGGAGAAGATCAGTCTACATCCCAATTCCAAAGAAGGGCAGTGCCAAAGAATGCTCCAACTACCGCACAATTGCGCTCATTTCACACGCTAGCAAGGTTATGCTTAAAATTCTACAAGGCAGGCTTAGGCAGTATGTGGACCGAGAACTCCCAGAAGTGCAAGCTGGATTTCGAAAGGGCAGAGGAACCAGAGACCAAATAGCAAACATGCGCTGGATTATGGAGAAAGCTAGAGAGTTCCAGAAAAACGTCTACTTCTGCTTCATTGACTATGCAAAAGCCTTTGACTGTGTCGACCACAGCAAACTATGGCAAGTTCTTAAAGAAATGGGAGTGCCTGATCACCTCATCTGTCTCCTGAGAAATCTCTATGTGGGACAAGAAGCTACAGTTAGAACTGGATATGGAACAACTGATTGGTTCAAAATTGGGAAAGGAGTACGACAAGGTTGTATATTGTCTCCCTGCTTATTTAACTTATATGCAGAATTCATCATGCGAAAGGCTGGACTAGATGAATCCCAAGCCGGAATTAAGATTGCCGGAAGAAATATCAACAACCTCAGATATGCAGATGACACAACCTTGATGGCAGAAAGTGAGGAGGAATTAAAGAACCTTTTAATGAGGGTGAAAGAGGAGAGCGCAAAATATGGTCTGAAGCTCAACATCAAAAAAACCAAGATCATGGCCACTGGTCCCATCACCTCCTGGCAAATAGAAGGGGAAGAAATGGAGGCAGTGAGAGATTTTACTTTCTTGGGCTCCTTGATCACTGCAGATGGTGACAGCAGTCACGAAATTAAAAGACGCCTGCTTCTTGGGAGAAAAGCAATGACAAACCTAGACAGCATCTTAAAAAGCAGAGACATCACCTTGCCGACAAAGGTCCGTATAGTTAAAGCTATGGTTTTCCCAGTAGTGATGTATGGAAGTGAGAGCTGGACCATAAAGAAGGCTGATCGCCGAAGAATTGATGCTTTTGAATTATGGTGCTGGAGGAGACTCTTGAGAGTCCCATGGACTGCTAGAAGATCAAACCTATCAATTCTTAAGGAAATCAGCCCTGAGTGCTCCCTGGAAGGACAGATCGTGAAGCTGAGGCTCCAATACTTTGGCCACCTCATGAGAAGAGAAGAATCCTTGGAAAAGACCCTGATGTTGGGAAAGATTGAGGGCACTAGGAGAAGGGGACGACAGAGGACAAGATGGTTGGACAGTGTTCTCGAAGCTACGAACATGAGTTTGACCAAACTACGGGAGGCAGTGCAAGACAGGAGTGCCTGGCGTGCTATGGTCCATGGGGTCACGAAGAGTCGGACACGACTAAACGACTAAACAACAACAACATATCACACTCTTATTCCACCCTTTTTCTCCAGGGAGCATAGATACGGTAGGAGCACCATCCTATGCTTTTTCATATATTGTTACTTTCGGGATTGTATTTGTTTATTTAAAATACTTTCTGTCCTGCCTTTCAGCTCTCAGTGCCTTACCTCATTTGAATGACAAATTTTCTCAAAGCAGAGTATATGGTTTCCATCACCCCATTTTGAGGTAAGCCACACATAGAAAGTGAGGTCGACTAGTCTAAATGAGGTCTTGAACTCAGGCCATTCTGCCATTTCTGTGGCAGTAATTGGCGTAGTGTAAACTACACCAGTGTGCTAGTTACAGGTAGGTCTGACGTAGTCGAAACAAACAAACAAAAAATCCTTCCAGTAGCACCTTAGAGACCAACTAAGTTTGTCATCGAAGAAGTGTGCATGCACACAAAAGCTCATACCAATGACAAACTTAGTTGGTCTCTAAGGTGCTACTGGAAGGAATTTTTTTAAAAAAAATTTGTTTCAACTACACCAGTGTGGTTAAACACAAGCTACCACAAATATATTAAATGAACATAAAAGTATAACCGCTGCAGTGTTTACATAGTACATTCATGGGCTACAGATAGGTGGAAGCTTGTGTTTAAAGCTAGCAATTCAAGCTGCAGGCAGTCTTGCTCATGGTTAGAAATGTTCAGCTGGGAGAGAACTTGTAGGAACACCATGTGGGGTTAAAGCAGTGACGTTCAAACCAGGGTTCTGTGAGCAGATCCACAGGAACACAGGAAACTGCACTTAAGCGGAATCAAATGCAGTGGTGGATCTAGCTCAATATTCTCCACAAGCTGGGGGCAGCTCTTCGAGGTTTCAGATACAAGCCTTTTTCCCCCAATCTGGAGACAGTGGAGGCTGGTCCACTAGGGCAAATGGGGCACTGCCCCCCTTCCGCCAACCTCAGTCCACTTTCAGCCAAACCCCAGCTGCCTGCCTTCTTATTTACAACCAGTTCAGGAGGTGGCACTGACTTCCAGTTTCCTCTTCCTTAGTCTTAGTTGTGCCTTTCTAGATCTCAGTGGGGCAGGACTGCCAACTTGAATAAAATATTGTGGGGCCCAGGTAAGCCCTGCCCCGCAAAATTGATCACATGACGCAGTGCACATAAACCATTTGAATGGGAATGCCCATCAACTTTGTGGGGGCTCGGTCCCCTCAGTTATTTTATTGTGGGGGCCGAAACCCCCAAGACCACTAGGAGTTGGCTCCTATGCAACGGGGCTTACTTCTGAATAGATGTGCCTAGGATTGTACACTTCCATTTTGAGCCAGCCACCCTGAAGAGCATCCAGCGAGATTCTGAGGATGGGCTGAGAGTGGGATTTTACTGCTGGTGTGCTCTGTATAGATGCTTGAATTACAAAGCTGCAAACCTCCGGTGGATGCAATTGAGAAATGTAGGCTACAACCCTGTACACACTTCCCTGGGAGTAAGCCAGTGAACTCCATAGGTAGTGTCTGAGTAGAGACACACATTGGCTTGCAGCATTGAATGTTAAGCTCCTGTTTGGTTCACCAGGGACATGAGATATGGGTTGTATCCAGTATCCAGCCTGCTCAGAGTAGTAGAGCCCTCAGAATTGATGGACAAGGTTAGCTTAGGTCCACTAATTTCAGCAGATCTTCTCTGGGTAGAACTTAGTTGGTTACGGCCCAAAAAATGTAGCAATGGTCACCAGAAGAATGGCAGATTAAGTTGATGGTTTATGCCGAAATGGCTAAAATGACCGGAAGAATCAGAAATCAGGCAGACCAAAATTTTAATAAGGAATGGGGAAATTTTATAATTTATCTTAAAAATCATTCTAAACAGCTAACATTGTTACTAGGATTTTAATAACACTTGGATCTTAATGGTGACTTTCAGACATAATGGAGATGTAAAAGATTTGGATTATCATAAAAGGAGGAAATGATTAACAGTAGGACCCACAAAGGGGAGGAGGGAAGTCCAGGAGATTCCTTGGAATATTGTTTTTATGTTGTATGTTGGAAATGTGATTGGAAAATTTTAATCTGAAAAACCAAATAAATAAATTTAATAATAATAATAGTAGTAGTAGTAAACCAATTTGGGCAACTTTAATAGATTAGACAACTTCATGAAGGATCGGGCTCATCAATGGCTAGCAGCCCTAATGGCTATGTTCTGCCTCCACACAGTAGCTACACCTCTGAATACTGGTTGCTGTAAATCACAAGAGGGGAGAGTGCTTTTCTGCTCAGGTCCTGCTTATGGGCTTCTCATGAGCATGTGGTTGACCTCTGTGGGAACAGGATACTGCCCTAGATGGACCATTGGGCCTGATCCAGCAGGGCTCTTATGTGAGTTATTCGACCATGCACTGAGGCGCTGGCGTGTGAGAACAAGTACATAGTATCGACGCAACACAGCAACGTTTCTGCGTGTCTCCTGTGGCTTTATATTGCCTACTCACGTTGAATAGCACAGACCTCTCAGACAAAGAATGAATGGGTATAGTTATGCGGAAACAACACGCCAAACCCCCAGTGAAATAACATGCAACAGGTTAAGCATCAGGGAAAGCCACGCGCGGGGGGGGGGGGCACTTTCGTTGCAATTACTGCTAGCAAACCTTCAGCTGAGCTTCGTGGGGGAAATCCCGGGGTTTGGATGCAGGAACGGAGATTGTTCCCAGAGCTGCTCTAACCTCAGCTGCCCCGGCGAGATGTTGCTTTAATGCACCAGCGCTACCTTTGTGTGTTGCGACTGTGCCTTTGCGGGGCAGTGGGTGGGTTGCTGCTGGGGACGAGGGCACCTTAAGGTGTCGGCACCTGCTGATCTGCCGGGGGCGGAACCCTTGCCTCTCTCCACCCGCCCCCCCTTCTCCTTGCCTGGGATTCTCTGCCAGCCACTTCCTGAGAAAGCGGCAGCCCAGGAGCCTGGAGGACCAGAATGATGACTTGAGCGGCGCTCTTCCATCATTCCAGCAAAACCTTCCTGCCGGGGGCTGGATCCACCAGGCGGCTGCGCTGCTGCATCCCTGAATGGAGAGGAGAGCCGGCTCCTTCCAAGAGGTAAGAAGCCACGAAATCATTACTACTTCCCTGTCTGTTTCAGGACTTGTTTCTCTCCCCCCCCCCCCGTCTATATCTCGAGGGTGGTCTTACAGGAGAACCTCTTTCCCTTCCTGGCGCTTCCCACGGCTCCATTGGCATCTGCAGGGGGGGCGTGGGCAGGGAGGGCCGCTGTCCCCCTCCCTCCCTCCCCAGATACTCAGCTTTCTGTTTTTAAAAAGCTTGCTTTTCTAGCATTTGTGGAGTCTGAGTTACCAGAAGAAATGTGCAGGCAGCATTCTTTTCTCTCTCTCTCCTTTTGCTGAGAAACTAGCCTATTCCCACCTGTCTGCTAATACTTTGTAGTTAAAAGAAAATCCTCAGGACGCCCATGCAGACCTTCCTTACTCTCATTGTCAGGGTCTCCATGTAAAGGGCTGACTTCATGCCAGTGGGAGCACCAAAATACATAGAGACCTAGAGACCTTAAACACACTCAAACATTATACAGATAAAAATATACCGTAGGTGTCCACAGAGGTGAGAAACTGAGACTGTTGCTCCCCCTGGAAAACCCTAACCCCCAGATTCCCAGGTTTCATTAAAACAAAACAGAGAAAGGGATTAAGTTTCTAGCTTTTGTAGAATCCGAGATCTGATGCAAACTGTTACAAGCATTATTCTTACTGAGAAACTAGCTTGCTTCACACTTTGAGTGTTCTGCTTTCTCCTTCCTCCATCCTCCGCCCCCCCCATCCCTTCTTTTGTGTGCTTGTGTACTTACTGTATATATTTTGTAGTATTATTTGTGTGTGTGTGTGTGTGTGTGTGTGTGTGTGTGTGATCAGGGAGTTTGGGATATAGTAGCTATCAATTAGGAAGTAGAGAAAGGACACAGTGACTGGTTAGATTTTTGAAAGACGTAGTTAACTTTAACTAGATGTGTTTTTGGGAAGTTGGCCCTATTGAATTTGTTGAATGCTTATTTGTTAAAGTGATTTGTAATAAAAAACTGTGCCTGCTTTAAAGAAAACTTCTGAGCTTCCATTTCGCTCCCAAAGGACCTGTTTTTTATAATCCACCTTTGGACATTAAGTCAATAAGGAAGTGAACAACAGGATAATGATCTGATGGGGGTGGGAATTTTCAGTAAGGCTGATTAGCAAACATTAGTGCCAACAGTTATAAGTATGCCAAGGTCTTTGAAAAAAGCAGGAAAGGATGATAAAAACAACTTACAGCTTTTATTAAAATAAAGCAGTGTATAAGTGTTGTGAAATAAAATAAAATACTAGCTGTTATCCTTGCTGAGGGACAGGTAACATTAAAAAAAACTGGTTCCGATTAATTTTCTTAGTATTATAAAATCTTAAAATTCGGTTGCAGCTGAAGTAATTCAAAACTACATATATAAACACAAGTGCTTGCACATGTAAACTTATTGCTTGCTTTATTGTTGAAGGAGTTTTATATGTTATTCTTCCTTATCACTTAACTGCAATGTTTATGTTAACAGGTGGTGCCCCAGGGCAAATAGCGTGTCTAGTCCTAGTAGAAATCAATAGGATTTTAATATACTTAGCAGCGCGTGTCCTGTCTCCTTCTGAAGTGCCTGGCTGGAATGTGTCATCAAATTGTGACACATCCTCCTCTGAATGGAGGATACAGAAGTGTGCGTGTATCGTCTAGATCAGGGGTCGGCAAGGTTTACCGGCCATGGGCCGGATCACTCCCATGGAGATCGTCCGTGGGCCGGACTGGCGCAGCACGACACCGGAAATCGCTTCTGCGCATGCCCAGACACTGAAAATAGAGCCTGCGCAGAAGCCATTTTCAGCATCCGGACATGCACAGACACAATTTCTGGTATCTGCACATGCGCAGATGCGATTTCTGGCACCGCTCTGCAAATCCCCACACTGCGCTGTGCCAGTTTAGCGCAGCGGGCGTGGGACTCACTGAGCGGGCGGCTCGGTTTGGCAGTGGCTCGTGGGCTGGTAAAACGGTCTTCGTGGCCCGTGTCCAGCCCATGGACGACCCCTGGTCTAGATTTTGTGTTGCTGGAATTCAGCCTTCTGTACAGAGGCGCCATCTGCACTATATATTTTTAAAGCGAAATTGTACCACTTTAAATAGTCATGGCTTCCCCCAAGGAATCCTAAAAACTGTAGTTGGTTGAGGGTGATAAAAGTTGTTAGGAGCTACAATTCCCACAACGATTTAACAGCCTATCCCTCTGCCAATGGAATTCTGGGAATTGTAGCTCTGGGTGGGGAACAGGAGTATCCTAACAACTCTCATCACCCCTAACAAATTGCAGTTCCCAGGATTATTTTTGGGATCCTATGACTGTTTAAAGTGGAGTGATACTGCTTTAAATGTATAGTGCAGATGAGGTCTAATGTAAGAGTATAGGGACGCGGGTGGCGCTGTGGTCTAAACCACTGAGCCTCTTGGGCTTGCTGATCGGAAGGTCGGCGGTTTGAATCATCGCAACAGGGTGAGCTCCTGTTGCTCTGTCCCAGCTCCTGCCAACCTAGCATGCCAGTACAAGTTGATAAACAGGTGACTTTGCAGTAGGAAGGTAAACGGCGTTTCCGTGTGCTCTGGCACTCGTCACGGTCATCTGTACACCAGAAGGGGTTTAGTCATGCTGGCCACATGAACCGGAAAACTGTCTGTGGACAAATGCAGGCTCCCTCAGCCTGAAAGCGAGATGAGCACCGCAACCCCATAGTCGCCTTTGACTGGACTTAACTGTCCAGGCGTCCTTACCTTTTACCTTAATGTAAGAGTCACATCTATTGCTCCACTTGCTTGTTCATCTTCCTCCATCTATATTTCGTCTCTGACCACACCCACCACTTCAGTGTGACCCCAAGAAAGATGCTCTTGAGGGAATGTGGCCCTCAGGCTGAAGAAAAGCTTCCCTATACCTGGTGTACAGGATTGCAACTTTAACTTTCTCTGCTGCATTCATCTTAGACCTCCAGCTTTGGGAGATGGGAAATTCAGGCATCTGCCTGAGCCCCCACCCCCAGCAGGATCCCCCCAGTCATAATCTTCTCACTGTTTAAAGCAGATTTCAAGAACATGACTTCCCCCACAATTCCTTTTTGGGTGGAAGCCATATGCTTTAAAAGTGCTTTAAATGTACAGTGTGGATGTGAGCTGGCTGCTATTCATGGTGGCTAGCTCAAGTGGATGGGCTTGTAGATTGGGATAAAGACTGCTCCGAAGTTTGTGGGGAGCCCTTGGAAAGCCTGGCGCCCAACATGTGTCTAATCAGCATGAGCATCATGCTCTCTGGAATCAAGGTGCGCAGAACAGGATCTGAACTCAGGTGAGCTGTCCTTACTTTATGGGCAATTTCCTCACCTGGCTGCCAAACTACCCATTTAGAAACTTTGGTGGCCAGTGGTAGGGCTGGCTCTGTACTTCTATGAGGATTAACTTTCAGCCTCAGTTTTCCTTCCATCTAGAAGCCTACCTTAACTGTATTTTTATGGGGAATAACGTGATAAAGGCTGTGAACCATATTATTTCACAACTGTCCTTCTGAAAACAGCACCCCTTGGCTCTGCACTACTTGCCAAACTCGATATACTTCTTTAGCATTGTTGTTGTTTAGTCGTTTAGTCGTGTCCGACTCTTCGTGACCCCATGGACCAGAGCATGCCAGGCACTCCTGTCTTGCACTGCCCCCCGCAGCTTGGTCAAACTCATGTTCGTAGCTTCGAGAACACTGTCCAACCATCTCGTCCTCTGTCGTCCCCTTCTCCTTGTGCCCTCCATCTTTCCCAACATCAGGGTCTTTTCCAAGGATTCTTCTCTTCTCATGAGGTGGTCAAAGTATTGGAGCCTCAGCTTCAGGATCTGTCCTTCAAGTGAGTACTCAGGGCTGATTTCCTGAAGAATGGATAGGTTTGATCTTCTTGCAGTCCATGGGACTCTCAAGAGTCTCCTCCAGCACCATAATTCAAAAGCATCAATTCTTCGGCGATCAGCCTTCTTTATGGTCCAGCTCTCACTTCCATACATCACTACTGGGAAAACCATAGCTTTAACTATACGGACCTTTGTCGGCAAGGTGAAGTCTCTGCTTTTAAAGATGCTATCTAGGTTTGTCATTGCTTTTCTCCCAAGAAGCAGGCGTCTTTTAATTTCGTGACTGCTGTCACCATGTGCAGTGATCATGGAACCCAAGAAAGTAAAATCTTTAGCATTAGTGGAACATTTATATTTGCCCCATAGTAGCAGAAACCTAGAAGGTAGACTGTGGAGAAAAAGCATATTTCTCTGTAAATCAAGGTGTGGTTACTAATATCTCTATCTCTCGGTGTGTGTATGCTATATCTTTAAAGCACATTTCCCTCCTCTAGGAATTCTGGGCAATGTAGTTTGTTAAGTGTTGCTGGGAATTATAACTCTATGAGGGGTAGACTACACTAGCGACCAGAATTTTTGGAGGGGGGAAATGTGCTTTGAATATATGCAGCCTGCCTGTTTGCTGAGGGCCAAATCAATTTATGGGAGGGGGCTGGGCACGTGGTGGTGGGGGTGCAGTTGTGTGGGAGAAGGCAGTCAAAAGTGGGTGGGCAATGGATGTAAATTTAGGCTTTTTTTTGACATACCCTGGTGTGACTGGGGAAGATGTGTGGCCTGGAGAGAGTCCAAAGGACCAAAGAGAGAAGGCAGCCTGTGGTTCAGCCTTCCTGATCTATCTTAATGGGAAATAGTTTTCTAAAATGATACCATGGTTGCAGAGATCCCTAATGCAATTGCTGTGTTCTTTAAAAACAAACAAAGAATTCGTATATTTTATTTTCCTCTCCTTCCTGCTCCAAATGAACTTGGTCGGTGAAGTTCTTGAAAGCGATACATCTCATTAAATTATAACCTGGAACTGGTAGCAAACACAGTATTCAGTTCGATGTAATCTGAGAAGCCAAAGAGCCCCACTCTTTGTTGATTCCGATGGCTCAAGCTATTACTTTGAGGTTGCAGTTTCTCCCTGCTCAAGTTGTTGGTTGAGAACATCCTGAAAGCAATAAAGTGAATGAACTAAAATAAATAAATACCCAGAGCCAGTGAAGCTACAAGTCTATAGCAGGGACAAGGAAGAACGACCTTAAATGAGTCCAGAGAAATATACCTTGCCACTGCACTGCCCTTCTTCCCCTCACAGAGCTTCCCAGAGAACTCTGGGAATTGTCACTGTATGGTGAGAATGGGCTCTCTCCCAACAATTCTCAGCACCCTTAGAAAACTGCAGCTCTTAGGATTCTTTGGGGGAAGTGGTGGCTATTTAAGGTGGTGTGATACTGCTTCAAATGTATGGGGCAGATAGGATATATAGGAGGGGAGGGAACATAATAATAACAATAATAAATAATTTATTATTTATACCCCAGCCACTCTGGGCGGCTTCCAACAGAAGAATAAAATAATCAATTAAAGATTAAAAGCCTCCCTAAACAGGGCTGCCTTCAGATGTATTCTAAAAATCTGGTAGCTGTTTTTCTCTTTGACATCTGATGGGAGGGCATTCCACAGGGTGGGCGCCACTACCGAGAAGGCCCTCTGCCTGGTTCCCTGCAACTTGGCTTCTCGCAACGAGGGAACCGCCAGAAGGCCCTCGGCACTGGACCTCAGTGTCCAGGCAGAACGATGAGGGTGGAGATGCTCCTTTAGGTATACTGGACCGAGGCCATTGCAAAGAGACTCCTTGATCCTGGAGCTTGTCCTGTTTGTTTTGACCTCGGTGATAAAATCACTAAATAATAGCATGATGTGCTAAGGTGTATACTGACTGAGGGCGAAATGACACACTGTGTTTAACTGTATGATTGAATTTGACATGTTTTTTTGTGTGTGTGTGTGTTTGAAAGAAAAAGAAAGTAGCTGGAGAGAGCAGAATCAATGCTGTGTGTGTGTAAAACTATTCCTTTCTGTGTTACACAAATTAGTTTTGTGGAAGCGTAAACACGCTTCCTTCAGGATTCTGGGAAGAAAAAAAAGAGGTTTGCTGATGGTGTTGGTATCGTGTTGGTATCGAAGTCCAAGTAAAAGAATGTATTAACTTATTCGCCATGTTTTATATTGCCACCTGGAACTTTTGCTGACAGCTGGTTCCTGATAACATGATAGAGAAGGTAGGCTGCTTATGTTTAAATAAAATGCCTGACCTTTGTCTTGAGGCCCATGAAAGCATTTCCACCTTTCCTGGTCTCGCTGAACAAATGCCAAAGGTATACCAACTCTTTTAGCACTCAGTATTTCCTTGTGGTTTCTAAGTGACGTAGTGGATATTTGAAGATGGAATTTGTGTTTGTTTTTTTGGCAAGCTAAAACATGTCATCTCATAGTAATAACACAAAAAGGCCGGAACAGGTTAATCCTAACCTGAAGACAAAAACGCAGTTGAGAAGAAAGAATTTTGGCTTTTCTATTGAGCTCCAGTGCTGTTAGACTGATCAATGGAATTTGTCCCCGGATGGAAAGATACCTTTTTAAGTATTGTAAGAAAGAAAAATGGGGGCAGGAGGGGGGGGTCAACAATAAAAAATACAAAACAATCCACAATTCAACCAAATCATAAACCAAAATATTAGCATAAAAATCAAGACCATAATCCTTAACCAGGGTTTGTCCTTAACCCAAGGTTTAAAACTGAGATTTCAGGCTCTGTTATCGGCACTTAACCACAGTTAACATTAGAGCTGATGTAATTTGATCTGTAGTTAAGCTGGTTGAGACATACCCCCCCAACGTTTCTCTGATGAAAATAGGGGTGCCCTATTCCACAATAGTGATATAAATAATTTTATTCTTTATACCCTACCCATCTGACTGGGTTGCCCCAGCCATTCTGGGCAGCTTCCAGCATACATAGAAACATAATAAACCATGAAACATTTTTTTAAAAACTTCCCTACAGGTGGCGCTGTGGGTTAAACCACAGAGCCTAGGGCTTGCTGATCAGAAGGTCGGCGGTTTGAATCCCTGCGACGGGGTGAGCTCCCGTTGCTCGGTCCCAGCTCCTGCCCACCTAGCAGTTCGAAAGGACGTCAAAGTGCAGGTAGATAAATAGGTACCACTACAGCAGGAAGGTAAACGGCGTTTCCGTGTGCTGCTTTGGTTCACCAGAAGCGGCTTTGTCATGCTGGCCACATGACCTGGAAGCTGTACGCCGGCTCCCTCGGCCAATAAAGCGAGATGAGCGCCGCAACCCCAGAGTCGGTCGCGACTGGACCTTACGTGGTTTCCCATCACCATCATCCCAAAATACTACATCTAAAGGACACCCAATGAGTTGAATTGGGGTAGATTCGGGCTGGATAAACGGAGCTATCTTGTCTTTAGTGGGTTACATTCAACACAGAGTATATACACTGAAATTCATGGACTGCAGCAAGTAACGTCCATGATTGAGTAGGGCTAACTCTGGATATAACCCTATGCATTTATGACATTCATTGTTAGAAGAAGACATGTTGGCTTCTGAGTTTGATGGCTTTGAAAGGAAAGGAAAGAAACTCAAAGAGGACAAGGGTATCAGTGGCTACTAGTTGTGATCGCTCTGTGTAACACTTTTGTTGGGGATAGGGGACCTGTAGCCCCCTAGCAAAGTGAAACATGCCCAGTTCAACTCCTCATAGGACTTCTGAGAGGGTATGCGATTTTTAACTGAGAAAACTCTGTGTGTGAGAGGATGGGGGGGGGGAGAGATTGAGAGAGAGTTAAAGTTAAAGGGTTAAACAAGAGGGTGTGAGTGTGAAGGATTGGCTGGAACGTATTTTAATCTAATTTCTTTTAAAATAGATTCGGGATGAAACTTTGCCCAGTAAAAAACTGAAAACAGTCCACCAAGTTGATTTCTGAACATCTTTCATACGAAGGCAAATATTTGGATGCGTCATGTCTTTCCACTACAATAACGAAGCCTTTGAAAACCCAGACTATCACCACTCTGAAACGCTAGAGATTGACAGAATGTAAGTCTGAAATATAGCATATAAAAGACTAAGTGGTTGCTATTGTTGAATTAGCAAAGCAAATAATGGTGCGTATTCCTAGAATAAACCTAGCTACTCATTCTGTGCATTGATATCTAGATTATTTATTACAAGTAAAAGTATTTCTATTCAGGGTGCCAATGAGACACACCCTTCTCCAGTAAGCCATTTCATTTCCTTAGAATTCTGTTTATATTTCCCGATTGGCAGTATGTTACTAAATATGCTTAGTAGCAGAGTTACTTTTGTAACACAGGCAGAATCCAAAGAGAAAAGAAATCTAGATAATAATACCTCACTGAGAAAAATGAACATAAACAGTATATAATTTGAGGAAAGAGGACCAGAGAGCTTTTCTTTTGTAATTCCAGCCTTCTACATAGCAGGGAAACCTTGAACCAAACATAAAGAGGAAAACTCCTTCACAACTACACAGCCAATTGGAGCATGTATTGCCACTGCAACCCAGACTTACTAGGATGTGCATTTCTGGTCTCTGAGAGGAGACCTCTACTAATTGCACAGAAGACACAATATCACCAGTGTCACAGACACCAACATTTTACATATGCAACACACATTCAAAATAAGATTCACATTTTCATTAAAAGAGCTGGGGAACTTTTGGCCCTCCAAATGTTATTGGACTCGAATCCCATCAGCCATCACCATTGACCTTGCTAGCTAGGGGCCAAAGGTTCCCCAAGCCTATTTCAGGTCATGCTCAAAGATGGCTACTCTTAGGTGGTTATATGGAGGGAAAAGGCTATCAGTGGCAACTAGTCATGAGGGCTGCATGCTTCCTCTCAGATCAGAGGGGGCATGCCTCGCACTACCACTTGCTGGAGATTGTGAGGACGAGAATTTGTGTCCTGCTAGTCTTTGTTCCAGAGGTATCTGAATAACCATTGTGAGATACAGGAAGTTGAACTAGATAGTCCTGGGGCCACCAATGTGGCACCCATGGGCAAATAGTGCCCTTTAGAACTGCCTCTAATCATGAAGCCTTTGAATCATTGTCCCTACAAACGCACACTCCCTTTCATCATGAGATAGTGAGAGGGTGGTTAGCTTTTCAGACCTATAGTCGGATCCACCAGGGCTCTTCCGACGTTTTTAGGACCCAGGTGGCGCTGTGGTTAAATCACTGAGCCTAGGGCTTGCTGATCAGAAGGTCGGCGGTTCGAATCCCTGTGATGGGGTGAGCTCCCGTTGCTTGGTCCCAGCTCCTGCCAACCTAGCAGTTCGAACGCATGTCAAAAATGCAAGTAGATAAATAGGAACCGCTACAGCGGGAAGGTAAACGGCGTTTCCATGTGCTGCTCTGGTTTGCCAGAAGCGGCTTTGTCATGCTGGCCACATGACCTGGAAGCTATATACCGGCTCCCTCGGCCAATAATGCGAGATGAGCGCGCAACCCCAGAATCGGTCACGACTGGACCTAATGGTCAGGGGTCCCTTTACCTTTACCTTTAAGCAAAGCCTACATTTCACTTCCTTCCCCCCTCTCTTTATTTCTCACACAGAAGACCCTATCAGAGGAGCACTTCTTTTCATTTTAATCCTTACGGCGCCTCTCCCTATGAATCCGATGTTGATTACGACAACGCGGAAGAACGAGGACGGAGCTCGTTTGTGCTGATGCCTATGAGCTCAATGCGGACTCCATCTGATGACGATGAATACAGGCGGACAGATTTTGTGCCCGAGATGTCCAGTGCAAATCCATATGGAAACTCTCATAGTATGTCATTGCATTTTATGTATGCAAGTTGTAACGGAATAATGCAGAACATTTTGAGGCTACTATAATGGGGAAATGCAAGTGGGAACCCCAAGAAAAGGATTCCACATGAAGTGTTGATGTTTTTAAGAGCCTAGCTGCTCCTTTCCATAATCCATCTTTCCTAGTTTTCCATCCCTCCAAAAACAATTTGTCAGCCTTTCGTAGGCATTCGGTGCATACTGAACTGTTTTGGGTGTCCTCCTCTCACTGGCGTAGCAAGCCCAGATGGTACCTGGTGTGGCACCCCGTATGGACTGCACATGTGCGCATAGCTGCCAAGTTCTCCCTTTTTAAAAGGGAAATTCCATTATGCTGAATAGGCTTCCTCGCGAGAAAAGGGAAAACTTGGCAGCTGTGTATGTGCGGCATCCCGTGTGTGCACACTCTGTACGGGGTGCCGCACATGCGCAGTCCGTACGGGTTGCCGCTGGTGCGCGACAGCCTTATGGGCTGCCGCTTGCGCATGGCGGTACCCTGTACGGACTGTGCCTTACGGGGTGCCACTCACGCGGCAGCCTATACGGCCGCCATGCACAAGCGGCAACCCGTACGGACTGCGCATGTGGGGCACACAGGCGCCGCACCGGGTACCACCTGGGCTTGCTACGCCAGTGCAAACAGCTTGTGAATTTGGTTGTGCCCTGGCTGTCATTTTGCTTTGGGCTGTACTGTGTCAGAGTGGAGGCGGGGCATATATGTGACTGAAAGCTCTTCCATGCAAAAATGTACAAAATCCCTAGACACAGAGAAAACTAGTGCATCGGGGTCCTAGCTTTCCCCCTGGATTTGTGTGTGTGTGTGTGTGTGGACTACAAGAAGAGATGCAATTTGCTTCTGTATTTTTCTTTTTTCTTCATTAGTTAATCCTTCATTTGAGTATGAACCAGAATTAACACAGAGGTCGCCTGCTGCTAATAATCTATTGAATGATCCTTATGCACATAGACTGGGTGATATGCCTGATGGAGGTAAGATTTATGGGATATAATGGCATTGTTGAAACATTTAAGTTTCGATATAAAAAATATATTCAGAGTAGGTTTCACAGCTGATTTGAACTTTAAATACTGTGTAAGAAAATTTACTGAATAGGCAAATATCATTTGATTATGAAAAGTGTTTTGAAGTATATTCTAAATGATATAGAGATCATGTATCCTGGTGTTTGTTTGTTTCCTTCACCCTTAGGTTCTAAGGTAGGTTACAGAATTAAAACACATTATTAAAAGCAATTTAAAACAGCTTACAGTCATAAAAACATACACTTCAGTTGTCAAAAGCCAGGGGGGGAAACGTGTCTACAGCATTCTCCAGAAGCTGTATAATGAAGGTGTCAGACACACTTCTGTGTGAGGTAGTTCTACAACTTAAGGGCTAGCACAGTGAATGCCCTGTCCTGTCACCCTCCTCAAGCCTCTGAGGGCAGAGGAACTAACTGCACGAGGGTCCCCTGTGCCGATCTCAGTACCCATAAGGGTCTGTGGGGAAGAAGGTGGCCTTTCAGATATATGGGACCCGAGTCATTCTCTGCAGTGTGATTTTTCTTCCTACCTCGGCATAAAACAAGAAATGCAATTGTGAGTGATGTCTTTAAAATCTCTGGCTTGGGCCATTTGGGCTCAGTGGCGGTTTTTGTGTCTTGATTTTTGAAATATGGCAGCCCTATGCTATGGTTTTCCCAGTAGTGATGTATGGAAGTGAGAGCTGGACCATAAAGAAGGTTGATCGCCGAAGAATTGATGCTTTTGAATTATGGTGCTGGAGGAGACTCTTGAGAGTCCCATGGACTGCAAGAAGATCAAACCTATCCATTCTCAAGGAAATCAGCCCTGAGTGCTCACTGGAAGGACAGATCCTGAAGCTGAGGCTCCAATACTTTGGCCACCTCATGAGAAGAGAAGACTCCCTGGAAAAGACCCTGATGTTGGGAAAGATTGAGGGCACTAGGAGAAGGGGACGACAGAGGACGAGATGGTTGGACAGTGTTCTTGAAACCATGAACATGAGTTTGACCAAACTGCAGGAGGCAGTGCAAGACAGGAGTGCCTGGCATGCTCTGGTCTATGGGGGTCACAAAGAGTTGGACATGACTAAACGACTAAACAACAACAACAATGTTAGGGATGGGAATGAAATTCTTTCCAAGCTAAGTTCTGCCATTTCCCTTCAAAGTAGTAATGTCTTCCATTCATGAGAAACAAAGATCAAGCTATTTTGTTCTTCATAACAGACAGAACAAAAGGTCCTCTTTTCTTACTGAAACCTCCTTTCTGACTCCTTTCTTACTGAAATCTTTCTGGGGGGTGAAATCGATTCCCCAAAGAATCAACTGAATAATAAACATGTAAATATTGAGAATCCAGACGGCACATCGGACACAAAGCATTCTGGCCCAGTTAAGTGGTTGCAGGGGAAACCTTTTCAGGGCAAAAATACTTCAGCCACCATGGAGACTGTTGGAGACCTGGAAAAGTTTACCTAAAAGTTTACCTAAAAACAAATGCTTCAGATGTTCCACCTCCATTTAGGCGAGGAATAATATTTAAAAAATCATTTGCCAAAGGAAGAATGCCGTGAATAAATGCCCTGTTGTCCCCAGACCATTAGAGGCCAATTAATTGCATCTTCTGACTCTGAAGTGGAAGGTATAAGTACCCATGGCATTCAGATTCTGCTGCTGTCAAATTTTGAAGTGTATGCACATAACTGTATATAGCAGGTATACACACAAACCCGTGGCTTAATTGATGGGGGTGGGGCTGTCACCAGCAAATATCTCCAGTGCTTAAAAGCTTGCATTGGTTGCCCATATGCTTCCAGGTTCAAATTTCTTAACAGCAGAACCATTTAGTTCAACAAAGCTTGCTTAAGGAGATTCCAGTGACTTTTTGACATTTAATGACACTGGTCTTCATATTTCAGCACTGGTATGGGACACCTTCAAGGCTGTGGTTTGGGGTACTCTTATTAGCAACACAGTACACTGAAACAAGAGAGTAAAGTCCTTTGTCTACCATTACTTGAAGACATTTAGGAATAGGATAACATAAAATTACATCTAGTAAATGTGCTTACTGACAGTTACCTGGGAAAATAAAACAGCTTTACTCACTAGATATCCCCAGAATTGTGACCATTCAATATCTTAAACAATCCTATTATGAACTTGGTAATGAAAACTCAAGGGTTTTAGCTAACCAGTTATGGAAAAGGAAAAGAATCAGATTAATTTTTTTTAAAGTGGGAAACTGTGAAATAACATATAAGAAAATTTCTTAACAAATTTCTGATATAAGTTATCTTATATAACCTAGTTAGGCTCTCATACACCTTACCTCTCCCCACAGTAAGCTTCTAGCATATTACACTGGGAATGTTAGTTGTATGAAAACAAATCTATTTAGATCAGTGGTTCATTTATTAAGTTTGGTAAAGTTCATTAAAAAGGTGCTTTGGTTAATTCCTCAGTTCACTTAACCCAGAGACGTCACCGGCAAGAAGTTGATATGGTCTTCATGACACCGTCTAGTCTGTTTCGATCAGACCCAGGATATGAAGAGACCAAGAAAAAGGATGGTAAATAAATTATTCCGACTTCTCTCTCATTCCTCCCAGGTTTCCTATGGAAAGAATTTTTAGAGTCCCAGTGTTGTTGGCCAATGCGTTATTAAATCATTACAGTACAATTGCATCTTGCACCCAATTTACTTGTGTGATTTCAACCTTGTGTGATTCAAAGCCAGCTGCTTGAAATCCTGCAAATTAATTGCATGCAAGGTGGAGAGCTTAAAAGCTCCGTTTTTGTGCTGGGTTTTCCCAGTGCGGACTTGCTTACCTTGCTCTAGGATGCTCTTGCGAGATCTCATGGGAACTCAGATGGTCCCGTGAGATCCCATGAGAGCACCCCAGAGCCCAGTAAGCAAGGTGGATAGCTTAAAAGCTCTCTGTCTTGCTTGGAAGGTGAGGATGGTTGTGCGAGGGCAGTTCCAACAGAGCAGTTCATATATAGGCATTTTTGTGTATACACACCATCCCCAGAACATGACCCCACGCAAGACGCTATCAACTGTACAACAATAAGTGTTCCATTACTTTTGTTACAACAATAATTTTGGGGGGAGGGGAGGGGAAGTGATTTTCTAAAGAATTATTCTACTGTGGAAGTATAACTCTGAAGGCAGGCAGGAGTCCAAAGACATTTTACTGCCTAAGGCAGGCATCCCCAAACTGCGGCCCTCCAGATGTTTTGGCCTACAACTCCCATGATCCCTAGCTAACAGGACCAGTGGTCGGGGAAGATGGGAATTGTGGTCCAAAACATCTGGAGGGCCGAAGTTTGGGGATGCCTGGGCCAAGGCAAGGGACAACATGGCACCCCCCTTGTTATTCCATGCAGAGAAGCCTCAAAGTTGAATCTTACTTCAACATTGGCTGACAGGACAGGATCTTCCACTACTCCTGAATGCAGCAAGACTATTTGGAGGGTACACCCAGTTATTTCCGCCACAGCGCCTTGCTGCTGCTCCCCTGCGCCTATCACCCAAGGCAGCTGCGTCACTCTGGCCACACCTGCCCTGTACATGTAAAGCCCTATGATACCACTATTCTTTGGTTCCCCCAAAGAATCATGGGAATCAAAGTTGGTTAAGGGTGCTGGGAGTTGCTGGGAGAGCCCTTCACAGAGCTACAATTACCAGAGTGGCGCCTGCCCTGTGGAACGCCCTCCCATCAGATGTCAAGGAAATAAACAACTATCTGACTTTTTGAAGACATCTGAAGGCAGCCCTGTTTAGGGAAGTTTTGAATGTTTGATGTTTTATTGTGTTTAATATTCTGTTGGGAGCTGCCCAGAGTGGCTGGGGAAACCCAGCCAGATGGGCGGAGTATAATTATGATGATTATGATTATTAAAAATCCTTATTCCCAGGGAATTCTGGGAATTGCAGCTCTGTGAGCAGAACAAGAGTCTCTAGCAAATCTCAGCACCCTTAATGAATTGTATTTCCCAAGATTCTTTGGGGAAGCCATGGCTCTTCAATGTGGTAGCCTAGTGGTTTAAATGTATAGTGCAGATGCCCTTGTCTATTGGTAGGGCCTGCTCTGTCTGAAGGGCTTTTAAGCAAGTTTCTAAAATATCTTATCCCAGTCTGTATCTGCATTTGTT